>NC_036863.1:8443266-8509577 GCF_002910315.2 Salvelinus sp. IW2-2015 | reverse complement strand
ACATGGCCTCTATCTCTACATGGCCTCTATCTCTACATGGCCTCTATCTCCACATGGCCTCTACCTCTACATGGCCTCTATCTCTACATGTCTTCTATCTCTACATGGCCTCTATCTCTACATGTCCTCTATCTCTACATGGCCTCTATCTCTACATGTCCTCTATCTCTACATGGCCTCTATCTCTACATGGCCTCTATCTCCACATGGCCTTTACCTCTACATGGCCTCTATCTCTACATGTCTTCTATCTCTACATGGCCTCTATCTCTACATGTCTTCTATCTCTACATGGCCTCTATCTCTACATGGCCTCTATCTCTACATGAGAAGAACAATTTTCTCTCTCTCCCAGAGCTGGCTACTCCAGAACACTAAATTTGATAACATCCCTTTTTGGTCATCACCAAAGTGTCATTACCCATCAGTGTAAGAGATAGGGCTGACTGGGTTCATTTTGCTCATGATTTCATCAAACCAATCAATATATTCTATGGTGTTATATCACCATGGCTAGATAATGGGTATTGGTTGAGTTTTACCATCATTCTGTACAAAGAGTGACTTATTTCAGCGTCTTGCATCGCAGTAATGACCTAATCCTAAATAATTTTTCAAGACAATTTTTTCACCTTTATTATATTTTGCCTCTGAATAAGTGACTGATTATAATGAAATTGTTTATATTGACAAGAATCAATGTATCGTTACAGTCCAACTCAACCCTGGGATTTCTTTCCAGCCTTATTGTTCTTCACATCAAATGCTGTGGCCAAACACAACCAACATTGTTTATTGCATTTGTATTTTATAAAGAAGCTTTTAAAAAAGACAAATTCATATGTCAGATTGGTTTACAGTAAACCGTAACTGTGAAACACGTCGTGCAATCCCCCCTTTTTATTGGCTATTGTCATGTGCGCTTAGGGAGTGCTCAAGGTTGTTGTCCGTGGCTTTGTTCTTACACAAAGTAACTAATCTCCTTGAAGCAGAGGTGCCTTGTAATTGCTGTGGAGCGTTGTTCAGCAGAGATAATAAGATATCATAACAGAGAGTCGGACACACAGGTTTCTATGCTGATACAATGGCTTGGCCTTTTGCTGCATCTCAGGGGCAAGATTAGCTTCTCTACCCACATATCTTTTCACAATCAATCCCCCCACTACACACCTCCCTGCATACGATCTATCAATTACTTCTGGTTTTTCAGTTGTTAAAAGCTCAGTGTTGTTAAAGGCTAATGGAAATGGGCCTTAAGCACTTCTCTACTCTCTTTTTTCCATTCTACAAGGCATAATAAACCTTTTTGACTACTTTAGAATTGAAGCCCCCCCCCCTGCAGTTACTGTAGGCCTATACAGTGTACGTGAAGCAACTGCAGTTTTGTTTAAAGTAAACAGTCATGTGGAAAACGCCCACATGCCTCATGTTGTTACAAGAGAAGGAAGAAAGCGTGATCTTCATGAGCTTTTATCTTGGGTTTAGAGGAAGTGAAACTCTTATTTGATTGGCGCTGTTTGGATTTGTGTTTTCCATTTCAGCGATAATGGCCTAGGGCCGCATTTGAGCACCTTTTGTTCTTGCAGTGGGTGGAGGATCAATCCTAGAATCAAAGTTCTTCTAGCTCCATTTTCTCCTCTCTTACCCTCGACCCTAGTTGAAGCAGGAGAAGACACTGTATTTTCTGAAGCGGGAGCTGGGTAACTTGAAGAATTGAATGGAAGCCCAATTTTACCTTTTTTCTTCTTCTCCAAAACCAAACCTCTTATCTTCCAAGGTCTGTCTCCAACCTGACAAGTAACAATTTAATTTTTCACAGAGGACCCACGGGAGGCAACACATAATGTTTTTGTGTTTGTCACACTGTGGCACATTTCCATCTTTTATTTTTAAAAATACAGAAGATTAGAAGGAAAGAGTGGCTGGTTTTTCAATCTTGACAATTTTGTTTAGCATTTGGAAACACATTTGGTCAAATCCTCAGAAAACATTTCACAGTACTGTGGACTGTAGGTGGACCGTTACAATCCTCTGTAATAATTCCATTATACACGGTAGATTAATTCAAAGTTGTTGGTTTTTTTTCTTGTTTTTTCTTCCTCTGATAGACTTTCATTTTCTCCTTCTGACAATAACAATACAAAGGGAACCCAGGGAAGACAATGAAATGGTATCATTTTTGTCAAGGCTGTTGACAATTTACATTGCACTGACAGGTACCAAACTGATGTAATATTACTTTCCAATCTTCGACTGTGACATTTTAGTGCTGTAGCCTAGCCTACACTCAAAGCACTGTAGTCCCCACAACGTTGACAGGGCACACAACCCCATATTTCACTCTCTCCTGTTTTAGTTTATGGACACCAGTGGCCACCTCTCCCTAGAGCAGTGTGAAGGGACTGCAGGGCTGTGACGGTAATGAGAATGAATGGTTCTCAGCACTCTGGCACTAAATCGCTGATGATGTTTATGGCACACATTTCCATCTTGCTGTGGCAAAACCTTTCACAGTCTTTTGTGACTATTAAGTAAAGCTGCCAAAATGTCCCTCTTCTCAGTGTTCTCAACAGGTAAGGGAATGAGGCACCACTCATAAGCCTAATTGCATTTCAATAAATCCACAGGCAAAAGGGAGAAATCGATCCCTGTAATACTGTGCATATTACATTGGCAAACACCTCTAGGAACGATGTGGTTGTGTTAGATGCTGGTTTAAATCTTGTATCATCTTGAGAGCTGATGTCATCAATTTTGTGAGGTTGGGTATTTGAACGAAATAAAGATTTTCCTATCATGTACTGTATGTACATTAATCTCAACCCTGTTACCTTATGCCAACCCTGTTGTACAACAAAGCTCTGTGACCCTGTCAAAACGGATTCTCTTCAGTAGCCTTGACTCAAGATGAGATTTGCAGACAAATTGAACTATCATCAACTAGACATGGCAGCAATGTATTGAGGTTTCCAACAGAGATTACTGTTTTGTGAATTCAGCTTAAGTTACTCTTGAGTAATTTCTGTGTGTGTAGACTTCCGTATTGTCTTGAGTAAGTCATGGTACAAACAAAGTGATTACTCACTCTTGTATTTTGGCACATCTCCCAATTGTAAGTCTTCTAACGACTAAAACATTCTGTACTTCTGAGAACTTCAGTCTCCAACTAATGCAGAATGTTTGGCACAGGCACAATTGTTGCCTTTGTGCTGGAGGAGCTCATGTAATTTGGCATCCTGAATGTGAAGGGAAACATTTATGAGAAGTATCCTTGACAAAATATATGTATTTGTTTTGATTTGACCCAGAGTGTGTCCTCGCACACTGAGAAGCCGGCGATGTGATGATGAGATTAATTTGTTATATTCTGACTCCCATTAGAGCTATCCATGCTCTGCAGAATCCCTGTTGTGAGGCACCACTAGGAGTCCAGGGCTAGATTGAAGCATTACATTGCACCCCCACAGATCATGAGATTCCATTTGGTTTTAAATGCAATGTAAATGTGAACAGACTTTGCCCGTAAGTCTCTCTTGGGGCAGTGCTCTTTCTGAGGTTATCTTTGAGGTCTCAAACTGTCGATTCTGTTTGTTAAACTGTGTCAGACCAAGTAATTTTTCTGCATTTTGAGATGGCAGCCTTTTGACATTGGTGAGAGTACTGGGAAATACATTTGCTGTGGAAAGTCAGCATGAATATTGTTAATGTCGCCAACAGTGGCAAAGACAATACTCAACTGGACTGTTTATCATGAGTGGAAGTAAACAGTTTGTGCAGGCAGGTATATTTCCCTTATGCATACAGCACAGAGTAGAAATACTACTAATTCATACAGTATGCTATCTATGAATCAGACATGCGCCTCAAAATAGTGAATCTCAAATGCATTTCCTTGATTCCTCGCATCCTCTCTCCTCGCCTCTTCCTCAAAACGTATTGGAGAGGATCCTAGATTTGTCCTTCAGACGATGTTCTCCAATGTACTTTGAAAAGGAGACAAGGAGAGATAATGGGAGGAAATGCAATTTATTAGTAGGAGAGGGGACAGAGGAGGCACATTTTATGAATGGAATGGCGTAAAAACACAAGAGTCAAACATATAGGTCCCCTACTCAAGTCAACAGCGGTTTCACCCACGGAACGTCCCAGTATTTTTTACTAATTGACACTGTCACCCTTTGCTTACCTGAAGATGATGTTGGCAGTGATTTCGTCAAGATATCAAGTCCTGTCTAAATCTGTGAAAGGCTGCTACCTTGCCTGCATGAACGAAACAAATGTTCCCCTTAAGAGCACCAGCAATGCCTCATGTAACAGAATGTTGATTCCACTAATGGACTGAGAAAATGTTGGATTGTCTGGGGAGAAAGGCATCATGACTCATCAGCCTGATCGATATTCAACATGCCATCCATCTTGAAACTGTCTGGATCTGGACTATGGGATGACTGGTAGATAAATAATCGTATATAAAATACTAAAATACTGTTCACTTTTTACGTAAAGTAATAAGCACATATTACAACAGCTAGAGCACCTAATAACATCAGATATGAGATAGAAATACAGGTTGTAATAGAAACAATAGATACAAAGTAGACAACTTATGAGCTGTAACTGTCAAAATGGAGGCATAATAAGGAAGTCTGTAGACAAGACAAGACTATGTTTGCGTCTCAAATGGCACCCTATTCCCCTTCAGAGCCCTATGGGTCTGGTCAAAAGTAGTGCAGTATATAGAAAATACGGTGCCATTTGGGACATAATCCTCTCTACCACGCTAATATAGCACAGCAGTTCTTCTGTTTGCTGTGTCTGTTCTCTATGGAGATTCATCTAATCAATGGTTGGATGATGTTTATGAATAGCACATCTCATAAAGCTGCAGCTTATTGAATTAAAAGACGGAAATCGACCAAGTACGTCTCTAGAGAGAGCAGAAGTAAAGATTTGGTTTATGTCGTCTGCTTTCCCCCTTTTTTTCGCATTATAGGAAGTAAAAAGCCAAAAGATTTTCCTGTGTAAAATGTTTGGACACAGTGTACCGGAGATGTTAATATAGTAGAAACCCAATTCAGCAAGACCTTGAATATGTGTTATTTTCTTTAGTGAGACATTCAAGTTTTCCTCTATATAAAAGTGTCCTGCACGTACCTTGTACCGAACCCTCTGGAGAACCCTGTCTCACTATATTCACACCCTTTCAAGATGCGTTCTCTAAATGAGGTTAGCTGCTGTCAGCAATGCACCAGTCCGTACTTCAGTGTTGATTCCACTCATGTACACACACACACACACAACACACAACACACACACACACACACACACACACACACACACACACACGCACACGCACACGCACACACGCACACATGCACACACACACACACACACACATGGGTGTGTGACTGTGTCTCTCAGACAGACACGGTGCTTGACCTATACTGTGTACATTACAGTAGATAACCACTGTGTGCTGCAAGAGAATCTATAGCCGGATATGTCTAATCATCTCTGCTGCCAGCAATAGAAAGACATTGCAGTCATTTGTTGCAATGAGGGTTGAGATGGGAATGAATGAGACTAAAGACAGATCAAGTTGAACAGCTACATGGGATCATTTTTGATATGATGGTTGCTGTAATGCATTTGCGGTTAAAAAGGTAATTGTAATGCTCTCCTAATATCTGGTGTCATCATTACCGTAAGCCTTACGTCAACATAAATGACAGGCAATGAAAGTTGAGTGTGAATATTTCCATGTGAAAATGGGTCGGAGTATTTATGAATGTGGGATGATGTGGCCAAATGCCAGCACCTTATCCTGTGCATTTTTTCGCTATGCGAGCCAATCCCCATTAATTCGACCATCCATGGACGCTATCTAACTAACACACCGCATAGTCACTTGTGCAATTGTCCATATTTGGACAGCCTCTGTCTCAGCAGGACTTTCAACTGTTTGATTAGTCTTTCTTCATCCTGTCCTTCATCTCTGTTCAGCCCGTTCAATTTATTTTTGGTTTATACCTTCACTAACAGCTACATGCCCTCTCCCTCTCCTTGCCCCATTTAACAGAAATGATTGGTAATTACCGTTTGTTTGTATTCTGTCCAGTTCTCTATTGAACATAGCTCAGTTAAGTCAATAGTTCATTGCTACATCATTAGCGCTTTATCTTTTGCTTTTCTGTAGTGGTAGATGGTCCACGGACTTGCTTCCATCCATAGCTTCTGTATGCTTATTTTCACTGGGCTACTGTGGCAACATTAGTATTAGGATTCATTGCTGCACTCAGGAAAAAAATATCTAATAAATGCTTCATCAATCTAACATCTACCCTGACGGTACCCCTTGGAAGCAGCGCTGTTGCTCACCAGGCTACCATGGCTCAGTTGGCAGGGCATTGCGCCTGCATTGCCAAGATTGTGGGTTTGATACTTGCTGTGGCCACCCATATGAAAATGTAAGTCGCTTTGGATAAGAGCGTCAGCTTTAACCCCCTGAGTTTGATGTCTGCGACCCGCTGAAATCAAATTAGCATAATAAAACAATCCCCATAAAATCTGTCAGTTTAAGACAGAGAACTGTTTGCATTGAATGCGTCTCAATCCATCACATCCACCTACGTAACACGTAATACATCTAAGGTGAACGGTGACAGAGCTAGAACGGTGTTTGTCAGACCATGAGACATTCCGACAATTGGTCTTCTCACAAAATTGTCTGTAGCCTACAAATGATTATGACCCCTCTAGGGAAAGATGAGACTGTCATGAACACGACAATGTTCTCCGTTTTGACCCCCACAAGCATTTTGGGACTCATCTGAAGTCTGTACAGCCAATCTGCCAACTTATTTATTTAAAAAAAAGATATGTTTTACTTTTTCTTCCCAATTTCGTGGTATCCAATGGGTAGTTACAGTCTTGTCTCATC
The DNA here is from genome assembly GCF_002910315.2 of Salvelinus sp. IW2-2015. Classification (NCBI taxonomy): domain Eukaryota; kingdom Metazoa; phylum Chordata; class Actinopteri; order Salmoniformes; family Salmonidae; genus Salvelinus; species Salvelinus sp. IW2-2015. Next base: position 8,502,637 of record NC_036863.1, on the reverse strand, counting down.
ACAGCAACTCCCGTATGGACTCGGGAGAGACGAAGATCGAGAGCCGTGCGTCCTCCGAAACACGACCCAACCAAGCCCCACTACTTCTTGACACAATGCCCGCTTAACCCGGAAGCCAGCCACACCAATGTGTCGGAGGAGACACCGTACACCAGGCAACTGTGTCAGCGTGCATGCGCCGAGCCCGCCACAGGAGTCGCTAGAGCGCGATGGATCAAGGACATCCTTGCAGGCCAAACCCTCCCCTTACCCGGACGATGATGGGCTAATTGTGCGCTGCCCCATGGTTCTCCCGGTCGCAGCCAGCTGCGACAGATCCTGGACTCAAACCAGGATCTCTAATGGCACAGCTAGAACTGCGATGCAGTGCCTTAGACCACTGCGCCACTCGGGAGGACCGATCAGCCAACTTCTGTCTGTAGCGTACAAACAGTTTGGGCTACACACTAATATGACCCCTTTATGTAAAGGATGCCTATCGGTCTCACAAGACTCATCTGAATGTCCCCCGGTACCAGTCGAAAACATTTATGGAAGTACAAAACATGACCAAAAGTATGTGGATACCTGCTCTTCGAACATTTCATTCCAAAATCTATGGCATTAATATGGAGTTGGTCTCCCATTTGCTGTTATAACAGCCTCCACTCTTCTGGGAAGGCTTTCCACTAAAAGTTGTAACATTGCTGCGGGGACTTGCTTCCATTCAGCCACAAGAGCATTAGTGAGGTTGGGCACTGATGTTGGTCGATTAGGGCTGGCTCGCAGTTGGCGATCCAATTCATCCTAAAGGTGTTCAATGGTGTTGATATCAGGGCTCTGTGCAGGCCAATCAAGTTCTTCCACACCGATCTCGACAAACCATTTCTGTATTGATCTCGCTGAATCAGGAAAGGGCATTCCTCAAACTGTTACCACAATGTTGGAAGCACAGTATTGTCTAGAATGTTGTTGTATGCTGTAGCATTAAGATTTCCCTTCACTGGAACTAAGGGTCCTAGCCCGAACCATGAACATCAGCCCCAGACCATTATTCCTCCTCCACCAAACTTTACAGTTGGCACTTTGCATTGGAGCAGGTAGCATTCTCCTGGTATCTGCCAAACCCAGATTCGTCCGTCGGACTGCCAGATGATGAAGCGTGATTTATCACTCGAGAGAACGCATTTCCACTGATCCAGAGTCCAAAGGCTGCAAATTTTACACCACTCCAGCCAACACTTGGCATTGAGCATGGTCATCTTAGGCTTGTGTGTGGCTGCTCAGCTATGGAAAACATTTCCTGAAGCCACCAACGAACAGTTATTTTGCTGACGTTGCTTCCAGAACCAGTTTGGAACTCAGTAGTGAGTGTTGCGTATGAGAACAGATGATTTTTACGCTCTACGCGCTTCAGCACTCAGCAGTCCCGTTCTGAGAGCTTGTGTGGCCTACCACTTCGTGGCTGAGCCGTTGTTGCTCCTAGACGTTTCCACTTCACAATAACAGCACTTACAGTTGACCGGGGCAGCTCTAGCAGGGCAGAAATGTGGTCTTGTTGGAAAGGTGGCATCCTATGACAGTGCCACGTTGAAAGCCATTGAGCTCTTCAGTAAGGGCGTTCTACTGCCAATGTTTTTCTTTGGTGATTGCATGGCTCTGTGCTCAATTTAATACACCTGCCAGCAACGGGTGTGGCTGAAATAGCCAAATCCACTCATTTGAAAGGATGTCCATATACTGATTTGTCTTATATCTCTCAGATATATGATAAACACTTTTTTGGGGGGGGGGCTATCTATTGTTCCATGTAGTGAGTCGGTTATTCAATGAGCTAATAGTATTAAAGGCCAAATGTTTCCTCAAGTATTTGTTTTATATATTTTTTAGATACTTCAAGGGCTTAAAATTCTAAATCAAATTATCCTTGCTATGACGTTCTTAAAACAATTCCATTTAGCTTAGTAGACAGGACGTAGACTCTTGTGGTTTAATGGCATATATCACTAAATGTGTGTTCAAAATTAAATGATATGGAAACTATTTTGACATTATACCCTTTTTCTCTGTTTCAGGGGCCAGTGCGGTGTTTACCCAGCAGCCCACAGACCTGGTGGTGGTGGCGGGTCAGCCAGTGACCCTGCCCTGCTCCATCCCTGGGTACCACGGCATGGTGCTCTGGCTCCGAGATGGCATGGCCCTGGGAGTCAACAGGGACCTCTCAGGTAGGAAAGCCCCTTACTTATTATGGTATCACTTTACTTAGAATGGTGATGATGTGGCATTTATCAAGCTTTCAGAAACCCTTTATATCTATATCTAAAAGCGGTACCGGAGCGCCAAGTCTGGGACCTAAAGGCTCCTGAACAGCTTCTACCCCCAAGCCATAAGACTGCTGAACAGTTAATCAAATGGCTACCCTGACTACTTAAATTGACCCCCTTTTTATTTGCACTGACTCTCTTGCACTGGCTCTATGCACACTTACTGGACTCGACCCACACACTCACACATACTACACTGACACTCCAACTCACACATACACACACACTACATAAACTCACACAGACATACACATGCATATTGACGCCACACACACACACACATACACACACACTACATAAGCTGGACACAGACATACACATGCATATTGACGCCACACACACACACACACACATAACACACACGCACACGCACACACACACATGCAATATTGACGCCACACCACACACACACACACACACACACACACACACACACACACACACACATAGACACACTTTCACACTCTTTCACATACGCTGCTGTTACTCTGTTTATTATCTAACCCAGTTGCCCTGTTACTTTTACCACCACCTACAGTGGTTCTTCCTTTAATAGTTGCATCATACCGCCAGTGGAGGCTGCTGAGGGGAGGACGACTCATAATAATGGCTTTCATAATGGAGTTAATGGAATGGTATCAAACATATGGTTTTCATAGGGTTGAAGCCTCTCCATTGACTCCATTTCAGCCGTTATTATAAGCCATCCTCCCCTCAGCAGCCTCCACTGCATACCGCAGCACAGCTTGCAGGGTGCTGCAGAATGGTATAGCATGTTGGGAGTGCACGACATCATAGTATTTTACTGTCAGCCATTGTTGCCATTAATGCTATTTCGACCACCAGAGGGCGTCTTTGAGAAGCTAAGTTATTGAAATGACATGGAGCTGTAGACCTAAGAGTCATGTTTACTGTAGCTGTTTTAGCATAACTTACTTATAGGCAATAAAGCCTACTTCAATATACAGTATATCAATCAATCATTCATTCATTTGTGCATGTCATCACACAGCAAACAAGCCATCCATGTCTTTAAATACAGTCAAGCATTTTAGTTATGAAACAAAATTTAAAAAGGGAGCCTTGCATAATTAAACAATTAATAAACCGCAACATGTCGGCTAAAGCGATTGAATTCATGAATGCATTTGACTGTTTTAAATATTGGCTGTATATTTTTTTGTTAGAACAGACTTTGTGGGATTAATTATAATTTATTATTGTATTTATTGTATTTATTGTGCTGTTTATACTGTTAGAAATTTAGCTTAATTAAATTGATTAATATTATGATGTTTCTATTCCAAGAAAAACGAAAATGCATTTTAGGCCTCAGGGTTTCCGTTAGGAATATATGGTGCTGTACAACGTGACCGGTTTGGAGTAGGCCTAGGCTACTATGGGACTGGCAGGGAAGAGCAAAATAATCCTAACATTTCCACACCCTAATTGTAGGCTAACCAACACCCAAACAGAGATTCAGTGAAAATAAAAATCGTATTTATTTATCAAGAACAGTCTTCATGCTTGTCTCATAGCAGCGCGAAACGGTGCTGAAATAGTTGAATACACGCGGGTAGGCTATTGCTTCAAATACTATTAAAACAATTGGATGACTTTGGGTGTTTCTACACCTGCATTGCTTGCTGTTTGGGGTTTCAGGCTGGGTTTCTGTACAGCCCTTTGAGATATCAGCTGATGTAAGAAGGGCTATATAAATACATTTGATTTGATTTGTTTCAGTAAGCAACAATTTGTTGCCTTCAATTGCATTAGCCTGCTTTATTCCAATATTTCTGTAATTTAGTGATATTTATTCCCATAGTAATGTATTACATTTTCTTGTGGAATCCATCCAGATGTGGTTAGAAAACAGTGCATGTGGTGGGCTATGCAAAGAGATAGGTGAAGTGACATGCCATTAATACTTTTAAAGTCCCTAAACTCGGCAAGAATCTATTGTCCTGCTGATAGCCCATCAAGGGTGAATGGATATTTTTTGTTCCAATTTATTGGAAAGGCTGCTGAACCACACCTGGCCCACAGCGTTGTTGCATAAATACAGTACAGTGCACTTTCACTCCATTCTCTGCCTGACTCTCTACCAATGCCACCAGATTATTATTGATATTGTTGTTATCTATTCGGTAGCATTCCACAAGTAAATGCAATAAATGAAACACATATATTAAATAGCTCAGTCTCTTCTTCTTCATCCTCATGATTCAGTTCATTCAAATTCAATTGTAAAAGATTTTGTCACTCCCGTTCAACAACTCCAAATCACTTTTGCATGTGCTCCAAAGGGATAACTTGAAATAACATGATATAGGTTAATTAAATAATCAAAAGGCAAAATGTAATTATTTATTAGCCTAGTGGATACACGTATTTTAGGCATATCATGTGAATTAGGCCTCATGTAAAATCATTGTCAAAAGTGCAAGTGTTGCATGACAAACAGGTGCTGTTAAATTACAATATAATTAATTTGCCAGTTTGGAAGACTGTAAACAATACTAAATAAAGTATAAGTAATACCAGAGAGTCTGTTCTAATTAATACAGCATAGCAAAGCTTAAAAACTGCCAGATTTGTGAAATTGCTTTATCCAACATTTTGCGGTTGCATGAGGCTTGGTGATCATAGAATCAAACAGGCAACAGAAGCAGGAACAGCATAGGGCTGAGTGATTCACTCATTCCTGGCTTTCGTTCAAAATAAGTCATATTTTAATGCAGTGTTAAAGACTTTCTGATTGTCTTTTAGTTTGCAGTCTCTTCTCTCGCTACAGCTAATTTTGTTTGAATTATTGTGGATTATAATAACTTCATATATTTGTAGGGGTTGATGCATTTTTCGTTAGGGCAAATCTGGTCTCTGATATCGAGTTAGAAATGTACAATTTTAGAGTACTTAAGCATTGAATACATTGCAAGTTTGCTCTTTTTGGCCTTTATGCTACACTTTACAATTGGACTCAACTCCGACTGACCGTCTATCGGTAGTCTAAACTGTGGCACAAATTGGGCGATTTTTCCACACCTAACCGAGCTATTAGACTATGCCATCGCACTAGACTCCTGCATCAAGCAAAAAAAATCAGCTGATGGGTGGTCCCGGAGTTTAGAGAGAACTTGGGTAAATACAATGGCGCAATTACACTTGACATGTGGACTGACGATTTTGAAAAATAGGACACTTATGCCTTACAGCCCATTACATAAACGAAGAGTCGATGTTATCCACCACGGAGTGGGACAGTGCAGTTCAAAACTGCAGAAAACATAAGGCCAGCTACTGTGAAATAACACTTGTGGATCTTGTTGATGTCCTATATGGCTTCAGGAGGCCAACTGTCCACCTGGTAATTGTGTGGTTCCAAAAGTATAAAGCGTCACCTTCAGATAGATGTGTGATTTCATAAAGAAGCCAGCTTCAAGCCTGCGATCAGGCACGGTGGATGATATCCTTTTCCTGCACAGCATTTTGAAGAAATCCAGTGATGAATGGACTGTGTTTGAAGTTATTGTTTTACTATATTTATTTGTTGTCTAAGATTAGAAGGTTCTTTAAAGCGGGGCGGCAGGTAGCCGAGTGGTTAGAGCATTGGGCTAGTAACCAAAAGGTTGCTAGATCTAATCCCCGAGCTGACAAGGTAAACATCTGTCGTTCCGCCCCTGAACAAGGCAGTTAACCCACTGTTCCTAGGCTGTCATTGTAAATAAGAATTTGTTCTTCATGGATCAGCTCTTGGAAATCATTAAGAGGCGGCTTCGATCTATATAATCATTCATTCAGAAGTTGAACCTTTCTGGCACAGGCGTTCCGCTAGCATCCCACCTCGACAACATCCGGTGAAATTGCAGAGCGCCAAATTGAAAATACAGAAATAGTCATAATAAACATTCATAAAAAATACAAGTATTATACATCGGCTTAAAGATTAACTTCTTGTAAATCCAGCCGCTTTGTCAGATTTCAAAAAGGCTTTACGGCGAAAGCATACCATGCGATTATCTGAGGGCAGCGCCCTGCCTACAAAAGCATGAAAAACATTTTCCAACCAAACAGATGCATCACGAAAGTCAGAAATAGCAATTAAATAAATCGTTTAACTTGGACGATCTTCATATTTTTGCAATCCCAAAGTTTTCAGTTACACAATGAATGATCGTTTTGTTCAATAAAGTCCTTCTTTATATCCCAAAAATGTCAGTTTATTTGGCGCGTTTGATTCAGAAATACACCGGTTCCAACTCGCTCAACATGCCTACAAAGGATCTAATAAGTTACCTGTTAACTTGGTCCAAACATTTCAAACAATGTTTCTAATCCAACCTCAGGTACCCTATAATGTAAATAATCCATAAAATTTAAGACAGAATAAACTGTTTCCAATACCGGAGAAAAACAACACGGAGTGTGCTCTCATTCATGCGCACCAAAAGACTAGAGTCCACCTGAGTGACACTTAGAAAGAATGACTACTTCTTCATTTAAAAAAAAAATACATTGAACAATTTCTAGAGACTGTTGACAACTAGTGGAAGCCATAGGAACTGCAATTTGGGTCCTAATAATTCGGCTTCCCCATAGAAACGCATTGGAAAATCCAATGACCTCAACAAAAAATTCCTGGATCGATTGTCCTCTGGGTTTTGCCTGCCAAATTTGTTCTGTTATACTCACAGACATTATTGTAACAGTTTTAGAAACGTTTGAGTGTTTTCTATCCAATCCTACCATGCATATCCTAGCTTCTGGGCCTGAGTAACAGGCAGTTTACTTTGGGCACCTCAGTCATCCAAACTTCCGAATACTGCCCCCTATCCCTAAGAAGTTTAAACATAAAGGTCTTATGCCTGCAGTAAATTGAATTAGACGACCAGGTTTATTTTTCCTTAGGTTATAATAATCCATGCCTTCTCGGAATGTTATGAAGTCCAAAAGTTACTGGTGGAGTTAGAAATTTGTCTGTCAGAAGTATTACAAACTTATAATCCGTCTTCAAGACATGGCATATAAGGGTGCAGTGAGATACCCTATGGGTTGGACGATACTTTTCTTGTCAATCATCTTGAAAAAACGTATACTTAAAAACAGAAAATCAACCAATGTCAGCCATTAAATGCTTTATTATCCAAATGTTGAAAGTGCGTGTGGGCGACGGAGAGAAACAAAATGGTGCAGTTTGAGGCCATGTGGCAGTGTGATGTAGTTGCCGTTTGTATGTGTATGTTTTGTATTGTCTAAAAATATCAAAGAAAATTGTACAAAAAAATGTATAAGGAAAAATTATAAGCTTGCAACACGCATCTGATTATTCATTATGAATAGGATTTATTTGATTTATTTTGTTTACAATGTCACAAATAATCGAACACACACATGAGCAGATTAACTTGGTCAAAACATTTCTTTATTAAAGACTTAGAACGGGGGCCTCCCCAGTGGCGCAGTGGTCTAAGGCACTGAATCGCAGCGCTAGAGACATCACTACAGACCCGGGTTTGATCCCGGGCTGTATCACAACCGGTTGTGTTCGGGAGTCCCATAGGGCGGCGCACAATTGGCCCAGCGTTGGCTTATCGCGCTCTAGCGTCTCCTGGTGCCTGCAGGCTGACCTCGGTCATCAGGTGAACAGTGTTTCCTCTGACACGTTTGTGCGACTGGCTTCCGGGTTAAGCCGGCTGGTGTTAAGAAACGCAGTTTGGCGGGTTATGTTTCGGAGGACACGGGACTCAACCTTCATCTCCCTAGCTCGTTGGGGAGTTCCAGTGATGAGACAAGATCGAAATTGGGGGGGAAAAACAACAACAAAAAACGAACTATTAGAGCTCATGTTGGTAGTAATTTATTTTGGTCCGAAGGCACGAATGAGTGAGACAGCTTTATGCTGACAAATATAGCTTTATGCTGTGAAATAGCCCACTAAATAGGCAAAGCCTAAACTAAAATATTGAATTGCCTTTCATAAATAAATGAAGTAGCTCAGGTTTTGAAAATATGGCCAACCTTTTCCTCCTCCCTATCCTCGCTGAACTCTCTTTCATTCAGTTTCTTCTTCACATCAACAAAGGACTCCGTGTTTCAGAAACTCACTTCATATAGTTGGGCTATCACTCTTTTACACTGTGGTAAATAAAGCCAGTTTGTTATTTACAATTATTTTTGTATGTTTTTAGAAGGAGAGAAACCAAAATGCCCACCTTGCTTATTTTTTGAAAATCGTCAGCCCACATGTCAAGTGTAATTGCACCATTGTATTTACCGAAGTTCTCTCTTAACTCTGCCAACAATTGTTTTGGGGGCCTGACGCAGGACTCTGGTGCCAAAGAAGAGAGACTCTCGACTGAAAAATTCACACCTCCCTTAATTTGCAAAAATAGAGTCAATTTGTGCCACAGTTCAGACTACCGATAGATCAGCGTTGTAACTCCCCCTTGTGATAGTGTGGTGCAATGACAGAATGACGCACGCAATTTACCACAATCTGCCACCATCTACCACAAACGTCGAGGCATAAGCTCAAAACTTTTAATTGAGGAACCACTGTACATGTACATATTACCAGTGGTGTAAAGTACTTAAGTAAAAATACTTGAAAGTACTACTTAGGTAGTTTTTGGGGGTACTGTACTTAACCATTATTTTTCAACTACTTTTACTTCACTACATTCAAAACAAATCAAATCAAATTGTGTTGGTCACATCATTTCCTAAAGAAAATAATGTATGTTTTACTCATTACTCGTTTTCCCTGACACCCAAAGTACTTGTTACATTTTGAATGATTAGCGTGGGAGTTCTAATGTTTTAAGTTAATGTTGCATAACGCTACATAAAAACATTTATACAAGAGGATATAAACATATGTAGGGCAGTTTAACTCTTTATGTCATGCATATAAAGGCTTTATAAATGCTTTGAAATCTATGCTTCTTTTTTGTTTTCGCTTGCCTTCATGTATCTTTCCTCCTCTCCCAATCCCACTCTTCGTCTACCTCCCGCTTTCTCTCACTATCTTCCTCGAACAGGGCTACTTACCTTTCAGTTTTTCTGCTTCTCTTCTCTTTTCTTCTCACTCTATCTCTTTCTTTCTTGGGCAAGACTTTTGTCAGTTTCTCTTTTATCTTCTCGCCTCTATCTCTCTTTTCGTACCTTACTCATCTTCAAGTCTAGCTCTCTTTCTCTCTCTATTATAGCACCTTTCTTTCTCGCTCTCTTCCTCTCTTTCCTTTCCTCCCTCCCTTAAGTCTTTCCCTTACCCGTCTTCCTATCTATCTCTATTTATCTCTCTATTCTACATTTCTTCTTTTGGTAACACTTTACATTAAGTTGCCCATATTACTATGTAACTAACACAGTAATAACTGTTAACATAGTAGTTACATAGGTTTTACTATATAATTGCATGGTAATAGGGTTTTTGCGGAATCAGTTATTACACAATTGGAACAAGGAATGTGTAACTACAGATTCACTTGCTGAAGGTTATTCCAAATGTGTAGCTTCTGATGTTATTACACATTCTCTAGTTCAACTATGTAACAATTTTTTTGTAATTACACATTTGAAAATACACAGAGTACAAAACATTAGGAACACCTGCTCTTTCCATGATATAGACTTATTGATGTCACCTTTTAAATCCACTTCAATCAGTGTAGATGAAAGGGAGGAGACAGGAAGGATTTTTAAGCCTTGAGACAATTGAGACATTGAGCGTGTGTGTGTGCCATTCAGAGGGTGAATGGGCAAGACAAAATATTTAAGTGCCTTTGAACTGGGTATGGTTGTAGGTGCCAGGCCCCCCCGGTTTGAGTGTGTCAAGAACTGCAACGCTGCTGGGTTTTTCATGCTCAACAGTTTCCTGTGTGTATCAAGAATGATCCACCACCCAAAAGACATCCAGCCAACTTGACACAACTGTGGGAAGCATTGGTGTCAAAGTGGGCCAGTATCCCTGTGGAACGCTTTCGACTCCTTGTAGTCCATGCCCCGACAAATGAAGGCTGTTCTGAGGGCAAAAGGGGTGCAACTTAAACTCAGGAATGTGTTCTTAATGTTTTGAACACTCAGTGTATGACCTTGTTGCATGTAACTACAAGGTGCCACTATCATTGAATCATCATGTAATACCAACTATCATGTAATACCAGGGTTGATAAATAGGCTAGGACCTGGTGACAACAATTGTAACAAGCCACACCCTGTCATTAACTACTGGTTATATTAAATTAGTTTATTTCTATGTTATGACCTGGATCAAGGGCTATACTCAATCAAGTGTAATGTAAGAACAATGTAGTTACATAGGATCACTTGTAATTATCATGCACCCACCCAGGAGCAAGCAACTTAATGTAAAGGGAAACTCAGTAAGGTATACCCTTTATAATTACTATGTAGTTACAATGTAACAACCTTTGCAGACAGCAGGGGTCGCGTTAACGCAGAATTCTGCATTGTTCACACAATAAAAATAGATAAAACGCAAAAGAAGTATATTGCTGCATTTTGTAAATGCAGATCTAAAATGCTTCTTATTGTAATTTCTGCTCGAAGTCAGACTCATTTTGTGCTTCAGTTGCACTTCTCAACTCGATGAGAATTCACAAACTGGCATTCTATCAGCAGACAACTCTCTGACTGATGAGTAACTATTGTACTTTTCTCCAGTACTTTTCTCGGTGTAGGGTAAAATGCAAGATTAACTTCAACCAAAACATTAGGAAATGTAGCTGGCAGCATTTTTCTATGATTAACATTATAAATATGATAGCCATGTATAATTTTGTACTTACAATGTAAAATTATTTAACAACCAACTGTGTATTTGCAATGTTGTTACAAGTATTTACAGTGTACTTAATGTAAAGTGTAGTGACATTTTAATGACTTTTTAGTTACAATGTAACAACCTCTTCAGACAATAGACTAACAAGGAGACATAAGGAGACAGGATAACATTTCTCAGTTGGACTTTTCTTTAATGGATTTGACAAAGATTCATATTAAAATCCTAATTTCAGACTCAAAGCAATAACTATTTTAGTTAGTAAAACATACTAACACAGGGTGGTGGTAAAGCTAGCTAGCATTTCCCCATCATTCACTAATGTAGTTAGCTAGCTAGTTATCTACGCACTGGCACAATGTCAACATGTTTTCCAACTTGGTCAATAAACGTTACAAAATCAGCATCAAATGTATGAAAGATTTAGTTAACCTTTCTGGCGCAGGTGTTCCACTAGCGACCCACCTCGACAACATCCGGTGAAATTGCAGAGCGCCAAATTCAAAATACAGAAATAGTCATAATAAATATTCATAAAAAATACAAGTGTTATACATTGGCTTAAAGACTAACTTCTTGTTAATCCTTCTTGTTAATCCATTTTACAACCAAGTAAAGAAATTACAAAAGTCAGAAATTGCGATAAAATTAATCACTTACCTTTGAAGATCTTCATATGGTTGCAGTCACGAGAGTCCCAGCTACACAATAAATGTTAGTTTTGTTCGATAAAGTCCCTCTTTATATCCCAAAAACTCAGTTTTGTTGGCGCGTTTTGTTCAGTAATCCACTGGCTCAAAGGCGGTCAAAACATGCAGACGAATACATCCTAATAGTACCAGTAAAGTTTGTTGAAACATGTCAAACGATGTTTATAATTAATCCTCAGGCTGTCAATTGTCTAAATAATCGATAATATTTCAACCGGACAATAGCGTATTCAATAGAAAGGAAAAACAACGAAGGGCGCAAACCAGCACTGCATGATTCTACAGTCCACTGACAGAAAGGTCTCATTCTTCTTCATTTTTCAGAAAACAAGCCTGACACAATGTCTAAAGACTGTTGACATCTAGTGGAAGCCATAGGAACTGCAATCTGGGTCCTAACCCATTAGATACTAGGCATTCAATTGAAAATACCCACATCAAACAAATCCCACTTCCTGGATGGATTTTCTTCAGGTTTTCACCTGCCATATCAGTTATATTATACTCACAGACATTATTGTAACAGTTTTGGAAACTTTAGCGTGTTTTCTATCCAAATCTACCAATTATATGCATATCCTAGCTTCTAGGAATAAAAATAATGGTTAAGTACAGTACCCCCAAAAACTACCTAAGTAGTACTTTCAAGTATTTTTATGTACATGTACAGTGGTTCCTCAATTAAAAGTTTTGAGCTTATGCCTCGACGTTTGTGGTAGATGGTGGCAGATTGTGGTAAATTGCGTCATTCTGTCATTGCACCACACTATCACAAAGGGGAGTTAGAACACTGATCTATCGGTAGTCTGAACTGTGGCACAAATTGACTCTATTTTCGCAAATTAACCTCTAACGAGCCTCTACCCCGGGTCCGGGAGCACCCCCCATCCCCCCACACACTGATTAGCATAGCTAGCATAGCTTCACAAGTAGATAGTAGCATCTAAATATCATTAAATCACAAGTCCAAGACACCAGATGAAAGATACAGATCTTGTGATTAAAAGCCACATTTCAGATTTTTAAATTGTTTTACAGGGAAGACAAATATGTAAATCATATTAGCTAAACACGTTAGCAAAATACACCACTATTCTAACTCCATCAGTTCTCTTACTCCTCAGGTGCTATCACCAATTCGGCTCAACTAAGATATTGATATCCACTAACCAGAAAAACTCTTTCAGATGACAGTCTGATAACATATTCATGGTATAGGATAGTTTTTGTTAGAAAAAAGTGCATATTTCAGGTAGAAATCACAGTTTACAATTGCACCGACCATCACAAATCGACTAGAATTACTAGATAGAGCAACGTGTATGACCAATTTACTCATCATAAAACATTTCATAAAATAGACAAAGCATAGCAATGGAAAGACCCAGTTCTTGGATTTCAGACCATATTTCAGATTTTCTAAGCGTTTTTCAGCGAAAAAACAATAAATCGATAAGTTTAGCATACCACATGTGCAAACGTTACCAGAGCATCGATTCCAGCCAAAGAGCGCTAAACGTAATCACCGCCAAAATATATTAATTTTTCACTAACCTTTCTCAGAATTCTTCCGATGACACTCCTGTAACTCATTTTACAATATACATATACAGTTTGTTCGAAAAGGTGCATATTTAGCCATACAAAACCGTGGTTACACAATAAAAATACTAGGAAATCAAGCCTCAATATGTCTTACGTCATCTATCAGAGTGATCTAGTTTAATTGAAAGCTTATCATATACTTGACTAAAAAATACAGGTTGACAGCAATCGAAAGACAAATAGTTCTTTAATGCAACTGCTGATTACATTTTAAAATTATCCTTACTTTTCAATACAGGGTTGGCCAAGTGAAGCTATACCAAACAAATGGCGAAATATGCGTTTAAAATATTTCGACAGAAACACGATTTACATATTAAATATTGCTTATTTGAGCTTTCTTCCATCAGATTCTTGGGCAATGTATCCTTTCTATGTTATAAACGTCTTTTGGTCGATAGATGTCCTCTGTCCTTCGAAATATCCACTAACGATCGAACGGGACCCCAAAACGTGTCCAAACTTTCAGAGTGCACAACAAAGAAATTCCTCAAAATCGCACTAAACGGATTATAATTGCTATAAAACGGTTCAAATTAACTACATTATGATGTTTTTAACAACATATAACGACTGAAAACATGACCGCGAGAAATATTGCTGGTTAGACAACGATTTGGAACGAGGCAAGTCCGATGGCCTTCACGCTTCAGGCGCACGACGAAGAAGGCGGTCCCTAAACATTTTGTGGTTTTATAATGGCTGGGATTGTGCAATAGATTTCATTCAAAACGTGATGACGTACAGACACCCAGAGGAAGACGTAGCAGTGTCGGTTTCTTCATAGCATTCACTGTCGCCTTAAAAACAGACCCCAGATCAGGGGTAAAAATTTCTGAAATCTGAACCCTGTCATGAAAAGTGCTGTAGAAATTGTTCTGTACCATCAGAACCAAAATTCCAACTTCTATAGAAACTAGAAGGTGTTTTCTATCCAATAATAACAATAATATGCATATTGTACGATCAAGAATTTAGCACGAGGCAGTTTAATTTGGAGACACAAATATGCTAATGCGGAACAGCACCCCCTATAGTTGCAAGAAGTTTTAATGGAGGTGTGAATTTTTCAGTCCAAGAGTCTTTCTTCTCTGGCACTAGCGTCCTGCATAAGGCAACAAAAAAAAGGTGGTGGGTGGTCCCGAAGTTGAGAGAGAACGTGGGTAAATACAATGGCACAATTACACTTGACATGTGGACTGACGATTTTCGAAAAATAGGCAAGGTGGGCATTTTGGTTTTTCTCCCTCTAAAAACATACAGAAATAATTCTAAATAACAAACTCGCTTTATTTACCACAGTGAGAAAGAGTTGAAAGCCCCTCTATTTAATGTGAGCTTCTGAAACACAGAGTCCTTCTTTGCTGATGTGAAGAAAAAACTGAATGAAAGAGAGTCCAGCGATGATAGTGAGGGGAAAAAGGTTTCCCATATTTTCAAGACCTGAGCTACTTCATTTATTTACGAAATGTACAAGTTTTTTTTTTTACAATGTAATATATTTGTTTAGGCTTGGCCTATTTAGTAGGCTATTTCACAGCATAAATCTATATTTGTCAGCATAAAGCTGAGTGACACACTCAAATAAGTACCAACATTCTTTCTGAACGTTTCGACCAAGTTAATCTGCTCATGTTATGTTTGTTCAATTATTTGTGACATTGTGGTTACAATGAAGAATGTAAAGGAAATAAATCAAATAATAGCTTGTAATTTTTCTTCATTACATTTCTTTGTACGATTTTATTTGGTATTTTTAGACAATACAAAACATACACATACAAACAACATCTACATCACACCTGCCCAGACCCACCTGCTCACACCCCCATCTCCAGCGCCTCCATCGCTCTCTGCCACATGGCCTCAAACTGCACCATTTTATTTCTTTCCATCGCCCACAAGATCTTTCAACATTTGGATAATAAAGCATTTAAAGGCTGACATTGTTTGATTTTCAGTTTTTAAGTATACAGTAATCCCTCGTTTATCGCGGGGGTTACGTTCCGAAAATGACCCGCGATAAGTGAAATCCTCGAAATAGAAAACTTTTTTTTTTTTTACAATTAGCAACTATTACATGTATACAAATACAGTGACTCACGTGTAGGCCGTTTCGTCGACATTATGGGTTTAGGAGATGTTCGAAATTACAAGATAATTTGGCCAACTTAATGTAAATTTGCCAAGCTGTTTTATGTACGTACACATAACTGCACGAGACGACAAAATGATAGCACAATTCGTAGCATGTTTTGATACAAGAAGCGGGAGTGAGTTTTTAGCGAATCAGAATGCAGAGCACAATGCACCAAAAAAAAAAAAAAATGCATTATGAAAATCCGCGAAATAGCGAATCCGCGATAAGTGAACCGCGAAGTGGCGAGGGATCACTGTATACGTTTTTTCAAGAGGATTGACGAGAAAGGTATCGTCCAACCCATCTCACTGCACCCTTATATGCCATGTCTTGAAATATACACATTTCCATACTTCTGACAGACACATTTCTAGCTACACCAATAACTTTTGGACTTTATAACATTCCTAGAAGGCATGGATTATTATAACCTCATACAAAATGAACCTTTAAGCCATTACATTTTTTGTTGAACAAATTCAACATTCTCTCATTGACCTCCATACAAAAACTCCTTGCTTGGTGGGTGAAACAACGAAAAAACGCTATCTACTGGAGGGAGACAGATGTTCCACCAAGTTGGGCCTCTCACTTCCTCTTCCTCTCTGCACATACAAAAAAATGTAATAAAAAATAAAAACATCAAACATTTTGTTTACCTTTTTTTTCACTATTTAGTGAAGGACATTGTAAGTTTGCACATTCAAAAGAAGAACATTTGGAAATATAAGAAGCCAGGAAGTGATATCACACCGACCTCTCACATCTCTTTAGATATAATGTTTTTAAAGGTTTATAAAACGCAAAGTGCAATGTAAGTCTTCAAAATTGTAAATAACATTGTAAGCTAAATGTTTCATGATTTTTATGATGATTTGGTAAAGTTTATTAACTGAGTTGGAAAAGGTGTTGACATTAGGCTACCAGTGACATCTAGCTAGCTAGCTACATTAGTGAATGATGGGGAAATGCTAGCAAGCTAGTTTTTGCCACCCTGTGTTTCTACTAAATAAAATAGTTATTTCTTTGAGTCTGAAATGGGGAATTGAATTTGAATAGTTTGAATGTGAATCTTCGTCAAATTCATTAAAGAAAAGTCCAACTGAAAAATGTTCTCCTGTCTCCTTTTTTCTCCTGGTTAGCCTATTGTTTGCAAATGTTGTTACATTGAAACTACAAAGTAAAACAAATTTCACTTCACTTTACATTACATTAGGTTGCTTGCTCCTGGGTAAGTGCATAGCCGTGGGAAGTATGTAAAATCTGGATAAAAAAAATATGAATACTTTGTTTTATAATTTTTTTCACTAAAGTACTACACTGGGCCTTTAATATTCCAGTATTAGTGGACCAATATAGTCATCTGCAACGCCAGCGCGGGCAAATGGATTTGTCCAATGTTCTCCTTTGTCCTAATTTCTCCTGGTCAGCCTATTGTCTGAAAATGTTATTACATTGTAACAACATAGTAATTATAAAGGTACCCTATTTGCTTTCACTTTACATTAAGTTGCTTGCTACTGGGTAGGTATATTATAATTCAAAGTATATTCTATGTAGCTACATTGTTCTTATATTAGACTTGATTCGGTATAGCTTTTGATCCAGGTCATAACATAGAAATAAACAAATTTAAAATTACCAGTAGTTAATGACAGGGTGTAGCTTGTTACAATTGTTGTTACCTGGTTCTAGCCTATTTATCAACCCTGGCATTACATGTGGATTCAATGTTAGCGGAACCTTGTAGTTACATGTAACAAGGTCAGATTATGGCTTCAGTTATTGACATGGTAATTGACAGGTGACTTTCAAACGTGTAATTACAAAACATTACTTACTTAGTGGAATAAGAAAATGTGTAGTAACAGCAGTAGTTACACATGTGGATAAACCTTCACTAGTTGTGTAATAACGGATTCCTCAACATTCCTATTTTCATTTAAGTATATAGTAAAACCTATGTAACTACTAAATGAACACAGTTATTACTGTATTAGTTACATAGTAATAAGGACAACTTAATGTAAAGTGTTACCATCCTTTCTCTCTTCTTCTCCTTCCCTCCTCTCTTGGACACAGCCTTTATCTGTGGCCTCAATATCTCTCATCTGTCTGTCCATCTCTCTCCATTCTGCTCTCTCCTTTAGCAACTCTCTTTGTCATGGTTCTCAATTGTTGTTGTGTCGCTCACATGTCCATTGATCTGCACTTTTTCCTTTCATTACCTTCACGTAATTGAAAATAAATCCATGTGCGCTCTCTTCATCAAAAGGTATTTGTCACTCGTCACATCGGTCCAAATGACAGAGCGATGCAATGGAGTATTTAATTAGAGTTTGATCGTTAATTAAAATAGCCACTTCACGTGGCACAGGAGTCACAAACACTGATTGTGTAATTGCTGTTTTTCCAAATTCTCACAAGTGTTTCAAATGTATTTCATGGTGTGGCTTAATCAGAACCCTCTTCTGAATTATTAAACAAAGACAAATTAGGGGGTTTACATGCTGTTTGCATAACGGGAGAGAAACATTGGGGATTGGGCTCAATCACAAACGTAAAATTGTCATAAGTGCAGGTGATATGGTAAATGGCCAATATTGCACACGTTTCATCTGTAGGATCCACACTCAAAAAATGCATTCTCAAAGTAATGACTTGCTATTTTATTCATTTAGAGCAGGGGTGGGCAACTCCAGTCCTTGAAGGCCTGTTTGGTGTCACATTTTTCTCCATCACTAGCAAACACAACTGATTAATCAAATTGCATTCTAAACTGAAGATCATCATTAGGTGATTATTGGAGTCAGGTCTGTTTGCTGGGGCTGGGGCAAAACTGTGACACCAATCAGGCCCTCGAGGACTGGAATTGCCCATCCCTGATTTAGAGGCAACAAGAGCAAAGACAGATGTTTTTGTTATACCATTTTCAGTGTGTATCGATTACTGCTTGAGTACCATTACATTACTACCATAATTATTTTGTTGTTTCCACAATTCTCCTACTTCTCTGCATTAGCCATCTTACGACACTGCAATTGTCGCGTGAGACGTATTTGAAAATTAACACCACAGCCAGAAAAACTGTTTCTCAATCTCCCAGAATATATTAAGCTCAACTAACCCTACACACCGGCACTCCAAACTGCATCTGGGTTAAAGAAAATCAACATTTGAAAGTTGCAGCAATTTATGGCAGCATCTGCTGCTCCGCCAGATGGTTAAATCACGTTTTGCTCATTTCCAAAGCGTCAGCGTGTCTGCTTCCCCAATCTTTCCTCGGGCTGTTTTGAAGACAGTATTGTTGCTCTGATGGCTGCCAGAGGAAATGATTTCCCACAATCAGCTTTCAGAGCGGTGTGTGGTGTGTTGTTTGGATAGGTAAAGTCAAATACTGGATAAATCAGCATCAACAACCCAACTTACAAACTCTTTTACCCAATCAATGTCTTTGAGGAGACGTGATCACTTGACTAGATAAACAATTTGAATAAAATGTTCAATAACATCATTAGACAGGACAGAAAATATACCTGGGGTTACAATATGGCAATGGACTACAGTTTGCGTACCATGCCATGTCATCAGATTTGTTTTCTTCTTCCATAAATCCTGCCATGCCAATCTGTTACATTGTCTTCCCCTGAAGACATGGTCTGCTTTTGCCTCAGTCCCTTGTTATATTTTGTCATGGATGGCGTTTTCATAATTGGGCCTGGGAGAACAATCCTTTCCCATTATGTCCATACAATCCCACTTCGGGTCCTTTTAGTAGCATCCTGGGACCCATCACCTGTGTCACTGAAGTGCAGTGTAATGACTGGGTCCCCAGGGACCTCCTGGTGCTTAACCAAAAATCACTATCAGCTCAGAGAAGAGAAAGAGAGAGCTAGAGAGAAAAAGAGAGAGATAGAGAATAATAGTAAAGGTTGGGAGATTGAGAGAGAGAGAGAGAGGAGCTGTCTGTGTCTGTTTGCCTGCCATGGGGATAAATGCCACGTCTTTACGGCGGATCAATGATAGGGGGGTCTAGTGTGAACTGGAAAGGCTCTCTCCCGGCAGTGTGAACTGTGGAAAGTGTTTGCTTTTAGAGACGACAGGGAAATTAGACCTCTTAGTCAACACAACAGCTATGTGAGGGAAGGCAGCAAGGCCACATACTGACACCGTACTATTGTGCTAATGGCTATCATAACTATCATCAGGAGCTAAAAGAATGGCTCGAGCGCTAAAGGATAATGGCACTTAAAGCTAAACATAATTACCATATTCGTCTGAATAGGACAGATTATGGCCATGAAGGGGTGTTGTAAATCAAAGGCCAAAGTCAATTATATATTCAACTGATAATGTTTCGTTTTCTAAAAAAGCTGAAGGAGGGGTTTGACTGTCAATGGCATCGACAGCACCCTAGTCTCTTGATTGCTCTCCACGTGTAATTTGGACTCGAGCAAGGGAGTGCTCGCTTTACATGTGGCCTTCACCTTCTCTCCTGTGTTCCCTTTGATCTGGCCCTACTCAGGTTGTGTCCCAAATTGCACCCTATATCCTTTATAGTGCACTACATTTGACCAGGGCCAACAGGGCTCTGGTCAAAACGAATTCACTATTTAGGGAATAGGGTGCAATTTGGGACGGACATCAGACAGTGTTCATTTCCGTTTCCTCCCATTGATGTGTCAGATAGGTGTCCGCACTCCTCCATACTGAAATACATCATCGTCCGCCAAAACCCTTTCCTATCTAAGTCCCGGCATTGATCTAAGTCAAGTCTGACTAATCTTAATGGATCCATCGCCTTTATAGAGGTTATACCTGGGGCTATTATACATTGTTTGCCTTAATTGACAAGCTTTTGTCTTCAGCTTCTTCCGCTATTCATTCCCACTTGGCTTGGGGTCGTTCGTCTGACATTTGATCTCAGGTCTTAATGGCTTTCTGGGATTGAATGTATTCTGTGCCTCTTTTCTCTCTCTCTCTAACACCCCAGGGGAGGAAAATTGGTTTCCTCAGGGATCTTATGTACAGTATATTAGTATTCCCCGAAGAATCAAATCCCCTCTCAGAAATAAAATATGATTATATGTGCTTCAGGTAACACTTTACAATAAAGTCAAATCAAATCAAAGGTTGTTTGTCGCGTACACAGATTAGAATATGTTAAAACAGATGTAACAAAATGCTTTTTTCCCTATCTCCAGCAGTGCAGTAAATGTCTAACAGTACAATACTAATACACAAATAATGCCAAGTAAAAAAGAAAAGGACAAAAAAAGAAGAAGAAACAAGAGATTAAGAAATGTCAGAATGAGCCGTCAGAGTCCCGGATATGCGTTTGTGGTGTGTAAAGACACTATGGACAATATATAAACAGGAACAATATATGTACAGCAGTAGTTATATAGGAGGAGATATACATACACTATACTGTATATACAAAAGTATGTGGACACTCTTTCAAATTAGTGGATTGTCTGTCTTTGGTTGCAACACTCACTAGTTCCAAACTCTCTCTCGATGCAACGTCAGCACAAGAACTGTTCGTCGGGAGCTTCATGAAATGGGTTTCCATGGCCAAGTAGATACACAGAAGCCTAAGATCACCATGTGCCATGCCAAGCGTCGGATGGAGTAGTGTAAAGCTTGGACTCTGGAGCAGTGGAAACACATTCTCTGGAGTGATGAATCACGCTTCACCATCTGGCAGTCAGACGGATGAATCTGGGTTTGGCGGATACGAGGAGAACACTCCCTGCCCCAATGCATAGTGCCAACTGTAAAGTTTGGTGGCGGAGGAATAATGGTCTGGGGCTGTTTTTCATGGTTCAGGCTAGGCCCCTTAGTTCCAGTGAAGGGGAATCTTAACACTACAGCATACAATGACATTCTATTCTGTGCTTCCAACTTTGTGGCAACAGTTTGAGGGAGGCCCTTTCCTGTTTCAGCATGACAATGCCCCCATGTAGAAAGCGAGGTCCATACAGAAATAGTGTATTGAGATCGGTGTGGAAGAACCTGACTGGCCTAAACAGAGCCCTGACCTCAACCCTATCAAACAACTTAGGGATGAATTCTAGCGCCAACTGCGAGCCACCCCTAATCACCCAACCTCACTAATGCTCTTACGGCTGAATGGAAGCAAGTCCCCGCAACATTGTTCCAACATCTAGAGGAAAGCCTTCCCAGAAGAGTGGAGGTTATTATAGCGGCAAAGGGGGGACCAACTCCATATTAGTGCTCATGATTTTGGAATGAGATGTTGGACAAGCAGGTGTCCACATACTTTTGGTCATGTATATATATTATATATACTGTGTATATATAGGATGAGGGGATGAGATAGGGTTTAGAAAGGGTTTGTACCTTAATGTAAAGTGTAACCTACATGCTTCGTGAGAGGTTAAAGTAAAAAATACAGTTTATTGCAAAATGTGGTTTTATGTTGTTATGCATCTTATTAACAGAGGTCAGCACAATGTTCAGGTCCCCTTGGTGAATGTATTGAGAATGACCAACTGGCATTAACTTACAAAATCAGTAATGCTATTAACCATGTAATAGCTAATGAAATTCTAATGCTCTGGTCAAGACATACATGAATCCATTAGTGTATGTGCACAAAGTAAGACTACTAGGCCCTATACGTTGGCATCTGGCATATTATGTTGTTTGTATCAGCAGTGGTGTGGGAGTTAGTCTCTCCCAGTCAGCTCACTTAAGACTCCCCTACACTATGGCTCAGTAAAATGCTTCTATGATGATTTAGGCTTGTCATTGATCCCTTGGCAGTAGAATAAACAGCAGTATTTTAGAGAAAATCAATGAGCATTAATTTTATTTACTTTGCCCATTTGGGTTGAACGCTGCCCCCCCCCCCCAAACCCACCATACACCCCCTGCCTGCTTCTTCTGGTCTCCTTATGCTCCTCCCTCCTTCCCTTCATTCACCAGAGCATGTATTTCTTTTCCTGTTTATTGGTCCTGGAAAATAAAAGAGGGATGTTGCAGCTTGACTTTGAACAGCGTTTTTTTAGTTGTGTTTTCTGAGAGAGCTTTCTGCATTTTCTTTCTATAGTTGCTGCTGTTTTACCTCTCTGTTGTTTCTGTTCTTCATCCATCAGCCCTCCTTTGACAGCTCAAATGAACATTGTCAGTTTTGTGGATTTGTTCTTTCAAAACGGAAACTCTTTTTTGCGGTTCAATCGTTTGAATCCATCGCCTGAGTATCATCACACAGAATTCCCAAAGAAAGAAATAATAATTGCAGTTAGTGTATCACCTCTAACATTGTGTTACTTTTGTTATGTAACACATTCATACATAAGAATAGGAATCCCCACAACATCATACATTTAGACTACAGACTCATTACAGGTTAAAAGAGGCCGTATTATTTTCAATTCAGTGGATCCGATACAAAATGTACTTGCTTTGCTAAAAACAATATCCGATCTGTTTAGGGTGATATTATTTCCTAATAAAATGGTCTATTAGATATTACATATCGCTCATTTGTTTTTCCACTGGGTTATAGTAGCTATTACGGCAGACACTGGACTCAACACAATTGGCGATGGGAAAATTGAATCCCCTCGAGGGCTGACCGCTGCTCAATTTATGTGCGGGAGGCCAGATTAACACTCCATTTTTTTATTTGAGGAAGGAAAAACAAGAAAGTCCACCATTCCCTTTCTTCTCTCCTCCTCCAAGGATAACTGTAGGTGGCCAGAGAAAGTAATTAGCTACTATACGTGCATGTTTTACCGTGCTAAAGATGTATAATCTTATAAGGAGTGGAAAGCAACAATAACACAGCCCACATCAAATATATAATTGTGTGTGTGTGTGTGTATGTATGTGTGTGTATGTGTGTGTGCGTGTGTGCGCGCGTGTGTGTTCTCCATTATAATTGTGCGTGTTCTCCTGAAAGGAATAACAAGCTCACTCTGAAAAACCAATTGTTGCTTTAATTGTGTTTCTTTAAACTAGTGGGCATTGCAATCCATATCCCCGGATAATTGGAAAACCTAGCGTGTGGACACACATAATGAAGGGGTGTGTGTGTGTGTGTGTGTGTGTGTGTGTGTGTGTGTGTGTGTGTGTGTGTGTGTGTGTGTGTGTGTGTGTGTGTGTGTGTGTGTGTGTGTGTGTGTGTGTGTGTGTGTGTGTGTGTGTGTGTGTGTGTGTGTGTGTGTGTGTGTGTGTGTGGCGGGAGTAACAATGTGTGTTCTTGTGTTCCAGGCTACCCACGTTATGACATCGTGGGAGACCACAGCAAGGGTGATACACCTCTTGATTCAGAGAACTGAAATGCAGGATGACGCCTTCTTCGAGTGCCAGGCCATCCAGGCAGCTATCAGAACACGCCCCGCCCGACTAACTGTGCTCGGTAAGGATCAGCTAGAATACTATTTGGTTACATTCAAGATCACTAAATCATTGTGTATACAGTATGTCTGCAAGGTTCAGGTAAATTGGAAGGCGTATCAGAATGAGTGAGTGTTGAGAGAACATCCTGTTCAAGGCCACGTAACACTTGCAAAACAGTGTCAAACTGTTTCACAGCGGGTAGAAAAAGTAGTAGATCTGGGGAACCTGAAGAGTTGACATTTTAGATGACTTAGGCTGGGTCCCAAATGGCACCTATATAGTGCACTACTTTGACCAGAGCCCCTTGAACATGGCGGCAGGTAGCCTAACGGGTTAGAGAGGCGAGCCAGCAGCCAGTTCGAATCCCGGATCCAATTGGAGAAATCTGGCGGGAAGTGAGCTGGCAACCGGAGGGATGCTGGTATCAAATCTTAGATGCCATTGCCTGCCATTGTGCCCTTGAGCAAACACTTAACCCCCCACAGCAACGGCACCCAGTGTGGCAGCCCCCCGCACCTCTCCAAAAACATGTATGTGTGTCTTTCGGATGGGTTGGGTTAAATTTCGGTTGGACTTTGTGTACAATTGACCAATTAAGTGACCTTAATATTAATAGTGCCTGGTTAAAAGTAGTCCAATATATAACGAATAGGGTGCCATTTCAAATGCATACGTAAAGTGAGCGAGAGGAAGGGATAGAGGGAAGAAAATGAGGAGAGCTGGGAATACTGTAATATTGAAATAGCTCAGTAATCATTTGAAGGGCGGAGGGAACTGAATATGAATCGGCTAGAGATCAATCATGGATGCATCCTCAAATCAGGCTTAATGAGGTGATGCCAAATCCCCCCAATCTGTTTTCCATCAGCCATCATTTGGGGTGGGATCGATGGAACCCTTCGATGCAAACCCTTTGGGGCCTTGGGCAGAGGCAAGGAAGGAGCACCCTAATTAGCATTATCGATTCATCCTCCCTTGTTTAAAGCATGATATATTCCAGAGGTATTAGTTCATTATTCCCCCCCTTAGTGGATGCATTTTTGCCCACTAATTTAAAGTTGGTTACTTAGTGGGGAGTATGAAGTGGCCGATCAAAGGCAGGGAGAGGGGAGAGTTAAGATGTTGGCGATTCGGCTCCAATAGAATTATTAATTAGGTTTTTAGGGCAAGAGAGACAAATCATCCTCCTCCCCAGGGCCTAGCCATTAGCATGACACTTAATCCCAGACAAATCGGCATCGCTTTGGAAAAAAGGTTGCATACAAAGCCACCAGCGGGACAGGTGAGAGAGGTAATGAATGTATGGATGCTGTCATGGTCAATCCCCGTCTGTCACTTCCCCTTCGGTGGAGATGGTTGGAGACTCAGAGGCAGCCAACCACCGGCCTCACTCCAATGCTTGACAGCCTTGCCGTGTTGTGCTCTCATAACCAGAGTGGATGCCTGCCCGTACACCGACTGGCTCCTCCTCACAAGCATCTGCTGGTGTCAGGGATTTTATTAAATCATTTTCAGACTGCAGCTTTGATGCTTTGTGTGATGTTGAGGATATGTGTTAGACATACTTTGGGATTCCTCTTTGGACCCTGTTCTTTGAACATAGCTTCCATAGTTGAAACATTTGTGTTTATACATTGCAATATCCTCGCAATACAATGTTGCAAAAGTGCAAAAGTGTTCAGTGTTCATGCACCCCATAGGTGATCAATTACACAAGTTTTAGCTGCTGCATTAGACAAGGCAGTGTCGTTTCCGTAATAGCCTGACCTTACTTTCCTCCCTCATAAGGAAAGCATTCTATTTGCAGACACACAATAATATCCCAACACACTGCAGCCTGCCTGGGCCTAAACTACAGATAAACCCAGGGGCTGTCATTAACACCGACTCCACGCAATATCGCTGGGATGAAAATGCCCTCCACCAGTGACATTTGAACTTTGAACCCCATCTGAGAGTGGCAGGGTAATCCAAATGGCCTTGTGGCGGTGGCTCTGTTGAATAAGGCATGAGATAGTGAAGTTACAAGATCCAAAGGGGCCCTTGAGGCTAATTAGATACCTAGAAATCCCCCCAGCCATGCAGGGGAGCCACAGCCGGCTGTCACTGAGCTAAAGGGGGATAGCACGGCACTAGCAGAGGTCAGGGCTGCTTTAAATGGGCTTTGGAGATAACCGCAGGTATTAATTTCAGACATGCATGACTGCCAATTGAGCAACAACATGGCACGAGAGTTGCCTCAATCAGATGATGTCTTCTGTTGACAAAGATGCTTTCTGAGAATGAAACGTGAAATGTGCTCTCCAAAATTCCCGGACTGGGAACCCTCGCAGGAGGCTCCGGACTGAGAACCCCCGCTGGAGGCTCTGGACTGCAGACCGTCGCTGGAGGCTCTGGACCGCAGACCGTCGTTGGAGGCTCTGGACCGCAGACCGTCGCTGGAAGCTCTGGACTGGGACCCGTCGCCAGAAGTTCTGGACTGGGAACTGTCGCCGGAAGCTCTGGACTGGGAACTGTTGCCGGAAGCTCTGGACTGTGGAGGGGCACTGGAGACCTGATGCGTGGGACCGATACAGGTGGCATCGGGCTGATGACACGCACCTCAGGGCGAGTGCAGGGAGGAGGCACAGGACGTACTGGACTGTGGAGGCGCACTGGAGGCCTGATGCGTGGGACCGGTACAGGTGGCACCGGGCTGATGACACGCACCTCAGGGCGAGTGCGGGGAGGAGGCACAGGACGTACCTGACTGGGGACAGAGTAGGCCGCGAACCCCGGTGTCGTCGTTGTCCTTCCTTCACCGCTTGCGTCTGCTTCCATGGAAGGCTTTCGTTTCCTGCCATTATCTCCTCCCAAGTCCTCCCAAGTCCAACAGCTTGGATACCTGCTCCTCCTGGCCACGCTGCTTTGTCCGTTTGTGGTGGGATCTTCTGTCACGTTCGTCATAAGGAGTAGACCAAGATGCAGGGTGGTATGTTTCCATCCTTTATTTTGGAATAGAAAACTTCAAAGACCAAAACAACAAAACGAACAAACGAAACGTGAAGCTAGAATAATGCTCACAGGCAATTATACATAGACAAGATCCCACAAAGCACAATGGGGAAATGGCTACCTAAATATGATCCCCAATCAGAGACAACGATAAACAGCTGCCTCTGATTGGGAACCATACTAGGCCAACATAGAAATAGAATTCCCCTAGATAACCCATCCTAAAATCACACCCCGACCAACCAACATAGAGAATAAATAGCTCTCTATGGTCAGGGCGTGACAGTTTTAGATCATTAGTTTGCTTAATCTGATCAGTCTAGTTTTAGAACGTTTCGTGTCGGCTGCTAGAGTTTCCAAGATTCATCAATTAAAATCTTAGCAAAAGACATGAGATGAGACGGTTCAGTTTGACCAATCAGAGAACAGTGCACTGTGACCAAATGCTTGCTAGGTTGCTGATATTTCTCTGTAATGTCACAGAGTATTATGACCTGTCTTTGGTGAGCCAGTGGCTGCGTGTATTTCATGTAACTCATTTGCTACAACAACTTGCTACAAAAAGTACAACTTGTTACAAAGTTTCAACACATCATTGAAAGCATAAAGTGTCACCATGGAAACTGGTCGTCATTTTGATCTGAATGCCCAGTTGTTAGTCAGTTGTTCTACAACACAAAATTCTAAAACTGTCTAGTTTTGTCTCATGTCGTCTCTCCTAATGTCAGTTGCTAGATCTGAACTGGCCTTTCGATAATGATTGAAATATGTTTTTGCACAGACTCTGTATTATGACCTGGAGTGCAAGTGTCTGCTCAGTTTCTTTTAATGTGTTGTTTACTGCAATTCATATAAACTATTGCAGCTATTTACATTATATTGAGGGCTGGGGAAAAATCTCACATGGGGCATAATTGCAAATGCTTTAATTATCTATCAAATTTGTGTAGTTATTTACTCTAATCAATGTGTGTGATTTGTCAGTTGAATAAATTTAACAGAGCTCATCTTTGAGGTTTCCAAAGTGCCTGTTGAATAACTCTGCAAATAGGTTTAACGCTTTGGACAAACTGTAGCCTACAGTAGCTCTACCACAGCTAACAGGTTACCTTTCTTACCTTCCTTAATTGACCCTACTTCATTGCATGCTAACTCAGTCACTTGCTTTTAACCCTGTGATACCCCAAAAAATTTGATAGTGCGTTTTTGCAAGACTTACTAAAATACCTCTAGCACTGGCTCAGAAGCAAACTGTAAGCTTCAATTCACAAGCGCCATGTTTGAAAACAACCTGCCCCTGTGGCTGAAAGTGAATTACAAGCTCAGATCAACCTTGATGTGCAGTAAAATAGTGCTAAATAAAACAATGAGTTAACCCTTCCCTGACAAGTCTACACACACATCTAGACTCTATACGTCCCCTGTGAACCTCTGGCTACCTCTGGGCTGATTAACCAGGGCTTTTCAGAGCAAAAAGGATTTTCCCTCCCCTCAGCAGCTTAGTGGTTATTACTGTCACTTGTTATGGATTAGCCTTTATGCCTACTGGAGGTAATCACCCTCTATACCGACAATAAAAGATCAATCAAACTGAGGAGAAGCAGCACACACCGCCTCATCTACAAGGCTGCCTCTCGCCTGCATCCATAGAGCCATTGCACATTGGCGTCCCAAACCGTCCAAACTCTTCCCCCACAGTGGCTGTTTTTTTGTCACTGTAGTAACCTTGCTATGGTGATTGATGCCCTCTCATACACAGCGAGCTGATATTTTAATCCCTCATCCCAACATCCTCCCATCCTACCAATCTGCCTTTTATTTAATCTCAAAGCCAGCAGTGGCCCAGGCTAGGTAAACGAGCACTAGAATGGGAAGGGCACTTGGTTGTTCTGTGTGTTAAAGATCTGTAAGTGGAACTTTTGAATGTAAAGCCTGTTGATATATGGTCTATATTCATATATTGATGCTAGGAAAATTACACATTTTAGCTCGAATTGGTTGAGTTACAAAACATTAATTAATGAAGTGTTATGTTTATTTTGAATAATGTATTTGTATTATTTGGTACTGGACACTGTTTATTATTTATTGCCTTGATCTGGTTCTGTATTTGATGGATAATTTGCAAGCAATAAGCATGTTGGGCACAGGAGGCTGCTAAGGGAAGGGTTGCTCATAACAATGTTCGGAACGGAGCAAATGGAATGGCATCAAACACATGGAAACCATGTGTTTGATGTGTTTGATACCATTTCACTTATTCCGCTCCAGCTATTACCATGAGCCCGTCATCCCCAGTTAAGGTGCCACCAACGTCCTGTGGTCTGGGAATACAGCATCTATTGATTTGAGAGCTAGCACTTGTATTGATTAGGCCATCCAGATTAATGTTATTGGCATGGGGTCATTGACATTCACCTCTATTCACTTTCTTGAAGTTTTCATCCCATACGAAGACGGATGATTCTAAGATGATTTCTTGTATTAAGGTGACACCTAACAACAGCCTCTACGTGGGACAATTACAGTTTGAACAATCTTTTGTTCTCCAAACGGATTGAAATAGGTTTGATAAAAATTGGAGCTGTCTGTCTTATAAACAAGCCTGAATAAAGCTCATCTAATTTGTCTTGAGCCCTAGAGTGATTACAGCATCAGGACCCAAACAAATTAAGATGTAAACTGCATTAATAGAAACGCCGATAGGAGATCATTTGTATTTTCAGCTTGCCTCCTCCTCTGCCATTTTTCATCCTTTTGTACTGTCACGGTAGATTGAGAACACTAGACAGTGGAGAGAAAAGTGCAGCTCATCCAAGCAGAATTCTAATACTCCCCACTCTCACTTTTTCTCCTCTCTGTTGAGCTGTGGTGGTTTGAGGGATTGGCGTTGTGGGCCACTGGGCCATATCTGTTGGGTGTTTCGGAGCATGGCGGGATTCTAGGGAGGTGTCCATCATTTCCTAATGACGTGCCAGCCGGGGCATGTCTGTCTCAGCGTGCCGCCCGGCCCACGGCACTCAGTTAGGAGCCGAGCGCTATATGGGGAAGGATCTGGTCATACCTCACATGGAGAGTCTTATTCATTTTCTATTACACTTTAATAAGTAGTATTTAACACCTTAATAAGGAATTAATGGTGTTATAATGGCCCTATTCATTGTCTACTACAGATTAAAAAGGTGTGTATGACAGCTGAATATCAGAGAGGAGCCAGTTCATGAATGGATCTGATCACACTTCATATGAAGGGCCTTTTTCATTGTCTATCAAATCAAATCAAAGTTTATTGGTCGCATATATAGATTTACAGGTGTTAAGGCAGGTGCAGCCAAATGCTTATGTTACTAGCTCCAGCAGTTCAGGAGAATGTTTCGCAAATACAATACAAATACACAAATAATAATCAAGAAATAACAATCGAAGAATGTGTGGGAATCCAGAATATAAATATGTGGTGTGTATAGACAGTATATCATTTGGAAAAGAAAATGGTGTGTACAGTATTAAACATATTGGGATGAGCTATGTCGAGAATACAGTATATACAGTTGAAGTCAGAAGTTTACATACACTTAGGTTGTAGTCATTAAAACTCGTTTCTCAACCACTCCACAAATTTCTTGTTGACAAACTATAATTTTGGCAAGTCGGTTAGGACATCTACTTTGTGCATGACACAAGTCATTTTTCCAACAATTGTTTACAGACAGATTATTTCACTTATAATTCACTGCATCACAATTCCAGTGGGTCGGAAGTTTACATACACTAAGTTGACTGTGCCTTTAAACAGCTTGGAAAATTTCAGAAAATTATGTCATGTGTTTAGAAGCTTCTGATAGGCTGATTGACATCATTTGAGTCAATTGGAGGTGTACCTGTGGATGTATTTCAAGCCCTACCTTCAAACTCAGTGCCTCTTTGCTTGACATCATGGGAACATCAAAAGAAATCAGCCAAGACCTCAGAAAAAAAATTGTAGACCTCTACAAGTCTGGTTCATCCTTGGGAGCAATTTCTAAATGCCTGAAGGTACCATGTTCATCTGTACAAACAATAGTACGCAAGTATAAACACTATGGGACCACGCAGCCATCATACCGCTCAGGAAGGAGACGCGTTCTGTCTCCTAGAGATGAATGTACTTTGGTGCAAAAAGTGCAAATCAATCCCAGAACAACAGCAAAGGACCTTGTGAAGATGCTGGAGGAAACAGGTACACAAGTATCTATATCCACAGTAAAATGAGTCCTAAATCGACATAACCTGAAAGGCCGCTCATCAAGGAAGATGCCACTGCTCCAAAACCACCATTAAAAGCCAGACTACGGTTTGCAACTGCACATGGGGACAAAGATCGTACTTTCTGGAGAAATGTCCTCTGGTCTGATGAAACAAAAATAGAACTGTTTGGCCATAATGACCATCGTTATGTTTGGAGGAAAAAGGGGAATGGCTTGCAAGCCAAATAACACCATCCCAACCGTGAAGCATCAGGTGGTAGCATCATGTTGTGGTGGTGCTTTGCTGCAGGAGGAACTGGTGCACCTCACAAAATAGATGGCATCATGAGGAGAGAAAATTATGTGGATATATTGAAGCAACATCTCAAGACATCAGTCAGGAAGTTAAAGCTTGGTCACAAATGGGTCTTCCAAATGGACAATGACCCCAAGCATACTTCCAAAGTTGTGGCAAAATGGCTTAAGGACAACAAAGTCAAGGTATTGGAGTGGCCATCACAAACCCCTGACCTCAATCCTAGAGATCATTTGTGGGCAGAACTGAAAAAGCGTGTGTGAGCATGGAGGCCTACAAACTGACTCAGTTACACAAGCTCTGTCAGGAGGAATGGGCCAAAATTCACCCAACTTATTTTGGGAAGCTTGTGGAAGGCTACCCAAAACGTTTGACTCAAGTTAAAAAATGTAAATGCAATGCTACCAAATATTGATTGAGTGTATGTAAACTTCTGACCCACTGGGAATGTGATGAAATGAGCCTCCTGCCAGACTCATATTAAACATCTCCAATCCAAAATCAAATCAAGAATCGGCTTTCTATTTCGCAACAAAGCCTCCTTCACTCACGCCGCCAAACTTACCCTAGTAAAACTGACTATCCTACCGATCCTCGACTTCGGCGATGTCATCTACAAAATAGCTTCCAATACTCTACTCAGCAAATTAGATGCAGTTTATCACAGTTCCATCCGTTTTGTTACTAAAACACCTTATACCACCCACCACTGCGACCTGTATGCTCTAGTCGGCTGGCCCTCGCTACATATTCGTCGCCAGACCCACTGGCTCCGGGTCATCTATAAGTCCGTGCTAGGTAAAGCTCCGCCTTATCTCAGTTCACTGGTCACAATAACAACACCCACCCGTAGCACGCGCTCCAGCAGGTATATCTCACTGATCATCCCCAAAGCCAACACCTCATTTGGCCGCCTTTCCTTCCAGTTCTCTGCTGCCTGTGACTGGAACGAATTGCAAAAATCGCTGAAGTTGGAGACTTTTATTTTCCTCACCAACTTTAAACATCTGCTATCTGAGCAGCTAACTGATCGCTGCAGCTGTACATAGTCCACCTGTAAACAGCCCACCCAATTTACCTACCTCATCCCCTTACTGTTTTTATTTATTTACTTTTTTGCTCTTTAGCACACCAGTATTGCACATGATCATCTGATGATTTATCACTCCAGTGTTAATCTGCTAAATTGTAATTATTCGCATCCTATGGCCTATTTATTGCCTACCTCCTCATGCCTTTTGCACACAATGTATATAGACTCATTTTTTCCCCTACTGTGTTATTGACTTGTTTATTGTTTACTCCATGTGTAACTCTGTGTTGTTGTCTGTTCACACTGCTATGCTTTATCTTGGCCAGGTCGCAGTTGTAAATGAGAACTTGTTCTCAACTAGCCTACCTGGTTAAATAAAGGTGAAATAAAAAAATGAAATAAATAAAAGCTGAAATAAATCATCCTCTATTATTCTGACATTTCACATTCTTAAAATAAAGTGGTGATCCTAACTGACCTAAGCCAGGGAATTTTTATTAGGATTAAATGTTAGGAATTGTGAAAAACTGAGTTTAATAAATGTATTTGGCTAAGGTGTATGTAAACTTCCAACTTCAACTGTACATACGCAGTGAATAAACAACAGTATACAGAATATGAGGTGACCAGTGTTCAATGACTCTATAGACATGGGGCATTAGTCTCAAGGTTCCGAGCTGAGTACCGGGCAGGTAGTCACCTACTGATGGCTGTTCAACGGTCTGATCGCCTGGTGATAGAAGCTGTTGCTCAGTATCTCAGTCTGATTCACATGTTATTTAGCCTTGCACAACACCTTAATATGGAATTATTGTGTTTTCAAGCATCCACAGATACTGTATTTTGTAAGACTATGTTTAAATCACTCCACACCAGACCAATCAATCTGATTGAGGTGCAGAATAACCCAAACAACCTTATCTTAACCCTTGTGTAGTCTTAACATTCACCTTCACTAAACCCCTGAAATTAAGCAGCTTAGTTGAATATTAAACCCCAAATCCTTTTTGTATGAAGAAACAACCTGTCATTCATCACAAACTTTGTGAATATCTGGGTTTTCCCTCTTCACAATCACTGGACACCAATCGTTTTTATTACAACACACCTGTCATAATTGTTTTCTTTTTCTAAAGTAGAGGTTTATTATTATTATTGCTTAAGGTACTGCATAGGTGTAAACATAATTTTTTTAGCAATAGATAGCACTTTTATAGCCTAAGAAAGTAGCAGAAATGGGCAGAAAGTAGTTTTGAATGCATTTTATTGAAGGGAAACAATAACAGTATTTTTTGGCAACATAGTGATATATTCTCATATACTGTACAATGACGAATTCAACTACAAAATACTAGTCTTCTCCCATTTTTTGAACCATTGCCCCCACCCACAAGGTGTATAAACAACATTAGACAACCTTTTCATTTTTTTCTGTAAATCAGTGATATTTATTCCCATAGTAATTCGTTATGGATCCATAACTAAATCAACATCTGCATTTTGACAGAGTATTTTTATCATTATGTTATTAACAAAAGCATGAAGATGCTGAAGAAGAAATACAGTACTGGCCATCAGACTGTTAAACAGCCATCACTAACATTGAGTGGCTGCTGCCAACATATTGACTCAAATCTCTAGCCACTTTAATAATTATTGGATGTAATAAATGCATCACTAGTCACTTTAAACAATGACACTTTATATAATGTTTACATACCCTACATTACTCATCTCATATGTATATACTGTACTCTACACCATC
Source organism: Salvelinus sp. IW2-2015 (assembly GCF_002910315.2). Lineage (NCBI taxonomy): Eukaryota > Metazoa > Chordata > Actinopteri > Salmoniformes > Salmonidae > Salvelinus > Salvelinus sp. IW2-2015. Next base: position 8,468,369 of record NC_036863.1, on the reverse strand, counting down.
TACTGCATCTTGCCTATTCCGTTCGGCTATCGCTCATCCATATATTTATATGTACATATTCTTATTCATTCCTTTACACTTGTGTGTACAAGGTAGTTGTTGTGAAATTGTTAGATTACTTGTTAGATATTACTGCATGGTCGGAACTAGAAGCACAAGCATTTCGCTACACTCGCATTAACATCTGCTAACCATGTGTATGTGACCAATAACATTTGATTTGATTTGATTACTGTACAGTATATGCTTTTACATTTGGATAATAAAGCATTTAATTAAAGCATTTTGAAGAAATAAGCCACCTGCATTTGTTTATTAGGGTACTATGTAGTCTGACAAGTATACGTAGCCTACAATACATACTGTAGTAAACATGGGAAAGTGCCTAATTCCTTACATAAGGGAGAGCAGGCCATGTCCAGACTTTCTCGGTGACCTCAAGTACTCATTTGTCTGACAAACAAAGACCTTCACGTCCTGCAGGCCCAAGGATCAAAGCTGGTGAGACATTCAATGACGTCATCTTCACAGACGAATCAACCGTGGCCCTTGAGGAATTTGCTCAAAGTTTCTACAGAAAAAAAGGAAGAAGATCAAGCATGCCGAGTCCCAAGCATCCTCTGAAACTCCATATGTGGGAGCAATTTCTCGCCAGGGACCAGGCCCATATTTGAATATTGATGGTAAGTTTGGCTATTTAAGGTACATAAAATATTGTTGTGAATTATGTGTTCCACAATAATTCACTCTTGCCTCCTTTTTCAGGTATCGTGGCTCGAGATTTCTTTGAGGAAGAAATCATCAAGAGATATGCTGAACCCTATGTCAGAAAGGTGTTTCTGGGACCACATCGTTTCTTTCAAAGTAGGATTATAGCAATATTTTTGTTACGTTTAGGCCTATTTTCATGTATATTTCTATTTTTGTACCAAATGTTGGCTGTTAGGCTAAATGTATTTTTTTCTTCTCCAAATGCAGACAATGACCTAAAACACACTGCCGCACAGGTTTGCATTGCAAATGAGGGCATAAACTGGGTCAAGACGCCAGCAGAGTAAGATGACCTTTATGTCGTAAAATAAAGGTTCAATAAAAATAAGTAAATAAATAAAAGACCTACAACACCTACAGTAGGCCTACAGTATATCTAAAAATATCTTTTTTCATCTCTACATTTAGATCTCCTAATTTCAACTGGATCGAACTTTGGCATCAACTGAAAACATTCATCCGTAACTCTGCCAAGCCGACAAGCAAAGATGAACTGGTCAAGGCCATCAAGATGTTTTGGCTAGAGAAATTGACGATACAACAATCCAACAAATACATTGATTATATCAGAAAGTTTTTACCTGTGGTCGTGGAGCTGGGTGGAAGTGCAACTAAAATGTAGTTTAAATAAACATCCGCATTTGAATGTCATTTTCTTGTTATTTTATTAACGAAAGCATAAAGATGTTGAGGAAGAAATACTGTACTGATGTTTTGAGTTAGAAATGTAACACTTTAAAGTATTTAAGCATTGAATACATTGCAAGTTGAGGGATTTTCACTACAGTAGCAGGGCTATAAAAAGTATGTTGTCCTGCAAATAGGAAAAATGTGCATGATGGGCTACACCTGCTACAGTACACTTGTGAAAAGCAAGTGTTTGAAAACCTGTTTTCAAAATGCCTCCAGTTGTCCATCACTACTGTAAATAAAAACACAGCATCTTGCTTACATCTTGTTTACATTCTTTATTGTAACTACAATGTCACAAATCATGTGTATCTACCTTTCCAATTACTTTTAGAGTTTGGGATTTACAAATGTGCGCTTTTCATTATTAGTTACATAGTTTTAGTTCGAATGTGCAGACTTTTTTTCTTTAAATTATTGTTTTATGTAGGATGCTACATTTTTGACAAGTTGCAATTGTAAGTAGGCCTAATAAAAAAAATCCTACTTCTATTAGGCTGTTAAGCCTCATAGCCTACCCCAGCCAGTTAAGTTATTTTATATAGGTCTAAGCTCTGAAGAAATAGACTCCAATTAAGCCCTCTTGTTGTTTGTAAAGTCAAATTAAAATGAAGATTATTGTTGAAATTAATTGCTCGACTGGTGTAGGTTTTCTCCATCTGTTGGTGTGCAATACTGTATTTTCAGCACCAGCCACTGTTCACCTCCTACTGATTGCACTGCGGTTGCCGCCAGTTGTTTTTTAAATTTAACCTTTATTTAACTAGGCAAGTCAGGTAAGAACAAATTCTTATTCACAATCACGGCCTACCCCGGCCAAACCCGGATGACGCTGGGCCAATTGTGCTCCGTCCTATGGGACTCTCAATCATGGTCGGATGTGATACAGCCTGTATTCGAACCAGGGACTGTAGTAATGCCTCTTGCACTGAGATGCAGTGCCTTAGACCGCTGCGCCACTCGGGAGCCATGACCAATATATATATTATATACTGTATATATTTTTCCCCCAGAACATTAACCGTGTGTAGGTAGATGTGGAAAGGTAGATACAAATGATTTGTTGCAAGTTGGGGAGGGGGGGCTATTAGACAATTAGACAATTCTTTAGTAAAGGTTGAATAGTCTATTCAGCCAACAGCCCATCCTAGAAACGTTGCTAGCAGAATTCACAGCCTGCTACGCTTGTGAAAAACTAATAATAATACTTTTCCCCTGTCCACTTGTTAAAGATTCCAATTGATAAAGTGTTTTTAGCCACAATCGGCCCCAACCCCAATTAATACATTTGGGCACAGTTGATAACGTGCTGGACTTCAGGCTAGAATGTTGAGGGGTCGATACCTGCTCCCTGCTTGTTTCATTACATTATTATGCCGGTCTCAGAGCAAATAGCCTGGATTGTTACTCTCATCTCCATCCTTGCCCTCTTCCATGCATCATTCTCCGCCTGAGTGGCTCGCTTGTGGGTGTGCTGGCAGGATATGGCAGCACTATTCGGTTGTGCGTCAAGGATTCACCTTAGCAAGTTTGTATGAAGGTCTGCCATATGGTCTGGCAAATAGTAATATGCTCTAAACCGCTCTGGTGACAAACAAACTTTGCTTCCCTGTTTTCAATCGTCCACATGGCTGGGAGAACCTCCTCAAATTAATGCAGATGAAGGGAGTTGATATGCATAGGAAGTGTAGTGTACTGTTTTTTTCTGTATATATGAATTACAAATCAGCCTTTACTTGTTTCTAGTCATGTTTCTAGTCTATTGCATAGTTAGAATGTGGAATCATTGATGTCCCAGGAGCAGGAGTGGTAAACACTGTTGAAGTGTATAATGGTAATACATACATGCAGACACAGAATCATTCAAAGAATGGAGTTTGATACCCCTGGTATTGGATATGACTGGGAAAAAACTTGCTAAATAGCGATTTTCGTAAATGTACTTTATGACAAAATAATATGCACAATCGTTTGTCTGCATTAACTAACATATTCCTCTCAATTGTACATTTTTTGCTTGACTCGTTATGATGTAATAATTACTTACATTTGCTTCCACCGTAATGTTTTTGTCAGACATCTTTGCTGAAGAAAGTCACCAGCGACAGGTGGCATAATGTCAAATTCGTGATTGGAACCACTCAACATGACTGGTTCCAATGACGAATTTGACGTTATGCCACCTGTCGCTGGTGACAGCTGGGTTCCCAAATTCATAATGAGTGCTCTAACTCCCCCCTGCAGTGGTCTGGAGCAATGAAGCCATGACGCTGTGTACCTCTAAGTAACTTTTAAAGGAGGAACCACTGTAGGACAGTATGCAAGTGAGTGTGCATGGACTTTGCAGGTGTATTTCTCACATGTGCAGCACATAGTATTTGTTTTACAGTCAATCTTTGGGGGGCAGAATTAGCATCTCCTCCTATTCCCTGCCCCAGCTGCAGCCTCAGGTGGAACAGGACAAGATTCAGCCCCCTGAACAGCTTTCACAAGCACTGCAGAGGCTGCTGTGCGGGGGAGGCGCTCCCTTCTTTGAATGTATGGGTTTACAAGTGCCTTTCCCAGCTGCTCCAGGAACACCCTCCTCTTGTTCCGCTTTTCAGGCATCCAGGTAGGGTTGATCTTGTTCCATATCACGAAGGCATTGTATGAGGACACATCAGTGATGTTATGGAAGATGACCAGGGGCCAGCGGGTTGCCCAGGTTGTCCATGCCTCCTTTGTTGTGGTTGTAGTCCAGGATGATGGCTGGCTTCCTGTCCTCACGATCACTGATCTCAGCCGTTTTGTACAGTGTGTTCAGGAGGACCACATTCTTGTTCCTCTTTGGGAGGTAAGAAAGTAGAGTGGTGGTGGGGGTGAAGACAAACTTTGATGAGAAGGCCTCTCTCCTCCTTGTTGCTAGGAGTGCAGGGGCGAGCTCAGGCTTGTTCTTTCTAACTGTGCCAACCATGGTGATCTTCCTCTTCAGGAACTGCTGGCTGAATTCATAAGAGGTGAAGAAATTATCACAAGTGACATTATTTTTACATTTACATTTAAGTCATTTAGCAGACGCTCTTATCCAGAGCGACTTACAAATTGGTGCATTCACCTTATGATATCCAGTGGAACAACCACTTTACAATAGTGCATCTAACTCTTTTAAGGGGGGGGGGGGGTTAGAAGGATTACTTTATCCTATCCTAGGTATTCCTTAAAGAGGTGGGGTTTCAGGTGTCTCCGGAAGGTGGTGATTGACTCCGCTGACCTGGCGTCGTGAGGGAGTTTGTTCCACCATTGGGGTGCCAGAGCAGCGAACAGTTTTGACTGGGCTGAGCGGGAACTGTACTTCCTCAGAGGTAGGGAGGCGAGCAGGCCAGAGGTGGATGAACGCAGTGCCCTTGTTTGGGTGTAGGTTGTAATAATTATTTTAATAATAATAATTATTATTATTTTTGTAATTATTATTTTTTTATTTTATAATTATAAATTATAAAATTATGCCCCCGAAGTCCATCTGTCACATCAAGCACAACCCACATCCCCTGGTTCTTCTCCGGGCCTCCACTGGCCGGCTTCCCTGTGTAGACTTGCATCTTCCAAGCGTAGCTGGATTGTGCATCACAGGCCACCCATATCTTGATGCCATACTTTGCTGGCTTGCTGGGCATATACTGCCGGAAAGGACAGCAACCCTTTGACAAAAGATATTACTATCAGTAATTAGTATCAGTGTCACAGAAAACAAACACATAAATCAATGATATTAAATCAATACATAATAAGTGTTTTCTATCCAAAACGAATAATAATGTGCATATATTAGCATCTGGGACTGAGTAGGAGGCAGTTTACTCTGGGCACGCTTTTCATTCAAACGTGAAAATGCTGCCCCCTATCCTAGAGAAGTTAACAATACCACTGAAAATATCAAAAAAGAAGGTCCAGGCGTCTACGACAGAGGGGATCAAGCAGATTCTATACCATTTTCAGAGGCCAGTGTATGAAGGAAGGCTTGCTCATTAAAAGTTTTTTAGCAAGCATCTATGACAAATCAGGACAGGTCGTTTCACTGAGCAACCATTACGAACACAGGCTGTAAAACAGTGATCACTAAGGTTATTACAGAAAACACCAGACTGATACCTATCTTGATTATTTGTGAGGATAACATTGAGGAGATTAGCATTTCTGGGTGTTGGAGTCATTCCTTGTGGGATTGGTGATAATCTGAGAAAGATTTAGCGAATCCCATTACTTTAGGACTTGGTCAGGTGGTTTAATAGGTCACCTAGCAGGACAAATTCAGACTTAGTGTAAGGGGCCAGGAGAGCTTAGGGCAGGTAGGGTACAGGCCGGTGCTGATGGAGGACGATAACACCCAGCAACAGTCAACAAAGAGCTATTTGAAAGTTTAATTCTTAAAACCAGCAAATAAAATTGTTTGGGGACAGTCTTGGTGGAGACAACAGAGCACTGAAGGTGATCCTTGGTAAAGATTGCCACTCTCCCACCTTTGGAATATCTGTCTTGTCGAAAAAGGTTATAACCAGAAAGGTTAACACCAGTATTCAAAACACTCTTTCTTATCCATGTCTCAGTAATGACCAACACATCTGGATTGGAGCTGTGAACCCATACTTTCAATTTATCCATTTTAGGTAATAAGCTTCTAGTGTTAACGTTCAGAAAACCCAGGCTTTTACGAGAGCAGCAATCAGTGATGCAGATTTCAGAGCGCAAGTCAGAATTGGAGCTAGCAATTGTAGATGGGCCAGGGTGTACATGCACATTTCCAGATATCATCAACAGTAATACAATCTGATGTCATTGTAATGTTTTTACGGATAAACCCAGTAAAACAGATGATTCACTTTTCCTCCTAATTAAAACGTGGCTAATGGCAGTTGACACCTTTAAATGTATTTTGCAGTAATAAATTGATAATTGCTTTACATCTGTCATGGATTCACATGGGAGGGAGGGGATGCATGGCCACAAGTTTTTCTCTGTCTTTTTCTCCCTGCTTCGTATTTGGCACAACAAATCCTTACCTTCATGAGAGACTGAAATTATGTCTTAATTCTCCTCCTTTCTCCTCTTGCCTGTGCATTAGTTGACACTGTGCCCCTCAGGAGTCTCCAGCCAGAGCGGTGAAACAAATTGTTCCTTATAATTGTTCCTTATCTTGGGCTCTGGGACCCGTTACATTCCCATATAAATTAAGCATAGTTTAATTAACTTCAGTGGCATCTCTCTTATCTGGGGAGGGAACATTCACTAAGGCACGGTGTGACGGTGTGACAGTCAAACTCTGGCAAGTCACCCTGCTATGACGTGCAGAGACACAAATGGACTGCTGAATTGTATTGCCGATCTCCTGTAGTGTAATTTGTTGGCGGTGGCGACATAGTACTCACTCGTTCAATTAGATTTCAATTGATTTGTTTACGGTAAAGTAATTGTCATTCTATTTCGGACCAAATGCCCCAGGGTGGGCCCTGTCTAAGCTAGTGAAGGGCTACAGTGGCATAGATCAACGCTGGGAAAGTGGAGGGAAAAGCCTTAAAGATCCACAGTAGGGGGAACAGCAGCACTCTACTGCTCCACGGCCGTTGTTATTGTTTTAGTTTTGTTGACTAAGCAGAGGTGGGGAGTGCTAGGGGAGCGTCACGCATCAAGGTAAAAACAAATGCTGCACATATGCTGCTATTCTATCGCTCTAGCAATGATGTCCGAATGGAAAAAATCTGTGTTCGTTCTTCCAGTAACTTCTTTGTTGTTGTAATATCGCAAACGGACATGGCAGTTTCAACATTAAGGATTCCAGCTTCAAGAGGAGGGAGAGACCTTAGAGGAGGGAGAGAACGTTCAAGAAGGATACACTGAGAGCTCTGAAAATGTGTGCTGAGTGCATGCAAACAGCTGACATGAAGAAGAGGATTGATTAAGTCATCCATCTTAAAGTTCCAAAAGTGAGAGGGCGATGGCAAAGGCACAAACGTGGTATCGCCAGTGAACCCTCCATGAAGGTGATTAATCCACCCCGGCCGCCAATTCCTGTGAGACGGGCATCTTAAGATCTCAGAACAAGATCCAGGTACAGTTGAAAATGGGTCACATTTTCCCTAAGCTGTCCTTCCCCTCTGTTTTTTGTCTGAAATGAAATTGCTCTATTTTCCCTTCTTTCCCCATCTACAGAACTGAATGACTTTGGTCCCTCCCAAGGGGTCAGTGAATCAAGCGTAGAGAAAGAAAATGTAATTCAGTGACAAAGAACCAAGCCCTAGCGTGGATAGAGAGAAAGAGAGAGAGGATGGTAGAGAGAGAAGGGGGAGAGAGGAGACTTCCAGCACCCAGCGACAGTAATTAAAGTAGGGGGTGATTAGTCCGCCTCTGTGTAGGCCAGCTCATGAGAAATCTATTGACTGGCCACGTTAAATCATCAATTTGGAACCATTAGACCATGCCACATTCACAAACATGTCGGTAATGATGATGGGTTGAGCCTCTGCGGGGTTACTGGAGAGAAGGCCCTCATGTTTTTCTCTCTTTCTCCCCCCCATTCTCTGCCTCTCCCCCTCTCCTCCTTTTCTCTCTCCCTCTACTTCTGTCTTTCTCTCTGAGGTCTAACTTGGCTTTGAAGGCCAAACATCACTGCTGATGTTGTGAATTAGGCCCATGTAATGAGTCACACGGTATTAGCTTCTTTGCCGACCCATTGCAAAAATGCCAGCCTGTGCCCTCAGCTCTGACATGACGGACGACTTGTTAACACAACACAAGACCTGGGAGGGTGGGATGGTGAACTCACTGCACTGGTCAGGATTTTATGCAGAGCTCCCAACATAGAATTAGAGATTTAATAGGATCTTTATGGGTCCCAAGGCCTGTTGCTTAGCTGGTTCACACCTCCAAGGCCTGTTGCTTAGCTGGTTCACACCTCCAAGGCCTGTTGCTTAGCTGGTTCACACCTCCAAGGTCTGTTGCTTAGCTGGTTCACACCTCCAAGCCTGTTGCTTAGCTGGTGTCACACCTCCAAAGCCTGTTGCTAGCTGGTTCACACCTCCAAGGTCTGTTGCTTAGCTGGTTACACACACCAAGGCTGTTGCTTAGCTGGTTCACACCCCCAAGGACTGTTGCTTAGCTGGTTCACACCTCCAAGGACTGTTGCTTAGCTGGTTCACACCTCCAAGGTCTGTTGCTTAGCTGGTTCACACCCCCAAGGACTGTTCTAGCTGGTTCACACCTCCAAGGTCTGTTGCTTAGCTGGTTCACACCCCCAAGGACTGTTGCTTAGCTGGTTCACACCCCCAAGGACTGTTGCTTAGCTGGTTCACACCCCCAAGGCCTGTTGCTTAGCTGGTTCACGCACTCAAAGTGTGTGTTGTTGGTGTATCCCAGTGCCAGCTCATATCAAGTCTGAGGGTGTGTCCCAAATGGAACCCTATTCCCTATTCCCAAAAGTAGTCCACGTTAGTAAGGAATAGGATGCCATTTAGGACTTAGGCTGAGAAAAGGAAGCCGACAGCACAAAGAGGCAGGCAGGCAGGCAAGGACAGATGGCTACCAGTAGCGGCTTGTTTAGTGCTCAGATAATAATGTAAATGTGCCTGTTTGTGATATGTTGTGCCAGTGACAGCTGTAGTGTGTCTTGATTTAGCATCACAGAGCGAGAGATATTGAAAATGGTCCTCCTGTATTGCACCAGTCAGAACAGAAAGGAGCTCCTTGAATTATTCACAGCATCCAGGCTGCTTCTCAAATGGCACCCTTTTCCCTGTATAGTGCACTACTTTTGAACAGAGCTTTTTGGGCCCTGATCAAAAGTAGTGCACTAAATAGGGAATAGGGTGCCATTTGGGACACAGTCCAAGAGAGATTGAAAGCAAACCAAATGCAGCTTGCCAACCTGACATTATTGCCTTCTCGCTTTTCTCATTAGGGAAGAAATAAAAATGTGTGAAGAAAAATGTTCTTCCAACTTTACAGTACAACACAGGGCAACCAGTGTTTTACAATCTGATCCTTGTCAATAACAAACAATAACAAATCTAGTCCCCCAGTAAGATACAGATGGCATAATTACCGTGGAAACTCGGGGAGGAAAACTCTGGGAATTGCCTCATCATGACTTGATTTTAGAGTACTGTTTCTTTTTAAAGATATATAACTCTTGACTGGTACTCCACCATTGCATCACCTTCATGAAATGACTTCAAGTGACTTACAATTCCAAAATGTGAACATTTATTCTCACTGTATCCATTCAAGCTGTGAGTGATGTTTCACTTTTAAGATTTCAGATATTCATGCAATGTCTTTATATTCAGATTGTAAAAGATGAAAAAAATGCAATGTGCAGATTTTGGTCAAGGTGAAGGTTGTTGAAACCTTTCAGTATTTACTCTTTCACTTTTTCAATTCTTCCTAAGGTTACTTAACAGTATTCATTATTTTCCCTTTGAAAGTCGCCTTTAGTATTCTTTTGATGATTAAGCTTTCATTGGAACTACTTCAAAGCTGTAAAGTTGAATGACTCTTTGATGCGCCCTATAATATCTCATTGTGGCCTTTCAATACGTATTGGCTTCTCCATTATTTCCTCTCCTGTTCTCCCCCTCTCTTTTTAAATATCTCTGAAAACAAGTTCACTGATATTTCCACTTATATTTATGGGGGGTTAGACGAAAAACCATTCAGACTCTCATAGCTCCACGGTTCCTCAAACTGGAGGGAAACTTGATCAGTTCTAGATAGGTAACACTATCAGATAAATGACAATATCCTTCTTCCTCACACACTGATCTGAACCGAGCAAGGTTGACAATGTGCGAGGAGATATGAGTACCTAAAAAAAGATAGACCAACATTGCTCATAAAGCACTTTGCCACTATGGAACGGTATTGCTCACTGTGGAACTGTCATCCTTTCAATGGCCGTATTGTGGAAGATAAGAACGGAAGTGGTATTGGCTGCAGCACGATCACTCTCACAACAGGCAGACACCTCTTTGGAGAATTCCATTCTACCTTCTCCGCCTCCTCTGGCCCCCAGAAGTCAGAAGTGTTCTCTTGCTCTACGAGTCGCAATGTAACTGTGCTGAACAAAGATGGCCGACAAAGGTGAAAGCGCTTGCCAGGGCTCTAATCAGTTCTCCCCCAACTGTGAGGGATGAGTAATGAGCAAAGGGGCCAAGTCCAGGCCCTAATGAAGCCAGCTAGCTCCCTCGAACTCCACCTTCATCAAATTATCTTCTCTTTAACTCTCCTGCTGCTGCCGCCGTTTGTCTGCATGTGGCGAGCTAGCAAGCTATACTGTACCTCTCGCCTGAATTACCCATGGGAGGGAAGGAAAATGTATGACGCTAATGAAGTGAACGCAGCGAAGGCAGTAGAGGTGGTGGAAGGCGACGGTAGTGGTGAACTATGTGTAAGTATGGAATTGAGGTGGTGGTGATGATGATATGCCTTGTTTTGTATCTGTTTCAGGTAATATGTTACATATGAAGTGCATGGAAGTGCATATTAAGCATGTTAAGGAGTGAGAGAGAGAGCATTTACATATGCTGCTTTCTCTCGCTCTCTCTCTCTCCCTCACTCTCTTTCTTCCAAGCACTCAGGATGTGCCAGCTGCATGTTGCCTTTGATTCAGGCTTGCTCCAGATCTGCTCTCTAATGAGCTGAGTGCTCAATCAATAATTCACTGGAGTTTGAATAAAATTGAGGGTGATCAGAGCTGGTTTCAAACAAGAAAGTAATCAGTGCCATTCACAAGCTTGGATTCGGCCAAGCTCTCCCCAACTAGCTACCTTCTTTCCTTTCTGCCTTCCTTTCTTTCTTTTGTTCCCCGTTTCTCCTGCATGAACGGAGGCAGACTCTCCAGTTTCTGCTTCCTCTTTTGCCTCAATATGTCATCGCTCACCTGTGGGAAGTGTCAGAACCCCACTGGGCACAGACGTCAATTCAATGTCTATTCCACTTTGGTTCAGCATAATTTCATTGAGATGACGTGGAAACAACTTTGATTCAACCAGTGTGTGCCCAGTGGGAGGAGACCACACAAAGCAGCAGCAAGGTTGAGGATGATGGTGTATAACCTCTATGCAACACAAAGTGTAAACATATTCTTACCAATTCATGTGTATTTGAAATGTAGGCTACTTGTTGAAAACAAATATGGCGTACAATATTTTGATTAGCACTATATTGAATTTACATAATGCAGCCTCCATGCTGCTCAGAAATTAAGCGTATTTTATTCTAGATTTTTGTATCAGACTGAAACGTCAGAGGTGTTAACCTGAGTTGGCATACAATGGCATAGCAATGCCTCTTAAATTGATAGTTAATCGAAATTGCAAAACAACATATTGATTTCCTTTTACACTTGCGTTGGTTTTGGGGCAAATATTGGCCAGGTCAACGAAATGAATCATGGATTGCTGTTTTACCTTGTCCATAAACTGCTTACAGGGTAAGAAAACCAATATGTCATTTAGGTGAACTACTAAGCCTTTAACTGCTCTACAACAGTACACATTTTACAGAATGCAATGCAATTGAACTAAATTCATCTTTATCGTCCACCACAGTTCCCCCTGAAGACCCTGTGATTGTGGGGGCTCCCGTGGTGAGTCTAAGAGCCGGCGACCCCCTCAACTTGACATGCCACGCCGACAATGCCAAGCCTGCTGCCTCCATCATCTGGATCCGCAACGGGCAGGTCCTGAATGGCGCCATGTACTCTAAGGTATGGGGGGGTTGCATTTTTGTCCCCACCCCAGTTTTATAATTTCCCTGTAGGTGTGGTTTGGGCTAGTTTTGATTGATCTTTGTGCTGACCTGACTCTTTCAAAAGGACAGCTCTATTTGTACGTATTGGAGTGAATACATGGGTAGCCCCGACCGAGACTCAAACCTGGGTCCAACGACTGCCAACTGAACAGCTTAGCCATTACACCAAGAAATTCAAACTGGATTAAGTTCGCTACACTATCCCCTTCCTACAAAAAGAGTGCCCCACACTTCTTTATTTAAAGTCCCTCATGCCCAGGCATGGCTTTGATGACCTCACAGTAGCATCACCCCACTTCTGACACCAATGTAGAGAATTCAGGGCGTTGCTCTGACCATAACTGCAGCAAATGTCAACTCAACACCTTAAACTATAAAAACTATTCAACTATAAAAAGTGCACACACTCAAATTAAGTTTGCATAAATAAATTGATTGTGCACTTCAAATGTGTCCTTTGGCCCTTGATAAGAGGTGTGCTCTCTCGTCCCTCAATTGGAGGAATCCTTCCCCCTCTTCCTATCTTCCTCTCTGCTGCTGCATTCACTCTTCTCTTCCTCCACACAGCTGTCCTAAAAAAGGTCTCGCTCTGTCAATTTAATGACAGCTGAGATTTTTAATTTGATCCACAGGGCAAGATGGAGCACTCACGTCGCACTTTCAACATGACGAAAAAAGAGAAAGCATTCCATCACTCTACATTATGGATGTGTTCTTGGGCAATTTGTTCACTTTGTCAGCCCTGGGTAGGAAATGGAGAAAGTGAGAGGCGCATTTAAAGAAGCGGTCCCATGACAATCTCGCAGTGTAATCTTGCTTGTTCCAGGGTGAGTCTAACCCAAACAAACCCACTGGAGAGCGCTCCCTTCACTCAATTTAAACCCAGAAATTAGACAGAGGTAAGCCACTTAGACGTGTATATTATTGTATCAGGATTTGGAGGGGCAATGTATAGTTACTTTGTAAGTACTTAGTATCAACATCTGTATAGCATATTTGATATGTATCACATTTGATACTGATTACATCATATAGCAGATGCTCATATCCAGAGCAATTTACAGGATTCATTAGGGTTAAGTGCTCAAGGACACATCGACAGATTTTTAATCTAGTCAGTTAGGGGATTCAAACCAGCGACCTTTCAGTTACTGGCCCAATGCTCTTAACTGCTAGGCTACCTGCCACCCATCATGTCATATTATTTACATGTCACACTGTTAGGATGTAAAGTCCTTTTGATTCTTCTCAATCTGGTAACAGCTTCATTTAAATGCATCAGGAGAAAATATTTTGGAGAAAGAGAACCAATATGTTTAATCTTTATCCCATGATGAGTGGGTTTTGGATTCACATACTTTGAGTCATATCATGACATGACGTGGCATATCAAGGCATTCAGATTGAGAAGGCAAACGATAGAAAGACGACTGATCCCATCTGTCCAGTATGACATGCAGGTTGACGTGAATTGGGATGAGTCTTGTCCTGGAGGCAGAACTAAGCAATTTCCACTTAATTGGCCAACTACAAAGTCTAAATATTGTACAGATTCATGAAAACAAAAATGTGATGTATACCAATAAACTCTATAACTATGTAATTCCAAATATGTAACTACTATGATATTACTATGTAAGTCAGGGCAAGACATACATGAGATTTATGGGAAAAAAATGCAAAATCCTATAGGTCATACAGTACTGTACTGTAAACCTATTGCTCCCTACATACATACTGTACTGTAGAAGGTTGTACTTGCACTGGCTGTGATATGTGGTTGTCTTATCTACCTTAGTTACTCTAGTCACACTGGATAAGAATGCTAAATGAACACAAGGTAAATGTAATGAAAGTAAGACATCTTGTAACTGTAATAGCTAGTGATAATCTTTGGTCTTTTAATGATTCCTCAGACACTGTTACGGGATGGGCGAAGGGAGAGCACAGTCAGCACACTCTACCTCTCTGCCTCCAACATCGAGACAGGCCAACGGATCACCTGTCGTGCTTCAAACAAGGCAGCGCCCAACGGTAAAGATGCTGTCGTCACCATCGATATCCAACGTGAGTACAGCGTCCCATGACTCACACCATGGAAATGATCTATTCTAGGGTGTTTGGAAGCGATAGTCACGACTGATCTAGGGTGAGATTTTTTTTGTGGGGGGGTGCACTGTGTGAAAACCTACACTACATGATCAAAGGTATGTAGACGACTGCTCATCGAGCATCTCATTCCAAAATCATGGGCACTCCTTTGCTGCTATAACAGCCTCCACTCTTCTGGGAAGGCTTTCCACTAGATGTTGGAACATTGCTGCAGGGACTTGCTTCCATTCAGCCACAAGAGAGTTAGTGAGGTCGGGCACTGACATTGGACGATTAGGCCTGGCTCGCAGTCAGTGTTCCACTTCATCCCAAAGGTGTTCGATGGAGTTGATGTCAGGGCTCTGTGCAGGCCAGTCAAGTTCTTCCACACTAATCTTGACAAACCATTTCTGTATATACCTCACTTTGTGCACGGGGGCATTGTCATGCTGAAACAGGAAAGGGCCTTCCCCAAACTGTTGCCACAAAGTTGGAAGCACAGAATCGGCTAGAATGTTATTGTATGCTGTAGTGTTAAGATTTTCCTTCACTGGAACTAAGGGGCCTAGCTTGAACCATGAAAAACATTAGTCCTCCGCCACCAAACTTTACAGTCAGCACAATACATTTTTGTTATTTTTTTATTTAACCTTTATTTAACCAGGTAGGCCAGTTGAGAACAAGTTCTCATTTACAACTGCGACCTGGCCAAGATAAAGCAAAGCAGTGCGACACAAACAACAACACAGAGTTTCACATGGAATAAACAAACGTACAGTCAATAACACAATAAAAAAGTCTATATACAGTGTGTGCAAATGAGATAAGATTAGGGAGGTAAGGCAATAAATAGGCCATAGTGGCGAAATAATTACAAGGTAGCAATTAAACACTGGAGTGATAGATGTGCAGAAGATGAAGGTGCAAGTAGAGATACTGGGGTGCAGAGGAGCAAAAAATAAAAAACAATATGGGGATGAGGTAGTTGGATGGGAAATTTACAGATGGGCTATGTGCAGGTGCAATGATCTGTAAGCTGCTCTGACAGCTGATGCTTAAAGTTAGTGAGGGAGATATGAGTCTCCAGCTTCAGTGATTTTTGAAATTCATTCTGGTCATTGGCAGCCGAGAACTGGAAGGAAAGGCAGCCAAAGGAGAAATTGGCTTTGGGGGTGACCAGTGAAATATACCTGCTGGAGCGTGTGCTACGGGTGGGTGCTGCTATGGTGACCAGTGAGCTGAGATAAGGCGGAGCTTTACCTAGCAATTGGTCACCCCCAAAGCCAATTCCTTTGGCCGCCTCTCCTTCCAGTTCTCTGCTGCCAATGACTGGAACGAACTGCAAAAATCACTAAAGCTGGAGACTCTTACCTCCCTTAATAGTTTGAAGCACCAGCTGTCAGAGCAGCTCACAGATCACTGCACCTGTACATAGCCCATCTGTAAATAGCCCATCCAATCTACCTCATCCTCATACTGTATTTATTTCTGCACATTCTACCATTCCAGTGTTTATTTGCTATGTTGTAATTACTTCGCCACCATGGCCTATTTACTGCCTTACCTCCCTCATCCTACCTCTTTTGCACTTGCTGTATATAGATGTTTCTACTGTATTATTGATTGTATGTTTGTTTATTCCATGTGTAACTCTGTGTTGTTGTATGTGTCAAACTGCTTTGTGTTATCTTGGCCAGGTCGCAGTTGCAAATGAGAACTTGTTCTCAACTAGCCTACCTGATTAAATAAAGGGGAAATAAATAAAATAAAAATTGACAGTCGAAAGCCTTGGCCAGGTTGATGAATACGGCTGCACAGTATTGTCTTTTATCGATGGCGGTTATGATATCGTTTAGGACCTTGAGCGTGGCTGAGGTGCACCCATGACCAGCTCGGAAACCAGATTGCATAGCGGAGAAGTATGGTGGGATTCGAAATGGTCAGTGATCTGTTCGTTAAATTGGCTTTCGAATACCTTAGAACGGCAGGGTAGGATAGATATAGGTCTGTAACAGTTTGGGTCTAGAGTGTCTCCCCCTTTGACGAGGGGGATGACCGCGGCAGCACTCCAATCTTTGGGGATCTCAGACGGTACGAAAGAGAGATTGAACAGGCTAGTAATAGGGGTTGCAACAATTGCGGCGGATCATTTTAGAAAGAGAGGGTCCAGATTTTCTATCCCAGCTGATTTGTAGGGGTTCAGATTTTGCAGCTCTTTCAGAACATCAGGTATCTGGATTTGGTTGAAGGAGAAATGGGGGAGGCTTGGGCAAGTTGCTGTGGGGGGTGCTTATTGAAAATCTGAATTATCGTGGATTTATCGGTGGTGACAATGTTTCCTAGCCTCAGTGCAGTGGGCAGCTGGGAGGAGGTGCTCTTATTCTCCATGGACTTCACAGTGTCCCTGAACTTTTTGGAGTTTGTGCTACAGGATGAACATTTCTGTTTGAAAAAGCTAGCCTTCGCTTTTCTAACTGCCTGTGTATATTGGTTCCTAACTTCCCTGAAAAGTTCGATGCTAATGCAGGATGCTTTTGTGCTGGTCAAGGGCAGTCAGGGGCAGGTATTGGGGCAGGTAGCGTTATATCTCTAGTTCTAGCTGGGTAGAAATTGTTGGAAAGGTGGCATTCTATGATGGTGCCACTCTGAAAGTCACTGAGCTCTTCATTAAGGCCCTTATACTGCCAATGTTTCTATGGAGATTGCATGGCTGTGTACTCAATTGTATACACCTGTCAGCAACGGGTGTGGCTGAAATAGCCGAATCCGCTCATTTGAAGGGGTGTCCATACTTTTGTATATATGGTGTACATACTATTCATTCACAACAAACAGTTGATATCTGGCTATAATGTTATATTGATCAGAGAGAGAAAAGGCTCTTGTTCCAAAACTCATCCATTGGTCTATCTATCTGACCATTGAAATACTCTATTTATCCTATTTCTACTGCAGAATTCTACCCCTAACATTGCACGTGCTAACCCAATATTTCCAATATTTCTCAACATTATTTATTGGAGTATGCCAGATTGATCCATATTAATTCCATTGTCCATGGCTGGGTTTTCACAAACATTGTTGAAATGTGAATTCTATGAAATGCAGCACTTCCCATTCAAAGGAAAATTGGTCTGGAAGCACAATGAAAGAGATAATGCATTTGATGAAGATTAACAATGTCACAGTCTTAGCCAATGAAAGTCAATGCTAGTGTTTGCCATTTTATTCTTGCTGTGTGTGTTGCCACTGTGTGCGTTTCTCTTTTTTTCTTTCTGGCGCTCGCCCTGCCACTAATCAAAATACCATCATAAGAGATTCCTTCCGAATAGTGAAAAATGTGCCCCCTCTGTACAAAATTCAATTGTCAGATGATATTATTTGATCACAAAAACCATTTGCCATAAGTTATGGATTTCAAACAAAGGCCTTTCACATCCCTCATAGCTCCTTCAAAGCTATTAAGTATGACTAATATAGCAGAAAATACTATTCAAGGATCCATTACTCTTGACAGCTCCATTCTTCCTAGTGCATTCTTTATATTTTTTGTGTGTCATCCAAAAGGAATCCTTCCCCAAGCCTGGGCACGGGGAGAGACGAGAGCGCTAACCGATTAGCCGTTGTTGTGTGCACTGTCAGAGAGGGGCTAATCGTTTTGTCATGCAAAACAATGGCGCCGTTTTTTCCTCTCCTTACGCAAGTCAACTGCTGTATGAAAACAAATGTTTGATTCTGCCTTAGCTCTTTCTATCTGGGTAGCCTTGAGTAGCCTGAAATAAAATAAATATGTAGAGTAGAGGGCAGATGCAGCAACACTGGAGATATAGTTGCTGTATGTCCTTGAATCAATTTGGGTAATAAGGTGAATCTGATACCGATCGTAAGCGGAGCACGTTTGATGGGAATGAACTGCACCAGCGCAGAGTTGAGGACTCCCCCCAATACACCAACAGTGGTTGAACAATATACTCTCTATTGGAATGCCAAAGCTATTGGAATTAATTCTCCTCAGGATGGAAAAGTGAGAGCCAATCCCCCCACCATAACAGATCGAGAAGAGCTTGAGCGATGGGTCTGCCTTTAGCGCTTAGCATTAGCCCGACTGATTTCCCCCCTATATGCTTCTCTCGTTCCACTTTGCATCACATACAGTAGCAAAGGGAGGGGTGGATTGTTGAAGGGGGGAAATAAGAAATAAGCCACAAGCCACAGGCACCCCACCTCAGCAGGTCAGAGTGAGGGGGTGGGAACAGGTGTTGGATGAATAAGTGATAACAGCGCACTGTGAGGTGGATAGGCCGTGATGCTCCTGGAGGTCCTCAGGGAACCACAGACTGCCACCAGGGGCGCCATACTGTCACAGTAGCCAGTTAATATTGATGAGAGGCAGCTGTCAGTTTGGGTGGTGATGGCAGGTGGTGTGAGACGCACACACACAGACACATGCCCCAGAATGCATTGGACAGAAGGGGAGAAGGGGAACATTGGGGAGGTGGGTTAGCACGGGGTCCGTCAAGTCGGCGAAACCAATCACGTCAGGCAATCTCTCACTGCTCACAGGGGTGTTCTAATGGTGCATCAGCTTATTTCTCTTAGCTCTGGCCATTTGAATGTGTTCCTGACCACCTGGATATCTGTGATGATCATCTATGCAGTAGAAATGAGCATACAGGGTTATTTTATAAGCAGGTAGTTAAAAGTTAGCAATTCTAATTGATTTGTAATTACACTTCTGCTTCTTTGAGAATTATTGACACAATGATCACTATGTACAATTTGGCTCCCAATAAGTTACCAATTGTGTTGGAGTATTTGAGTTATGTACCAAAAAGTATCCATTGTTACCACATAGTTTAAGCAGCTAACGACACGAACACACCTACAGCGTCATTGCGCAAAATGGTATGAAGCATAATCTGGATATGTGTGCAACAAAAGTTCAACATTCACCTTCTGCTACCATTTCTGTCAAGCCGTCTACAATTTGATGCATACGTTCGATAATTCCAATGTATGCACAGGGGCACAACTTTCACTGGGGATGCGGGGGACATGAACCCCCCACATTCTAAAATAAAAATGTTGTCCCCCCAGTTGTATCATTGCACTGTGATACAAAAAAAGCGCCATCGCTGTGCTGTAGGACCACGCGAATGCCTCCGAGCTGTCGGGTAGGCTGTTTGGCGGTTTCAGCCAGCTGGATTTAGGCTGTGTGAAGGCAAAGATTCTGACCAGCACAGCGCTGCTGTCTGTGTGTTGTGCTTGTTCTCAGAGTTGTAAAGCAAGCAGAGCAGAAACGGGTTACTCTTTATTTGACTGATGTAGCTGGCAAGATATCTGCTGTTTGACTTGTATTCCCAGTGCTGAGCTAGTAGTGTAACTAACATGTAATGTTAGCGAATGTTTCATCCGCTCTCGAATGAAGTTCTGTCTGAAGAGAATGAACTAGTTAGCTAGCTACTACTTACCACAGCCAGTTCAGCTCTAGCCTGAAGCTATCTATCAGATAGTAGTATCTAACAGCTGTTGTGTGTATGGAAATGTTTTGTAGCCTTTTTGTCACATTTCAACAGAAGTAAATTAAATTGGCTAGTTTTCGCCAATTAGCGCTAGCCAAAAGTTGGCTAACGTTAGCTAGCTAACTCACTAACTTCAGGTATTATTTTTTTCCTCCATCACACTTGACCTGAATCAAATGATGAAATCAGCGATATTCTGACGTTTTTTGACAGCGCAATCTGAGTTTTTATTAGAGTCAGTATAGCAATGTAATGTTATTGATCTGTCCGTTTCCCTAGCTAATTCCCTACTTTCACACTGACACAATATTAACAGCTCTACAGACTACACTGGCATGGTGTACAGTCAGTACAAAACACAATATTGATAATGATGAATGGATACAAATATGTTTGAATGCCCAGTCATGTTCATATAATCTCAGACATAAATTACGGCAGTTTAAGACCATCGATAGAACATCCTATATGCCAGAGAAATGTAATATCATTCACTCAGAAATGTAATTCCTCTGCAGTAGGTGTAAAATAGTATTTTAATTGATTTCATTTGAGATTTTTTGTTTTGAGCAGTCGCAAATATATATATTTCTTCTCATGGCACACGAGACAACTGTGTGATTTGCGCCTGTCTCAGTGGACTAATCCTTCAAGGAGGCCCCGGATGCCCCGGTCAAAGAATATGGGGACTATGGCTCAGATGCACAAGGCACGTCTCTCTCCAGAATGCGCTCTCTCCCGCCATTTCGTGGGTATTCATTGTTTTCATTACTTCATTGTGTGCACTGTTTTATGTGTCTATCAATTCCAAATGACATACATCACCAGTAGTAGCCTTCATTTATCGTTAATTCCCATAATTTCTCATCTGCAATGTTTGTTTATGATCATTTCTGTTATTGCATTCAATGTATTATTATTACAGTCATTTAACTTTCTGATTGTCGGAGTGGACATCTGTTTTGCAGAACTCACAACCTACATTATGTTACATGTTAAAAACATGTTAGATTATGTTTTTATTTCATTCCATTTACGAGTTTTGTCAATTTATTCATTGTCTTTTGTTTGAAACTCTCCTGTCAATGTTGAGTAAGGTCACACAAATGATTACGCATATAGAAATAGTCTACCTGGCCTGCGCGCAAATATAGGCCTATAAATGTTGTCACATTGGTATAAAGGGATTGGGAGATAGGCTTAGGAAGCCGTAATAGGGATTTTTATTGACCCAAATTACAGCGTGCCATGTTAAGGCACAGGGATGAAGACCAAACAAACACGTATACAAAACACACGGTTGAAACCCAAACAAAAGAGCGAGGAGTACCTCGACAAAATACACCAGGGCGAGACCCGTAACATACATGCACACAATGATTCCACACGGGACGAAACCCGTAATCATCTGCTCAATACAAGTTGCACGAAAGCCAAAACAACACAGCACAGTGACTCACATGACCAATGGACATGGGAACAATAAATCGCCAGGACAATGGTGAACAAATGGCACACAATACCCCCCCCCCTGCTGTAGTTGCGTCGTCGGAAAGGCTAGTTGCCGCTGCCAAAGTTGCGGCGGTAACGGAACTGTGTCGGAACTTGCCTGTGAGCACTGCTTGAGCTTCACGTATCGTTTATTCTTCTTTGTTGTTTTTGTGAGTTTCATTTAATAAACATGCGGAACTCTACGTACGCTGTGCCTTGGTCCGTTATTTCGTACGATGATCGTGACACAGGAGCATAATGGAAGAATCTGCGAAGGCCAGCAGCAGTGGGAGAAGGAGGGTCGGGGAACAGTTTTTTTTCTTCTGACTCCCTCTTGAATCATTTGTGTGTCTTCATTGTGTAATCAAACAGCATGCTTGAAGCATCAGACAAGTTCAGTCCATATAGCCTAGTTGATTTTATTAAAACCCATAGGGTGTGTCTATATAGGCCTATGGAAAAATACAGTTGAAGTCGAAAGTTTACATACACCTTAGCCAAATACATTTAAACTCAGTTTTTCACAATTCCTGACATTTAATCCTAGTAAAAATTCCCTGGCTTAGGTCAGTTAGGATCACCAATTCATTTTAAGACTGTGAAATGTCAGAATAATAGTAGAGAGAATGATTTATTTCAGCTTTTATTTCTTTCATCACATTCCCAGTGGGTCAGAAGTTTACATACACTCAATTAGTATTTGGTAGCATTGCCTTTAAATTGTTTAACTTGGGTCAAACGTTTCGGTTAGCCTTCCACAAGCTTCCCACAATAAGTTGGGTGAATTTTGGTCCATTCCTCCTGACTGAGCTGGTGTAAATGAGTGAAGTTTGTAGGCATCCTTGCTCGCACACACTTTTTCAGTTCTGCCCACAAATTTATAGAGATATAGATACTTTTGTACCTGTTTCCTCCAGCATCTTCACAAGGTCCTTTGCTGTTGTTCTGGGATTGATTTGCACTTTTCGCAATAAAGTACTTTCTTCTCTAGGAGACAGAACACGTCTTCTTCCTGAGCGGTATCATGGCTGCATGGTCCCATGGTGTTTACACTTGCGTACTATTGTTTGTTTACTTGCGTAAACAATTGTTGGAAAAATGACTTGTGTCATGCACAAAGTAGATGTCCTAACCGACTTGCCAAAACTATAGTTTCTTAACAAGAAATTTGTGGAGTGGTTGAAAAAGGAGTTTTAATGACTCCAACCTAAGTGTATGTAAACTTCCAACTTCAACTGTAGATGTTTTAAAATGTAGACCAATCGAATGGTCGATAGAGAAGACTACAGTTGTTGGACCAAGATTTTAGTTGGAGACACCCCTAGTAGAAATGTAGGAAATGCGCTTTAGATTCCCCACCACTTCTAAATCCAAAGTTGCACCCCTGCGTATGCAACACAACTGCCTCTACAACAAGGCAAATCCATTGAAATTAATGTACTTCTGGTTTAGCAAAACACAATGACGCTGTAGGTGTAGTAGAGGCGTAAATCTTCTGTGGGGATACAAACATGACAACGTGTCCTTGCCTTATTTATTAGTGGAGTGATGTGTCTAATTGGTGGACAGCTAATGTGCTGTAACTCAGATATCCTTGAGCTTTCATCCTTTCAATGTCATTATTTGTTCTGGCACCTACCCAAATAAAACAATGAATTCAAACATGAAATGAAAACCCTTATACCAACAACCTTCACTATCAAAGTGGTCGTTAACGTGGCCTTTAATCACATAATTTGTTTTTAGTCTACTACAAATACAGTCTTATTGATTCCTGCATGCACAATGCTATCAGTAGTATACAGTGTCCATATTAGGACAACATTCCTGCTGAGATTGAAAGAAGTCCTGCTGAGACTAAGGCTGTCCTAATATGGACACCGTAGCTTTACTTTGTTGTACGGGTAAAGTGCATTTTCCCCACACAAGACGATACTGTAGACCACAGGTACACTCCCCATATCTAATACATTATGTAAGTGTCACGACTTCCGCCGAAGTCGGCTCCTCTCCTTGTTCGGGCGGCGTTCGGCGATCGGCGTCACCGACTTTCTAGCCATCACCGCTCCATTTCTCATATGTCCATTTGTTTTGTCTTGTTCCATACACAACTGGTTTTCATTCCCCAATCAATCTACATGTATTTAGTCCTCTGTTCCCCATCATGTCTTTGTGTGTAATTCAAATCAAATCAATCAAATCAAATTTTATTAGTCACATACACATGGTTAGCAGATGTTAATGCGAGTGTAGCGAAATGCTTGTGCTTCTAGTTCCGACAATGCAGTAATAACCAACAAGTAATCTAACCTAACAATTCCACAACTACTACCTTATACACACACAAGTGTAAAGGGATAAAGAATATGTACATAAAGATATATGAATGAGTGGTGGTACAGAACGGCATGGCAAGATGCAGTAGATGGTATGTGGTGTGTGTGTGTGTGTGTGTGTTGTGTGTGTGTGGGCTGTGTGTGTGTGGGCTGTGTGTTGTGTGTGTGTGTTGTGGCTTGTTGTAGAGATCGAGAGGTGTGTGTGTGTGTTGCCCCTGTGTTTGTGTGGCCCTCTGTGTCTGTGTTGTGTTTGTTGTGTGATCCTAGGTATGTGTATGTGCGTGCCCCTGTCTGTATGTATGTATCTGTATGTGTCTTTGTGTGCCTGTGTGAGTGTGTCTTTTGTGAGTGTTCCCATGGGCCTGGAGACATAGCACATCTGCGATCTGGCTTTATTTCCCCTCCCCTTATTCCTGCACTGCTCTTATCCACTATATGCATCACTCCTGGAGGCCTGCGGCCTCGCGCGCTCTTGTGCATTGATCCTTCCAGTCATGTGTGTTTCCACTGAGAAGGAAGCATAGACATGAAAAAATAAAGGACTTCTCAAAAATAACAAGCAATTTTTTTATTGCACAGTATCACCCTTGGGTACAGAGCGCTTACTGTACTGTAAGAAATTTACATCGAAGTACTTACATACTTACTGCTTAGGCGTGTATATGGGAGGCGAAGTCAAGTGCAGGAGAGCGGAGTATATTAAACGGCGCACTTTAATACCGGTCAACTACGACAGCACATAAAACATACTAGTGCCACAAACACGGTCTATAACAAAAGTGCAGCACCTGACAAAAATAATCACGTAACAATAAACAATTATTATACTTCCGGCGCCGAAAAGAGATGGTCGCCTCGCTTCGCGTTCCTTGGAAAATATGCAGTATTTCGTTTTTTTTATGTGTTATTTCTTACATCGGTACCCCAGGTAATCTTAGGTTTCATTACATACAGTCGGGAGGAACTACTGAATATACGATTAACGTCAACTCATCATCGTTCCTACCAGGAATATGACTTTTCCCGAAACGGATCCAGTGTTTTGCCTTCCACCCAATACAATGGATCTGATCCCAGCCGGCGACCCTGTGCGACGCCGTAAAAGGGGCAAACGAGGCGGTCTCGTGGTCAGGGCTTGGAGACGGGCACATCGCGCTCCACTCCCTAGCATACTACTCGCCAATGTCCAGTCTCTGACAATAAGGTTGATGAAAATCCGAGCACGGGTAGCATTCCAGAGAGACATCAGGGATTGCAACGTGCTCTGCTTCACGGAAACATGGCTAACTCAAGAGACGCTAACGGAGTCGGTGCAGCCAGCTGGTTTCTTCATGCATCGCGCCGACAGAAACAAACATCTTTCTGGTAAGAAGAGGGGCGGGGGTATGCCTCATGATTAACGAGACGGTTTGGGGGTTTTTTG
>NC_036863.1:8417805-8440414 GCF_002910315.2 Salvelinus sp. IW2-2015 | reverse complement strand
CACACACACACACACACACACACACACACACACACACACACACACACACACACACACTCTCTCTCTCTCTTCACAGCAAAGACACACTCACTCTGCCATCTAAAGTAAGAAGAGTGCTTCATCAAGCTGAAAAAAGCTGCTCGGTCTCCCCCAGGAGTCTGCTAGCCTTCACTAAAATAGCCCCATACATTTACATTCACCAGAGGTATCTATCTCTCCATTACAATGTCCCCATTAGCAACTTCATAGGTTGTTTTGACTGAAGGCTCCACTGGAAGAGAACATGATAGGTGAGCTTAATGGGGATAAGGTGTGTGACTGTGACTGTGAGCCCATTTTTGGCATTACATTCATCACTTCATTGTCAATAGCTAGGTTTCCATCCAATTTGAGACGGATTTTCATGTGAATATTGTAAAATCTCCACAAACAATATGCAAGTGTTTCCACCAGAGATGTGTTTCCATGATTTTTTTGCAGATAAAAGGTTGTGCGTAGTGCACATAAATGTCCCCACTCTGGTGTTTGGCACATGCGCTCTAGCCAACAGCTCGCAGATACAGTGCGGGTAGGCTACCTACAGTTGAAGTTGGAAGTTTACATACACCTTAGCCAAATACATTTAAACTCAGTTTTTCACAATTCCTGACATTTAATTCTCGTAAAAATTCCCTGTCTTAGGTCAGTTAGGATCACCACTTTATTTTAAGAATGTGAAATGTCAGAATAATAGCAGAGAGAATGATTTATTTCAGCTTTTATTTCTTTCATCACAGAGGTTTACATACACTCAATTAGTATTTAGTGGCATTGCCTTTAAATTGTTTAACTTGGGGCAAACGTTTCAGGTGGCCTTCCACATGCTTCACACAATAAGTTGGGTGAATTTTGGCCCATTCCTCCTGACAGAGCTTGTGTAACTGAGTCAGGTTTGTAGGCCTCCTTGCTCACACACGCTTTTTCAGTTCTGCCCACAAATTTTCTATAGGATTGAGGTCAGGGCTTTGTGATGGCCACTCCAATACCTTGACTTTGTTGTACTTAAGTCATTTTACCACAACTTTGGAAGTATGCTTGGCGTCATTGTCGATTTGGAAGACCCATTTGCGACCAAGCTTCAACTTCCTAACTGATGTCTTGAGATGTTGCTTCAATATATCCACATAATTTTGTGAAGTGCACCAGTCCCTCCTGCAGCAAAGCACCCCCACAACATGATACTGCCACCCCCGTGCTTCACGGTTGAGATGGTGTTCTTCGGGCTTGCAAGCCTCCCCCTTTTTCCTCCAAACACAACGATGGTCATTATGGCCAAACAGTTCTATTTTTGTTTCATCAGACCAGAGGACATTTCTCCAAAGCAAACCGTAGTCTGGCTTTTTTTAATGGCGGGAGTACGTTCATCTCTATGAGACAGCGTCTCCTTCCTGAGCGGTATGACGGCTGCATGGTCCCATGGTGTTTATACTTGCGTGCTATTGTTTGTACAGATGAACATGGTACCTTCAGGCATTTGGAAATTGTTACCAAGGATGAACCAGACTTGTGAAAGTCTACAGTTAGCTGATTTCTTTTGATTTTCCCATGATGTCAAGCAAAGAGACACTGAGTTTGAAGGTAGGCCTTGAAATACACCCACAGGTACACCTCTAATTGACTCAAATGATGTCAATTAGCCTATCAGAAGCTTCTAAAGCCATGACATAATTTTCTGGAATTTTCCAAGCTGTTAACAGGCACAGTCAACTTAGTGTATGTAAACTTCTGACCCACTGGAATTGTGATAGAGTGAATTATAAGTTAAATAATCTGTCTGTAAACAATTGTTGGAGAAATGACTTGTGTCATGCACAAAGTAGATGTCTTAACCAACTTGCCAAAACTGTAGTTTGTTGACAAGAAATTTGTGGAGTGGTGGAAAAGGGAGTTTTAATGACTCCAACCTAAGTGTATGTAAACTTCTGACTTCGACTGTACATTATGAGATTATTGTGGATAAGACCGATATTATTTTTATTTATCAAACGGCAGCCAAGCATCGATCATGGTTAAAAAAATATAGATATATTTTTTTAACATGTCACCAGTATTTTTTGGAAAGAAACATCATAACCTGCTTTTGAAGTTTGGCATAATGTCACGGTCGTGTGGAGAGACGGACCAAGGCGCAGTGTGTGCCGTGTGGCGACAAACACTGACACGGAAGACAAACACCCACAAACCAAAAGACAAAACAGGCTACCTGCCAGAGCCGTCAGTCAGCCAGGAGCTGCCAGAGCCGTCAGTCAGCCAGGAGCTGCCAGAGCCGTCAGTCAGCCAAGAGCTGCCAGAGCTGCCTGTCACGCCGGCAATGCCGGAATCGCTATTCACTCCGGTGCTGCCGGAGTCTCCCGCCTGTCCGGCGCTGCCGGAGTCGTCCTTCATTCCGGAGCTGCCGGAGTCTCCCGCCTGTTCGGCACTGCCGGAGTCGTCCTTCACTCCGGTGCTGCCGGAATCTCCCGTCCATTCGGGACCCATCGCTAGGGTCCCCAGTCGGAGGTTGGCGGCAAGGATCGCCGCTCGTAAGAGGCCACGGGGGCGGTTGAGGCGGACAAAAACTATGGTGAAGTGGGGTCCACGTCCCGCGCCAGAGCCGCCACCCGCGGACCCGATCGCCCACCAGACCCTCCCCTATAGGTTCAGGTTTTTGCGCCCGGAGTCCGCACCTTGGGGGGGGGGGGGGGGGGGGGGGGGGGGGGGGGTGGGGGTACTGTCACGTTCTGACCTTTAATTTCCTTTGTTTTTCTCTTTATTTAGTATGGTCAGGGGCGTGAGTTGGGGTGGGCAGTCTATGTGTGTTTTTCTATGTTGGGGGTTTTTGTGTTGGCCTGGTATGATTCTCATCAGAGGCAGCTGTCAATCGTTGTCCGATTGAGAATCATACTTAGGTAGCCTGGGTTCACTTTTGGTTTGTGGGTGTTTTTGTTCCGTGTGTCAGTGTTTGTCGCCACACGGTACTGTTTCGTTTGATTATTGTTTATTGTTTTTGTTCCTGTGTTCAGTTTTTGGATTTATATTAAAAGACATGAACACTTACCACACTGAGCTTTGGTCCGATCCTTCTACCACCACAGACGATCGTTACAGTTATGATGGTTATTATATCAATATTTGCGGCATAAAGTCGTTTCCACCATAATTTCTCGCATAATTTATTGTCTGTCGGCATTTATAAAATTGTACGCCTATTAATGTTTCCATCGGCCCGGTCATGGCTCTTTTCATGCGTCAGGTAATTAATCTGCATGAAATGGTGGGATGGAAACGTGGTGAGTGATGTTATAGCTTTCATGACAAATTAATGAAGTAATTGTCAGTCATTGACTGGAAAAAAATGTGGCTCTACTGCTGATTTAGATCCCTTGCCACCCTTCCCACCATTGGAATGACTGCCCGTGGATTGAATATTGTAGTCTGGAGCTAAGCATTTATGAATCTGCATCTGGTCCCATACAAAAAAGACCCCTCCAGGATATTATTTATAAAGACACGAAGACCCCTCTCCCAGTCATTGTCATTATACAGTTCCCCACTTCTCCCTCTTTTCAAACGGTGTGTTAGCCTTCATAAGGTGCGTGTACTCACTTTAATTTGTTTTGTCATTCCAGTCCATCCTTCTTTGTTCGCTATCTAATTTGCAAACTCTGCAGGTGTTTCAAAGAAAATATGAATCCCGCAACATCAAGTCGCATTATGAATAGAACATCTGTCCGACGTGCAAACGTGTTTCCTGATTGTAAGGCATCTATCTGACTGTTAATAAGAAATACGGCCTTCAGGTATCTGCTGTTTTGAATGTAGAACCTAAATTCAAGACGGTTGGAACTGACAGACTGAGGTATACTATATGGACTGACTTTGAAAAGCACAGGCTCTTGATTTCCATGAGAACGACATGCACAGAAACAAAACAAACTGAGAATTTGACAACTACGCCTTGCGAACGCATTAGTAATTTGCAGGCCATTTTTGTTTAACATAGTTATGTTTTGAAGCGTCTAAGTTGTAATTGTTATCTGTGTTGTTGTTTTGTCTGCTGTTGCTCCTGAAAAGTAGCTTGTACTCCCAAACATTTCTGTCAAACTTTTTCTCTTTGAAAGATAAAAGTGTTGTTTTACCATTGCCAGTCTGCTGTCTATTGTGGTTGAGCTACACGTAATTGGAAAGCAGTAAATAAAAACAGCCACGGTAACAATAATTGCATACCCCACTCGTCCCTGTTACTGAGCTCCTCAACAATGTTTGGTAAAAAAAGAGTGCCACTTCTTTCAACAAAGTAGGCCCCATCAATCCATCAGCAATGAGGAGAAACAGAAACACAATGATCTGGACCAGGCGTCCTCCAACAGTTGAAGAAGATATCTGGAGCTAACGACATGGGAAAGAGCGGCCATTCAAGAAAGCAAACAAGAGATGTTCCAGACTTTGAAGCATATATCTAATGGCTTGTCAGCCTGTTTCTTTGGCCAACCTCCATTTGCTGCCATTTCCTCGGCTAATGAGTCAGTGTTGTGTCGACAACTTCAACTCCCACCCATTTGTAAGATGGTTCCTCACTGCTCATACATCGTCAAAGTCGACTCTGGAGTGGAACAGGGACAGGTGATACTGTATTTGTATTTATTATGGATCCCCATTAGCTGCTGCGAAAGTGTGTGTGTGTGTGTGTGTGTGTGTGTGTGTGTGTGTGTGTGTGTGTGTGTGTGTGTGTGTGTGTGTGTGTGTGTGTGTGTGTGTGTGTGTGTGTGTGTGTGTGTGTGTGTGTGTGTGTGTGTATGTGTGTGTGTGTGTGTGCCAAGGTTTGTGTGGCTTCACAGTCCCCACTGTTCCAAAAGGTGTTTTTTGAATCTGTTTTTTAAATCTAATTGTACTGCTTGCGTCAGTTATTTGATGTGGAATAGAGTTCCATGTAGTCATGGCTCTATGTCGTACTGTGTGCCTCCCATAGGCTGTTCTGGACTTGGGGACTGTGAAGAGACCTCTTGTGGCTTGTCTTGTGGGGTATGCATGTGTGTCCGAGCTGTGTGCCAGTAGTTTAGACAGACCCATTGGTGCATTCAACATGTCAATACCTCTCATAAATAAAAGCAGTGATGAAGTCAATCTCTCCTCCACTTTCAGCCAGGAGAGATTGACATGCACATTATTATTATTAGGTCTCTGTGTACATCCAAGGGCCAGCCGTGCTGCCCTGTTCTGAGCCAAATGCAATTTTCCTAAGTCCTTTTTTGTGGCACCTGACCACATGACTGAACAGTAGTCAAGGTGCGACAAAACTAGGGCCTGTAAGACCTGCCTTGTTGATAGTGTTGTTAAGAAAGCAGAGTATCGCTTTATTATAGACAGACTGCTCCCCATCTTAGCTACTACTGAATCAATATGTTTTTACCATGACAGTTTACAATCTAGGGTTACTCAAAGCAGTTTAGTCATCTCAACTTGCTCAATTTCCACAGTATTTATTACAAGATTTAGTTAAGGTTATGGTTAAGGATTTAGTGAGTGTTTTGTTCCAAATACAATGCTTTTAGTTTTAGAAATATTTAGGGCTAACTTATTCCTTGCCACCCACTCTGAAACTAACTGCAGCTCTTTGTTGAGTGTTGCAGTCATTCTAGTCGCTGTAGTAGCTGACGTGTATAGTGTTGAGTCATCCTCATTAGAATCAAACCACACTCTGGCTTTACTCAAAGTCAGTGGCATGTCGTTAGTAAAAAAAATTAAAAGCTAGGGGCCTAAACAGCTACCATGGGGAATTCCTGATTCTAACTGGATCACATTTGAGAGGCTTCCATTAAAGAACACCCTCTGTGTTCTGTTCGGTGTTATGGAAATAGGAAAAGAATGCTGTTGCAGTGTTGCACCATGGCAATCATTTATTGACGGGATGCGTGAATGCAGTCACAATCGCTAAAATCGGCATCCTTTACTTGACTTTACATTGAAGTTTCCACTTTCAAGGCTGACAAAATAAAATTCTTAATAAAAAAAATCCTTGCTCTTTCTAATCTCCACAAATGATTCTATCCATGCCACTCGGCAGCAACACATATTTTGATACATGCTTGTATAAAGCTTCTATGAGAGCTTGGCGGAGGTCAGACTGGAGGACTGGAGTGATCAGCAACTGAATGCCCCATCTTCTCTCACACGACTAAACTGTGGCAGCTGAACTGAACTGGCCCCAGCTGAGAGCCTAGGCCCTAGGGGAACACCCCGAGGGCTCCTCCTGTGTCTCCTGGCCCCTCAGGCGGTGGTGGTACTCTAAGAAGTAAAGTTCAGCTGAGAGCCCACAAAGAAAACTCCAGTAGGATAACTCTTGTGCCATAATAAGGTCTATAGTAACCCTCATAAAAGTGTGGCATCTTGGGATCCCTTAGTTAGCCTACACTGTACTTTTATCAGTGTGGCTACAGTTCTCACTCCAATAACATGCCTGACCTGCCCACTGTGGTCATGGGAAATGCAATCGATGCCCCTGCGCTCGGACAGAAATATATATGGGTGAACAAGGAAATGCCTTTGATGCTACCCTTACGAAAAAAGATTGCAGTCAGAGTGCAGTATAACTGCAGTACAGTGCAGTATAACTGCAGTTATATTGCAGTATAACGGAATTATACTGCAAATACTGCATCCAAAATAACACAGATTTTTTTTACTACAGTAATTTTGCAGTGTAACTGCAGTTACTGCATCCAAAATACCACAGTCTACTGCAGGTACTGCACTTTTACTGCAGTTTTAAAACTGCAATCTTTTTTTGTAACGGAAGTGAACTTCTGTAGCTAGCACACTGTGCTCATAAAAGGGTGTTTGGATGAAAAAACTCCCCCTGATTTATTTTCCTAATATAAAAGTGTTTCTTCAATATATAGTAAAGGAGCTTAAGACTTAACCTGAGGATGTTCATTTTTCAGTGGCCGCTTTATATTTCGTAAAGTTACCTGGATTATTTATTTTTCACAGAGCTGGGAGTAAATTGTTCATATTTGACCTGTAATATTAGAGCAAAGCTTCCCACAGGGCCTTTATAGGGGAGGAACGAACATCCCCTTTAACCTTACAGGGAAGTAATGACTGTCCCCTTTAATCCATCACTCTTGTAAATTAAAGTTGATTAAAGTTATTATCAATAATTCACTGGCGAGATTTGTTGAATGTAAAACACATTTAGCTACACAAATAGATTTTCATAATCTCCCCTTGGCCAAAGGGAATGGAAGTACGTTTTTTTACTCAAGGATGCACTTTCTAAACCTTTTCCTGATAAATCACAATCAAGGCGACACAAGGTAAAGTGGAGGGGAGTTCCATTAGTTTCTATCGGAGATCTGCGGTGCTTTTTAAGAAAATCACTGAGAGGGTTTTTGGAGGTAGCAGCACAGAAGGGCCCCATCGTTGTACACATCTAAAGCACTTTAAGAGTTACAGAGTGAGAGAGAGTTTGATGGTTCCTGGCCCCAGCTATCCATCTCTGACGTGGCCTTGGCTAGTACCAAGGGTAATTGGGATACAGTCCTATTAGCGCATAGTCCCACCCCATTTCATAAGTTTCGGCTGACTATTTCGCTGTGTGATTTGCTTTAAAAACAGCCCGAGAAAAGCACAGAGGTACAGTAGCTCACAGCGCTTGGGAGCACATTTGGCGCATTCGTCTCAACACTGTTATTTGTTTAATTTATTTAATTGATGTGTTTGTTACTTTTATCCGGAGCTGTCCTTAATCACAGATATTCTATCAAAAGTTTAGTAAATTGCTAATGTAGCAATTAGCAAGCGAACCGAGGCTCGAATTCATCTTAATGGGAAATATCAGCCATTACAGAGGAGAGTAATTAACAAGCTCTTTCCGCTATGTTTGTTCTTTGCTTTGTTTTGTTCTTTTATCTCCAATGGAAATTTTACTGAGTGAATCTTTAATTAACCGTTTTAAGCACTGCCATGTGAAAATGTCTTACTGGGGTCAGGATAGCATCAAACCCCAACCACAGCATCAATATTTATACAGTTGTTTACAGCATGCTGCTTGCACTCACACACAACTCCCTTTGACTGGGGTCACATGCACATGAATAATCACACACGCACACTCACACACACACACACACACACACACACACACACGGCACGCACCACCGCACCGCACGCACTCGACGCACGCACCACGCACGCACGCACGTCGCACACCACCACACACACATACACACACACACACACACACACACTCCACTTACGCTATTAGAGGACTCAATCTGGTTTTACAGACACTAAACCATTTTACCATTTCAATTAACCACATGCAGGTTAAAAAAATATTTCGTAATGCACTATTTGCGCAAATTCTGCATTGTGACTTTAAATTAATTGTAGCCTAGATTCTGTCATCACATCCAGTGTTGGTTATCCCTTCCTCTCTCCCATTCCAGGGTTCATTAGGCACCGGAATGGAAGAAAAGGGATCACCTGAACTCTTTTTTGTTGTCCGTTGCTAAATGTTTTGAAGCCCTAACGAACATGACCCAGGCACAGCTGTCCTAATATGTACTCTGGTGTTGGTTTATAGACTGACCCTCTGTTCTCGCCCATGTAGACCTGCCTCTTGTCAACCTGTCTGTGGAGCCCCAGCCCATACTGGAGGGCAACCTGGTGAAGTTTCACTGCTCTGCCAAGGCTAACCCACCCGTCATCCATTACAGGTAAGATAGTACACCTGCACACACACAAACACACACACTCACATATGCAAAAGCATTACATCTGCACCTAGTTTCTTCTCCGATTTAAGTCTTTAATTTGGGTGACCCAAAATCTGCACTATTTGATGTGCTTATGATGTGTTCAGTAGGCCTGTATCCACATTAATAGTCTATCTACATTCCTCTCATGCTTATGCATAATGATTGTCATAGTCTCTCTTTCCAAGTTCTGCATCTCTATTGGGGTATAACACAGGAAGCATCCCCATATGTTTCACATTGTCGTAGGCAGTCCGGGGTGGGACAGGTGGTTAGTCGACGTAAAAAAGTGTGTCAAATGTACCCAGAGGTCACCTTAGACCGTAACTCCCTGCCAGCAGCTGGCATCGCATTGATAATAGATGGGCGGGGGTCCCTGAGACTGTGGCACACATCACTGCCATCTGCCTATGCCAGTGCAGGGGCGAGCACCAACTGCATTAGGTTGGCACAGAGGGGGCACAGAGTGAACCACAACACACAAGGGTTTCCCGTGGTTTGTACCAACATCCTCTAGCCAGTGGGTGAGGAGGTCCAGAGAGAGAGAGAGAGAGAGAGAGAGAGAGAGAGAGAGAGAGAGAGAGAGAGAGATAATGAGTAGGGGGGATGGAGAGAGAGGGGGGGTGGAGAGATAGAATGAGAGGGGAGAGAATGAGAGGGGAGAGAGAGAGAGAAACGGGGGAGGAAGAGAGAGAGAGACGGGGAGGTAGAGAGAGGGGGAGAGAGTGGGGGAGAGAGAGAAAGGGGGAGAGAGAGTGGAAGGAGACAGAGAGGGAGATGACTGGGTTCAGTAGTCTCTTTGAGGATGGTTAGCCTCTGTCCAGAAAATACACTATAGGCAAAAATACAGCTACTGATAAAGTGTTTGAGTCCACACAATGTTTCTTATAGGTTTAGGGATAATATCACTGTATGATTGCTACCATTTATTTGCCTTATATCTCTAAGTGGTTTGGGTTTGGGATATCCCTGTCCCTGGAACATTAATTGTCATGACAATATACAATTATAGTGCATACAATAACTACAAGCTGTCATGAACAACAGAGAGCTTTGACGTGCCATCATCCAGCATATTGTGCTGCAATAAGCAAGTTAGCAACTACATCAATACTCCAGAAACTACCATTCACCCCTTATTGGTTCCGATATTGCGAAAGGGGACAATCCCACATATAATTGACAGTAATAGAAAAATGTGTTGTTTATTATTATGTGTGGCACCCCTCCAGGGAATTGCACACTGGTGTTTGAATTTGATTAGACAAGCTTCTCTATTTTAGCATGAAAACAAGAGTAGGGCTACGTGCCTCAGTAAATATCAAAGGCCTGCATATGATTTGGCATTAGCGGCGGTTGGACATTAAACGGAACAAAATGTTTATGCGAAACAACAGTGGAACATCCCTTTGATGTGAAATAGGCCTGGAGCGATTTTGCCACCTCAACAACAATGCTTTGTGGCTAATAATACAGGTTGACGGGGGTGATCTGGCTCATTAGTGGGGGTTGTGAATATGTGCACTTTGTTGTATACCATACAGGGTTGGGGTCAAATCCAATTCAATTCCAGTCAACAATCTACTCAAAAACCTATGTCATGTCAAAGTGAAAGATTTTAATTAAAAAATAATAATAATAAAACATTCATAAATCAAATATAGTCATTCAAAAGTTTGGGGTCACTTAGAAATGTCCTTGTTTTTGAAAGAAAAGCTATTTTTTTGTCCATTAAAATAACATCAAATTTATCAGAAATATAGTGTAGACATTGTTAATGTTGTAAATGACTATTGTAGCTGGAAAAGGCAGATTTTTAAAGAAATATCTACATAGGCGTACAGAGGCCCATTATCAGCAACCATCACTCCTGTGTTCCAATGACACGTTGTGTTAGCTAATACAAGTTTATCATTTTAAAAGGCTAATTGATAATTAGAAATCCCTTTTGCAATTATTTTAGCACAGCTGAAAACTGTTGTCCTGATTAAAGAAGCAATAAAACTGGCCTTCTTTTGACTAGTTGAGTATCTGGAGCATCAGCATTTGTGGGTTCGATTACAGGCTCAAAATGGCCAGAAACAAATAACTTTCTTCTGAAACTCGTCAGTCTATTCTTGTTCTGAGAAATGAAGGCTATTCCATGCGAAAAATTGCCAAGAAACTGAAGATATCGTACAACGCCGTGTACTACTCCCTTCACAGAACAGCGCAAACTGGCTCTAACCAGAATTAAAAGAGGAGCAGGAGGCCCCGGTGCACAACTGAGCAGGAGGACAATAGATTTTACATTACAGTGTCTAGTTTGAGAAATAGATGCCTCACAAGTCCTCAACTGGCAGCTTAATTAAATAGTACCCGCAAATCAGCAGTCTCAACGTCAACAATGAAGAGGCGACTCCGGGAAGCTGACCTTCTAGGCAGAGTTGCAAAGAAAAAGACATATCTCAGAATGGCCAATAAAAATAAAATATTAAAATGGGCAAAATAACACAGACCCTGGACAGATGAAGATTGGAAAAAAGTGTTATGGACAGACAAATCTAAGTTTGAGGTGTTCGGATCAATGTTATTTTGTCATTGTAAATTTGCCATTGTTCAGTTTTTTTCAGTGTGTCACACACTTAGGTTCTTTGTGGCACCTTTTTAAGATGAAAATGATAACATTGTGGGAGATTTGTACAGGGTAAAAGGGATCTTGAAGAAGGAAGGCTATCACGCCATTTTGCAATGCCATGCCATACCCTGTGGACGCTGCTTAATTGGAGCCAATTTCCTCCTACAACAGGACAATGACCCAAAGCACAGCTCCAAACTATGCAATAACTATTTAGGGAAGAAGCAGCCAGCTGGTATTCTGTCTTTAATGGAGTGCCCAGCGCAGTTACCGGATCTCAACCCTATTGAGCTGTTGTGGGAGCAGCTTGACCGTATGGTACGTAAGAAGTGCCCATCAAGCCATTCCAACTTGTGGGAGGTGCTACAGGAAGCATGGGGTGAAATCTCTTCAGATTACCTCAACAAATTGACAACTAGAATTCCAATGGTCTGCAAGGCTGTAATTGCTGCAAATGGAGGATTCTTTGATGAAAGCAAAGTTTGAAGGACACAATTATTATTTCAATTTAAAAAAATATATTTATAACCTTGTCAACATCTTGACTATATTTCCTATTCATTTTGCGACTCATTTCATCAATAAATCCACTATAATTGAGAATTTCAATAAGCATTTTTCTACGCCTGGCCATGCTTTCCACCTGGCTACCCCTACCCCGATCAACAGCCCTCCACCCCCCACAGCAACTCCCCCAAACCTCCCCCACCCAAATCCAGATAGCTGATGTTCTGAAAGAGCTGCAAAATCTGGACCCCTACAAATCAGCCGGGCTAGACAATCTGGACCCCTCTCTTTCTAAAATTATCTGCCGAAATTGTTGCAACCCCTATTACTAGCCTGTTCAACCTCTCTTTCGTATCGTCTGAGATTCCCATAGATTCGAAAGCTGCCGCGGTCATCCCCCTCTTCAAAGGGGAGACACTCTAGACCCAAACTGATACAGACCTACAGTGAGGGAAAAAAGTATTTGATCCCCTGCTGATTTTGTACGGTTGCCCACTGACAAAGAAATTATCAGTCTATAATTTTAATGTAGGTTTATTTGAACAGTGAGAGACAGAATAAACAACAAAAATATCCAGAAAAATGCATGTCAAAAATGTTATAAATTGATGAGGGAAATAAGTATTTGACCCCTTCTCAATCAAAAAGATTTCTGGCTCCCAGGTGTCTTCATACAGGTAAGGAACGGAGATTAGGAGCACACTCTTAAAGGGAGTGCTCCTAATCTCAGTTTTCTTACCTGTATAAAGATACCTGTTCCACAGAAGCAATCAATCAATCAGATTCCAAACTCTCCACCAAGGCCAAGACCAAAGAGCTCTCCAAGAGTCAGGACAAGATTGTAGACCTACACAAGGCTGGAATAGGCTACAAGACCATCGCCAAGCAGCTTGTGAGAAGGTGACAACAGTTTCTGTGATATTCGCAAATGGAAGAAAACACAAAAGAACTGTCAATCTCCCTCAGCCTGGGCTCCATGCAAGATCTCACCTCGTGGAGTTGCAATGATCATGAGCCCAGAACTACACAGGAGGATCTTGTCAATGATCTCAAGGCAGCTGGACCATAGTCATCAAGAAAACAATTGGTAACACACTATGCCGTGAAGGACTGAAATCCTGCAGCGCCCGCAAGGTCCCCCTGCTCAAGAAAGCACATATACATGCCCGTCTGAAGTTTGCCAATGAACATCTGAATGATTCAGAGGACAACTGGGTGAACGTGTTGTGGTCAGATGAGACCAAAATGGAGTTCTTTGGCATCAACCCAACTTGCCGGTTTTGGAGGAGGAGGAATGCTGCCTATGACCCAAGAAACCATCCCCACCGTCAAACATGAGGTGGAAACATTATGCTTTGGGGTGTTTTCCTGCTAAAGGGACAGGACAACTTCACCGCATCAAAGGGACGATGGACGGGGCCATGTACCGTCAAATCTTGGGTGAAAACCTCCTTCCCTCAGCCAGGGTATTGAAAATGGGTCGTGGATGGTATTCCAGCATGACAATGACCCAAAACACACGGCCAAGGCAACAAAGGAGTGGCTCAAGAAGAAGCACATTAAGGTCCTGGAGTGGCCTAGCCAGTCTCCAGACCTTAATCCCATAGAAAATCTGTGGAGGCAACTGAAGGTTCGAGTTGCCAACGTCAGCCTCGAAACCTTAATGACTTGAAGAAGATCTGCAAAGAGGAGTGGGACAAAATCCCTCCTGAGATGTGTGCAAACCTGGTGGCCAACTACAAGAAAAGTCTGACCTCTGTGATTGCCAACAAGGGTTTGCCACCAAGTACTAAGTCATGTTTGCAGAGGGGTCAAATACTT
Organism: Salvelinus sp. IW2-2015; assembly: GCF_002910315.2. Taxonomy (NCBI): domain Eukaryota; kingdom Metazoa; phylum Chordata; class Actinopteri; order Salmoniformes; family Salmonidae; genus Salvelinus; species Salvelinus sp. IW2-2015. The sequence continues at coordinate 8,426,692 of NC_036863.1, read as the reverse complement.
ATTTCCCTCATTAAAATGCAAATCAATTCATAACATTTTTGACATGCGTTTTTCTGGATTTTTTTGTTGATATTCTGTCTCTCACTGTTCAAATAAACCTACCATTAAAATTATAGACTGATCATTTCTTTGTCAGTGGGCAAACGTACAAAATCAGCAGGGGATCAAATACTTTTTCCCTCACTGTATATCTATTCTACCCTGCCTTTTGAAGGTCTTCGAAAGCAAAGTTAACAAACAGATTACCGAACATTTCGAATCCCACCGTTCCTTCTCCCTATTCAATCTGGATTCAGAGCTGGTCACGGTGCACCTCAGCCACACTCAAGGTCCTAAACGATATCATAACCGCCATCGATAAGAGACAATACTGTGCAGCCGTATTCATCGACCTGGCTAAGGCTTATTGGCTAGGCTTATTGGCAGACTCAACAGCCTTGGTTTCTGAAATGATTGCCTCACCTGATTCACCAACTACTCTCTTGATAGAGTTCAGTGTGTCAAATCAGAGGGCCTGTTGTCAGGGCCTCTGGCAGTCTCTATGGGGGTGCCACAGGGTTCAATTCTCGGGCCGACTCTCTTCTCTGTATACATCAATGATGTTGCTCTTGCTGCTGGTGATCCTTTGATCCACCTCTATGCAGATGACACCATATAACTTCTGGCCCTTCTTTGGTACACTGTGTTAACCTTACAGGATACACGTTCCGCTAGCGGAACCCCTGACAACATTCCACTGAAAGGCAGCGCGGGAACTTCAAAAATATTTTTTAGAAATATGTAACTTTCACACATTAACAAGTCCAATACAGCAAATGAAAGATAAACATCATGTTAACCTTTCTCAATAGGGGGCCCCATTTCGACTTTGTAAAAAAATGTTCCCAAATTAAACTGCCTCGACTCATTCTTGCTCGTACAATATGCATATTATTACTATTGGATAGAAAAACACTCTCTAGTTTCTAAAACCGTTTGAATTATATCTGTGAGTAAACAGAACTCATTTTGCAGCAAACTTCCTGTCAGGAAGTGAGAAAATCTGAAATCGGGCACTCTGTTCCAGGGTCAGTTTATTAATTTGCATGTAATCTATGGGTCGACATGCACTGCATACGCCTTCCCCTAGATTGCAGTAAGCAGTGAGAATTGGAATGGGGTGCTAGGTAGATCTGAGGCCGTACAAAAGCTCTTGGAACCGAGTGTGCAGTCTTTTCACGTTCGTCATGACGCAAGACAGACCTCAGGATTGTATTCTGAAAAGCTCTCGTTAAGGCTTAGATTATATCCGGCTCTGATTTTTATTCGATATAGGGTTTAAAAACATCATATATGTAGTTATTTTAAACCGAGTTATATCAGTTATATCATATATTGCGATTTTTCGGTATTTTAATTTGTGCTGCGTTATGGTGAGTTGGACACGTCTTCGCCACATGGCTTAATGTTTCTGCTAATTCCAAAGTTGAAGACGACAATCTACAACCGACCAACGATTATTCTGGACAAAGGCAACTTGCACAAAGATTCTGATGGAAAGCTCATCAAATAGTAAGAACTATTTATGATGTTAATTTCGTTGTTCTGTTGAAAAATTGTAAACTATTATTCCGCCATTAATTTCGGTGCAGTCTCGCTTTAACGCACGCTGTATGTCGTAGTAACGTTAATTTAAAAAATCTAACACAGCGGTTGCATTAAGAACTAATGTATCTTTCATTTGCTGCCAACCTGTATTTTTTTGTCAAGTTTATGATTAGTTATTGATTAGATTAGGTGCCTTCCCAAGATTTCTCCCGACATTTTGTCTGCATTTTGGCTACTATTCATATTGTATAAACCACGATTGTTGCCCTAAAGATGCACATTTTCGAACAAACCATATATGTATTGTGTAATTTGATGTTTTAGGACTGTCATCTGAAGAAGTTTGAGAAGGTTAGTGAATAATTTTATATCTTTTGCTGGTTTATTCGTTATCTGCTACTGTTGGCTTGAATCAATGCTGTTGTGTGGTTGGCTATTGTAGTAAGCTAAATATAATGCTATATTGTGTTTTCGCTGCTAAAACACTTAAAAAATCTGAAATATTGGCTGGATTCACAAGATCTTTGTCTTCATTTGCTGTACACTGTGTATTTTTCATAGATTGTTTATGATGAGTATTTAGGTAATTCACGTTGGTCTCTGTAGTTATTCTAGCTGCTTTGGTGAGATTTTGTGATGGTGGCTGCAATGTAAAACTATGATTTATACCTGAAATATGCACATTTTGTCGAACAAAACATATGCTATACAATAAATATGTTATCAGACTGTCATCTGATGAAGTTGTTTCTTGGTTAGTGACTATTTATATCTTTATTTGGTCGAATTTGTGATAGCTACCTATGCAGTAAAAAAAGGTGGAGAAAAAAAAGTTGAGTCTTTTGCTATCGTGGTTAGCTAATAGAAATACATATTGTGTCTTCCCTGTAAAACATTTTAAAAATCAGAAATGATGGCTGGATTCACAAGATGTGTATCTTTCATCTGGTGTCTTGGACTTGTGATTTCATGATATTTAGTATTTACTTGTGGCGCTATGCTAGGCTATGCTAGTCAGCTTTTTTACTGATGAGGGTGCTCCCGGATCCGGGATGAGTACCAAGTAAAAGTTAATCTACCCATCGTGTCCGATTTCAAAAATGCTTTACAGCGAAAACACAACATATGATTATGTTAGATCACCGCCAAGTCTAAAAAACACACAGCCATTTTCCCAGCCAAAGAGAGGAGTCACAAAAAGCAGAAATAGAGATAAAATTAATCACTAACCTTTGATGATCTTCATCAGATGACACTCATAGGACATCATGTTACACAATACATGTATGTTTTGTTCAATAATGTGCATATTTATATCCAAAAATCTCAGTTTACATTGGCGCCATGTTCAGAAATGCCTCCAAAATATCCGGAGAAATTGCAGAGCCACATCAAATAACAGAAATACTCATCATAAACTTTGAGGAAAGATACATGTTTTACATAGAATTAAAGATACACTTGTTCTTAATTTAACCGCTGTGTTCGATGTCAAAAAAACTTTACGGACAAAGCAAACCATGCAATAATCTGAGACGGCGCTCAGATAGAAACAACATTTCTCCACCATGTTGGAGTCAACAGAAATACGAAATTACATGATAAATATTCCCTTACCTTTGATGATCTTCATCAGAATGCACTCCCAGGAATCCTAGTTCCACAATAAATTGTTGTTTTGTTCGATAATGTCCATTATTTATGTCCAAGTAGCTACTTTTGTTATCCAAAATGCTTGTGCAGGTCCAGGCGAACTTCGGACGAAAACTTCAAAAAGTTATATTACAGGTCGAATAAACTTGTCAAAGTAAGTATAGAATCATTCGTTAGGATGTTGTTATCATAAATATTCAATAACGCTCCAACCGGAGAATTCCTTTGTGTCTATAGAATTAATGGAATGCAAGTCGATATCATGTGGAATGCGCATGACCAGGACCTGGCACTCTGCCAGACCACTGACTCAAACAGCTCCCATCCGGCTCAACATCACAGTAGAAGCTTCATTCAACGTTCTACAGACTGTTGACATCTAGTGGAAGGCGTAGGAAGTGCAAACAGATCCATTTCCCACTGGGATTTCAATAGGCGATGAGTTGAAAATCGACCAGCCTCAGAATTCTCACTTCCTGTTTAGATTTTTTCTCAGGTTTTTGCCTGCCATATGAGTTCTGTTTTATCAATTGGCAGGGTTCTACATTTGAACATGCGTTTTTCTGGATTTTTTTTGTTGATATTCTGTCTCTCACTGTTCAAAATAAACCTATCCATTAAAATTATAGAACTGATCATTTCTTTGTTTGTCAGTGGGCAAACGTACAAAATCAGCCAAGGGGACAATCAATACTTTTTTCCCTCACTGTTATACTATTCTTTCTACTCCCTGCCTTTTGAAGGTCTTCGAGAAGCAAAGTTAACAAAAGCAGAACTAGATTACAACGAACATTTCTGCGAATCCCACCGTTCCTTCTCCCGCTATTCAATCTGGATTCAGAGCTGGTCAGGGTGCAACCTCAAGCCACACTCAAGGTCCTAAACGATATCAATAACCGCTCATCGATAAGAGAGACAATACTGTGCAGCCGTATTCATCGACCTGGCTGAAGGCTTATTGGCTTAGGCTTATTGGCAGACTCAACAGCCTTGGTTTCTGAAATGATTGCCTCACCTGATTCACGCAACTACTCTCTGATAGAGTTCAGTGTGTCAAATCAGAGGCCTGTTGTCAGGGCTCTGGCAGTCTCTAATGGGGGTGCCACGGGTTTCAATTCTCGGGCCGACTCTCTCTCTCTGTATACATCAATGATGTTGCTCTTGCTGCTGGTGATCCTTTGATCACCTCTATTGCAGAATGACACCATATAATACTATCTGGCCCTTCTTTGGTACACTGTGTTAACCTTACCAGGATACACACGTTCCGCTAGCGGAACCCCTGCTCAACATTCCACTGAAAAGGCCAGCGCGGGAACTTCAAAAATAATTTTTTAGAAATATGTAACTTTCACACATTAACAAGTCCAATACAGCAAATGAAAGATATAACATCATGTTAAACTTTTTCTCAATAGGGGGGCCCCATTTCGACTTTGTAAAAAAATGTTCCCAAATTAAACTGCCTCGTACTCAATTCTTGCTCGTACAATATGCATATTATTACTATTGGATAGAAAACACTCTTCTTAGTTTCTAAAACCGTTTGAAATTATATCTGTGAGTAAAACAGAACTCATTTTGCCAGCAAACTTCGCTGTCAGGAAGTGAGAAATCTGAATCGGCGATCTCTGTTCCAGGGTCAGTTTATTAATTTGCATGTAACTATGGGTCGAACATGCACTGCATACGCCTTCCCTAGATGTCAGTAAGCCAGTGAGAATTGGAATGGGGTGTCTAGGTAGATCTGAGGCCGTACAAAAGCTCTTGGAACCGAGTGTGCAGTCTTTTTCAACGTTCGTCATTGCTGACGCAGAGAGCACGCTCAGGATTGTCTTCCTGAAAAGCTCTCGTTATAGTGCGTTAGATTATATCCGGCTCTGATTTTATTCGATATGGGTGTTAAAAACATCATAATGTGAGTTATTTTAAACGCGAGTTATATCAGTTTATATCAGTATTTATTGGCGATTTTCGGTATTTTTATTTGTGCTGCGTTATGGTGAGTTGGACACGTCTTCGCACATGGCTATGTTGCTGCTAATTCCCAAAGTTGAAGAGCGGACAATCTACTCACCGACCAGACGATTATTCTGGACAAAGGACAACTTGCACAAGATTCTCGATGGAAGCTCATCAATAGTAAGAACTATTTATGATGTTAATTCGTTGTTCTGTTGAAAAATGTTTAAACTATTATTTCCGCCATTAATTTCGGTGCGGTCTCGCTTTAACGCACGCTGTATGTCGTAGTAACGTATAATTTAATAAAATCTCAAACACAGCGGTTTTGCATTAGTAGAACTAATGTTATCTTTCATTTTCGCTGTCAAACCTGTATTTTTTGTCAAGTTTATGATTGTTATTGATCGTAGGATTAGGTGCCACTCCTCCCAAGATCTCCCGACATTTTGTCTGTCTTTGGCATATTACTTGCTATTCATATTGTATAACCAGACTGTATTTGTGCCGCTAAAGATGCACATTTTCGACAAAAACATATATGTATTGTGTAATTTGATGTTTTAGGACTGTCATTCTGAAGAAGTTTGAGAAGGTTACGTGAATAATTTTATATCTTTTGCTGGTTTATTCGTTTTTATCGTGATTGTTGTCTTGAATCATGCTGTTGTGGTGGTTGGCTATTGTAGTAAGAGTAATATAATGCTATATTGCTGTTTTCGCTGTAAAACCTTAAAAATCTGAAATATTTGGCTGGATTCACAAGATCTTTGTCTTTCATTTTGCTGTACAACTGTGTATTTTCATAGATGTTTTATGATGAGTATTTAGGTAAATTCACGTCCGTTGGTGCGCATCTTGTAGTTATTCTAGCTCTTGCTTTGGTGATATTTTGTGGATGGTGGCTGCGCAATGTATATAAACTATGATCATACCTGAAATATGCACATTTTGTCGAACAAAACATATGCTATACCAATAAATATGTTATCAGACTCTGTCATCTGATTGAAGTTGTTTCTTGGTTAGTGACTATTTTATCTTTATTTGGTCGAATTTGTGATAGCTACCTATGCAGTAAAAAAAGGTGGAGAAAAAAAAGTTGAGTCTTTTGCTATCGTGGTTTCAGGGCTAAATCACCTACGAAATACATATTTGTGTCTTCCTGTAAAACATTTTAAAAATCTCAGAAATGAATGGCTGGTACTTCCAAGATGTTGTATCTTTCATCTGGTGTCTTGGACTTGTGTTTCATGATATTTAGTATTTTCTTGTGGCGCTATGCTAGGCTTGCTAGTCAGCTTTTTTACTGATGAGGGTGCTCCCGGATCCGGGATGAGTACCAAGTAAAAGTTAATCTACCCATCGTGTCCGATTTCAAAATGCTTTACAGCGAAAACACAAATGATGAATTATGTTAGATCACCCGCCAAGTCTAAAAACACACAGCCATTTTCCCAGCCAAAGAGAGGAGTCACAAAAAGGCAGAAATAGAGATAAAATTAATCACTAACCTTTGATGATCTCATCAGATGACACTCTATAGGACATCATGTATACACAATATCCATGTATGTTTTGTTCAATAATGTGCATATTTATATCCAAAAATCTCAAGTTTACATTGGCGCCATGTTCAGAAATGCCTCCAAAATATCGGAGAAATTGCAGAGCCACATCAAATAAGCAGAAATACTCATCATAAACTTTGAGGAAAGATACATGTTTTACATAGAATTGAAAGTATAAACTTGTTCTTAATTTAAACACGCTGTGTTCGATGTCAAAAAACTATTACGGGACAAAGCAAACCATGCAATAATCTGAGACGGCGCGCTCAGATAGAAACACAACATTTCCCACGCATTGTGGAGTCAACAGAAATATACGAAATTACATGATAAATATTCCCTTACTTTGATGATCTTCATCAGAATGCACTCCCCAGGAATCCTAGTTCCAACAATAAATTGTTGTTTTTTTCGATAATGTCTTATATTATTCGTCCAAGTAGCTATCTACTTTTGTTATCCAAAACTGCTGCTCGCAGGTCAAGGCCGAGCACTTCGGTACTTACGTAAGATTAAGTTTACCCAATTCAAAAAAGTTAATAATTACAGGTCGAATTATAGGGGACTTGTCCAAGGTAAGCGGTTACTGAATCCATCAGGTATTCGTGTTGTGAAGCAATTGTTGGTAGGCGCCAGCTCCCGCCCGGTCAAATTCCGGTTGTTTCTATCGACAATTAATCCCAGTACTTAAATCCCGGCAATCATGGAAGTCGTGTTTACCCAGAACTGCTGCGTGTGTTTGGGCTATTTTCCGCAACAGTGCCCGTGACGTGACGTCCTCACTCACCATTCTCCCCTCGCGCCACACTCGCGGCCCAGTACTCCTACACCGCCCGGCAGCTTCCTCGCTTCTAGGTCCCGCCGACGCCTTGAAATCCTTATATCAGACATACTTGTTCTCTACACCCTCTACACTGCCGTCCGACACACGCGGAGATTATATTCTATTCCTTTTCGTGTCTCAACTAGAATTAAATGGATGCGACAATGCTACATTGAGCTCCTGTCCTTTGCCGAGGATATGGATAATCATGATTTGGTGAAGATTTGCGGACGCAGAGATTGTCTCGACACCCGCAGACCCTGGCACCTGGTCTTTTAACTGGCATAGTTATCATTTCGGTGGTTGGGCGTGTGTCAGCACTTCGTGCTGACCTTAAGATATCGAGCGGCACTGACTGCAAAAAACATGGCTCCGCATCCGGCTCAACATCCACAGTAGAAGCTTCATTCAACGTTCTACAGACTGTTGGACATCTAGTGGAAGGCGTAGGAAGTGCAACAGATCCATTCTCCACTGGGATTTCAATAGGCGATGAGTTGAAATCGACCAGCCTCAGAATTCTCACTTCCTGTTTAGATTTTTCTCAGGTTTTTGCCTGCATTATAGTTCTGTTCTACTCACAGTCACTATATCATTCAACAGTTTTAGAAACTTCAGAGTGGTTTATATCCAATAGTAATAATACTATGCATATATTTAGCATCTTAGACAGGCGTAGAGGCAGTTACTTTGGGCACGCTATTCATCCAAAGTGAAAATGCTGCCCCCTATCCCTAAAAAGTAACTAACCAGTCCACGAGGCTTCCAATGCATATCAACTCTCCTTCCGTGCCTTCAACTGCTCTTAAATGCAAGTAAAACTAAATACATGCTCTCCTACGCAGCCATCGCGCCACCTGCCTGCCCGTCCAGCATCACTACTGGACTTAGAACTTAGGTTCTGACCTAGAATACGTGGACAACTACAAATACCTAGGTGTCTGGTTAGACTGTAAACTCTCCTTCCAGACTCACATTAACATCTCCAATCCAAAATTAAATCTAGAATCGGCTTCCTATTTCGCACAAGCGCATCCTTGACTCATGCTGCCATAAACATACCCTCGTAAAACTGACCATCCTTACGACCGATCCTCGACTTCGGCGATGTCATTTACAAAAATAGCCTCCACACTCTAACTCTCATCAACCCTATTGGGTGCAGTCTATCACAGTGCCATCCATTTTCACCAAAGCCCCATATACTACCGGATGTCTGTCGCGCGGATTCTCTTCTACTACCCGGCCCGAAGGCGCTGCCACCACTGGCGTCGTCTCTGCGACCTGTACG
>NC_036863.1:8408284-8417780 GCF_002910315.2 Salvelinus sp. IW2-2015 | reverse complement strand
ACTGTTAACCTCACAGACATCATATCAAACAGTTTTAGAAACTTCAGAGTGGTTTATATCCAATAGTATAATAAACTATGCATATATTAGCATCTTAGACAGGCGTAGGAGGCAGTTCACTTTGGGCAGCGCTATTCATCCAAAGTGAAAATGCTGCCCCTATCCCTAAAAAGTTAACTAACCTCCAGACGAGCTTCAATGCCATACAACTCTCCTTCCGTGGCCTTCAACTGCTCTTAAATGCAAGTAAAACTAAATACATGCTCTTCAACCAATCGCTGCCCGCACCTGCCTGCCGTCCAGCATCACTACTGGACTTAGAACTTAGGTTCTGACCTAGAATACGTGGACAACTACAAATACCTAGGTGTCTGGTTAGACTGTAAACTCTCCTTCCAGACTCACATTAATCTCCAATCCAAAATTAAATCTAGATCGGCTTCCTATTTCGCAACAAAGCATCCTTGCACTCATGCTGCCAAACATACCCTCGTAAAACTGACCATCCTACCCGATCCTCGACTTCGCGATGTCATTTACAAATAGCCTCCAACACTCTACTCAACCCTATTGGATGCAGTCTATCACAGTGCCATCCATTTTATCACCAAAGCCCCATATACTACCTCACCACTGCGACCTGTACACTCTCGTTGGCTGGCCCTCGCTCATACTCGTCGCCAAACCCACTGGCTCCAGGTCATCTACAAGTCTCAGCTAGGTAAAGCTCCTCCTTATCTCAGCTCACTGGTCACCATAGCAGCACCACTCGTACCACGCGCTCCAGCAGGTATATCTCACTGGTCACCCCACAAAGCCAATTCTTCCTTTGGCCCGCCTCTCCTTCCAGTTCTCTTGCTGCCAATGACTGGAATGAACTGCAAAATCACTATAAAGCTAGAGACTCTTACCTCCTTCACTAGCTTTAATCACCAGGTGTCAGAGCAGCTCACAGATCACTGCATCTGTACATAGCTCATCTGTAAATAGCCCATCCAATCTACCTCATCCCATACTGTATTTATTTATTTTCTTGCTCCTTTGCACCCCACCAGTATCTCTACTTGCACATCCTCATCTTCTGCACATTCTACCATTCCAGTGTTTAATTGCTATATTGTAATTACTTCGCCACCATGGTTATTTATTGCCATACTCCTCTCTTATCCTCCCTCATTTGCACATCCTGTATATAGATTTTTCTACTGTATTATTGATTGTATGTTTGCTTATTCCACGTGTAACTATGTTGTTGTATGTGTCAAACTGCTTTGCTTTATCTTGGTCAGGTCGCAGTTGCAAATGAGAACTTGTTCTCAACTAGCCTACCTGGTTAAATAAAGGGGAAAAAAATCAAATAAAAAATAAAAAGGTTTTCATGGAAAACAAGGACATTTCTAAGTGTCCCCAAACTTTTGAAAGGTATTGTAAGTATCAGCCCCTTCGTTTAGAAAGCCTCAGGAGTAACATTTGGCTAAACAAATCACATAATAAGATACATGGACTCACTTCATGTCAAATAACAGGGGTTGACATGATTTTTTAAGGACTAGCCCTTCCTCTGTCCCCATACATACAACAACTGTAAGGTCCCTCAGTCAAGTATTGAATTCAATACAAGCACAGATTCAACTACAAAGACCAGGGAGCTTTTCGAAAGCCTCATAAAGAGGGAGAGTGATTGGTAAATGGGTAACAATAGCAAATCAGACATTGAATATCTCTTTAATTAAGCATGGTCAAGTTCTTAAAACCTCTACCGATTCACCCTCCGGATCCGGATCCTCCTCATCAAAAGAGCTGACTAGCATACCTACCCTAAGCGCCACAGGGATATCATATAATATAATTTCATGAAATCCAAGTCCAATACAGCAAATGAAAGATAAACACTTGTGAATCCAGCCATCATTTCCGATTTTTAAAAATGTTTTACAGCGAAAACACAATATGTATTTAATATTAGCTCACCACAATAGCGCAAACACACAACGCCATGTTTTCACCGCCAACATAGTCTTTCACAAACCCACAAATAGAGATAGAATTAATCACTAACCTTTGACAACTTCATCAGATGACAGTACTTATAACATCATGTTATATCAATAGCATTTATGTTTTGTTCGAAATGTGCATATTTATGGTATAAATCGTAGTTTTTACATTGCAGCACCGTCACAAAATAGCACCAAAACAGCCAGAATAATTACAGAGAGCAACGTGAAAAATACATAAATACTCATCATAAAACATTTATGAAAAATACATGTGTACAGCAAATGAAAGAGTAAACATCTTGTGAATCCAGCCAATATTTCCGATTTTTTAAGTGTTTTAACAGCGAAAACAACAATATATATTTATATTAGCTCACCACAATAGCGCAAACACATACACAACGCACCCATTTATTCACCGCCAACATAGCTTTCACAAAACCCCAAATAGTAGATAAACATTAATTCACTAACTTTGAAGCAACTTCATCAGATGACAGTCTTATAACATCATGTTATACAATACATTTATGTTGGTTCGAAAATGCATATTTAGTAGCTACAAATCGTGGTTTTACATTGTGAATACATAGCATGATGCACCAAATTGCGTCCGGAGAAATTTTGGACAGTCACGTAATCTAACTAAAAAACTCATCATAAACTTTACTAAAAATACATGTTGTACAGCAAATGAAAGATACACAGGTTTTAATGCAACGCGCTGTGTTAGATTTAAAAAAATAACTTAAGTACAACGTAAGCAATGCAATATTGTGAGACCAGCGCCCACCAATTCTCCGCCTTGTTGGAGCCAACATAAAACCACAAAAATAACGAAATAACTAATCATCAATATTCTCTTCACTTTGATGATCTCATGCAAATATTACGTGCAAGAGAGTCCTAGTTCCAGAAAATCGTTGTTTTTTGTTTTAGAAATGTCCATTTTCTTCTGTCGAAATTAAGCCAACTTTTGGCTAGCCATTCGCCGAGCGCACGCATGTCAAGTAACTCTTGCGCGATGGAACGACAAAATATCCAAAATTCACAATAACAACGTCGAATGAAACTGGTCAACCTCGTTGAAAAATCATTTTATGATGTTCTTTCATTGTACGAATAATATAGTCCGGCCGAAGCATTGTTCGTCGGTATACCTAACGCATTTCAGAAGACAATGGGGGTTCCCTGGTGCGCAGTTGATACTGCAAAAGGGCGACCTGCATCTCAAAAGCTCTCATTCGGTCTCAACATCAAGCAGAACACCTGTACACTCTCGTTGGCTGGCCCTCGCTTCATACTCGTCGCCAAACCCACTGGCTCCAGGTCATCTACAAGTCTCAGCTAGGTAAAGCTCCTCCTTATCTCAGCTCACTGGTCACCATAGCAGCACCCACTCGTACCACGCGCTCCAGCAGGTATATCTCACTGGTCACCCCCAAAGCCAATTCTTCCTTTGGCCGCCTCTCCTTCCAGTTCTCTGCTGCCAATGACTGGAATGAACTGCAAAAATCACTAAAGCTAGAGACTCTTACCTCCTTCACTAGCTTTAATCACCAGGTGTCAGAGCAGCTCACAGATCACTGCATCTGTACATAGCTCATCTGTAAATAGCCCATCCAATCTACCTCATCCCCATACTGTATTTATTTATTTATCTTGCTCCTTTGCACCCCAGTATCTCTACTTGCACATTCATCTTCTGCACATTCTACCATTCCAGTGTTTAATTGCTATATTGTAATTACTTCGCCACCATGGTCTATTTATTGCCATACCTCTCTTATCCTCCCTCATTTGCACATGCTGTATATAGATTTTTCTACTGTATTATTGATTGTATGTTTGCTTATTCCACGTGTAACTATGTTGTTGTATGTGTCAAACTGCTTTGCTTTATCTTGGTCAGGTCGCAGTTGCAAATGAGAACTTGTTCTCAACTAGCCTACCTGGTTAAATAAAGGGGAAATAAAATCAAATAAAAAATAAAAAGGTTTTCATGGAAAACAAGGACATTTCTAAGTGTCCCCAAACTTTTGAAAGGTATTGTAAGTATTCAGCCCCTTCGTTTAGGAAAGCCTCAGGAGTAACATTTGGCTAAACAAATCACATAATAAGATACATGGACTCACTTCATGTCAAATAACAGGGGTTGACATGATTTTTTAAGGACTAGCCCTTCCTCTGTCCCCCATACATACAACAACTGTAAGGTCCCTCAGTCAAGTATTGAATTCAATACAAGCACAGATTCAACTACAAAGACCAGGGAGCTTTTCGAAAGCCTCATAAAGAGGGAGAGTGATTGGTAAATGGGTAACAATAGCAAATCAGACATTGAATATCTCTTTAATTAAGCATGGTCAAGTTCTTAAAACCTCTACCGATTCACCCTCCCGGATCCGGGATCCTCCTCATCAAAAGAGCTGACTAGCATAGCCTAGCCTAGCGCCACAGGGATATCATATAATATAATTTCATGAAATCCCAAGTCCAATACAGCAAATGAAAGATAAACATCTTGTGAATCCAGCCATCATTTCCGATTTTTAAAATGTTTTACAGCGAAAACACAATATGTATTTATATTAGCTCACCACAATAGCCAAACACACAACGCCATGTTTTCACCGCMAACATAGCTTTCACAAAACCCACAAATAGAGATAGAATTAATCACTAACCTTTGAACAACTTCATCAGATGACAGTCTTATAACATCATGTTATACAATACATTTATGTTTTGTTCGAAAATGTGCATATTTATAGGTATAAATCGTAGTTTTACATTGCAGCCACCGTCACAAATCTGTATGCACTTCATACGCCTTCCACTAGATTGTCAGACAGGCAGTAAATGTTGAAGGGGTGTCTAGCTTGAAGTGAGACCCGAATGGAGAGCTTTTGGAGTGACCAGGTCGCCCTTTTGGCAGTATTCAACTGCGCAACCAGGGAACCCCAACATTGTCTTTCTGAAATTGCGTTAGGTATACACCGACGAAATGCTTCGGCTAGGCGCCACTTTATTGATATCATATGAGAAAAACATCATAAAGGATGGACTCTTTCAAAACGAGTTTGACAGTTTCATTCGACGTTGATTGTGAACTTATGGAATTCTTTATTCTGTTTCCATGCGCCAAGAAGTTCTTGGACATGTGCCTCCACAATTGGTACGCCAACAGTTCGTTAATATTACTTCTGACCAGAGATCAATCAGGAGAACTAGTATCACTAAATACAATAAACAGATTTCATTCTTGGATACTAGGACTCATTAGCACATCTATGATCGTTCTGGATTGGAGGGAAGATCAATTAGAGTGTAGGAGAGAATATCTTAATGAGTATAGTTTTTCGTATTTTTGTGGTTTATGTTGGCTCCAACAAGGCGGAGTAGCTTACCCTCGTGGTAACCAATTGGTGAAATAACATTAGCCCATGGATGGCACCAAAAAAATGTCGAAAATTTTGGGACAGTCACGGGTAATCTAACTCAAAAAAACTCATTCATTAAACTTTACTACACAATCCATGGTACACAAATGAAAGATACACTGTTGTTCTTAAGCAACCGCGCTGTTTAGATTTAAAAAAATAACTTAAAGTACAACAGAACAGAATGCAAGATTGTGAGACAGGCGCCCAACCAATTCTCCGAGCCTTGTTGGAGCCAACATCAAAACCACAAAAATACACGAAATAACTAATCATAATATTATCTCTTCCCTTGATGATTTCCATGCAGAATGTACGTGCAAGGAGTCCTAGTTCCAGAATAAATCGTTGTTTTGTTTTAGAATGTCCATTTCTTCTGTCGAATTAGCAATTTGGCTAGCCATGTGGAGCGCACAGATGTCAAGAACTCTTGGACGATGGAACGAAAAATTCCAAAATCACAATAACGTCGAATGAAACTGGTCAACTCGTTTGAAAAATACCATCTTTATGATGTTTTTCGTCATATGTATCGCAATAAAAGTCCGAGCCGAAGCATTTCGTCGTGTATACCAACGCATTTCAGAAGCAATGTGGGGTTCCCTGGTGCCGCAGATTGAATACTGCAAAAGGGCGGACCTGTACTCCAAAAGCTCTATCGGTCTCACATCAAAGCTAGACACCCCATTCAACATTCTACTGCCTGTTGACATCTAGTGGAAGGCGTATGAAGTGCATACAGATCCATAAATATAAGGCAATTCAATAGGGAGGCCCTGACACAGAGCCCCATTTTCAGAACTTTCACTCCGTTTGGAAGTTTGCTGCCAAATGAGTTCTGTTTTACTCACAGATATAATTCAAACAGTTTTAGAAACTTCAGAGTGTTTTCTACTCAATAGTAATATAATATGCATATTGTATGATCTAGACAGGGTACGAGGCCGTTTAATTTGGGCACGATTTTCCCAAAGTGAAAATAGCGCCCCTTATTAAGAAGAAGATAATTATGCTGTGGATAATGTATTAAACCACCCAGCACCATCAAAGTGTCACGGATCCCTACAGAACTGTCATTACGCACATCTGGCCACTATTCCAATTTGATTAGTAATTGTATAAGTGTGCCCTTGTTCACCATTGTCCCGTCGATTATTGTTACAATGTCCGTTGGTGCGTGTGAGTACCTGTGCTGTGTGTTTTAGGCTTTCGTTCCCTTATGGATTGCGCAGATGATTATGGGTCTCGTCCCGTGTGTTAATCATCGTGCGAGTGTGTTTATTTATTCAAGGTACTCTTCGCTCTTTTGTTTAGGTTTCAACCCTGTGTTTTGTTACAGTTTTGTTTGGTCTTCGTCCTAGTTGCCTTTACACGGCACGCTGTAATTTGGGCTGAATAAAAAAAACTATTACGCATTCCTGCGCCTGTCTCCCGAATCTCTTCATGCCAACATGGCACAAAGATACAGTCTTCCTTCTGAACTGAGCTGCAGAACGGGAATGAAACTGCTCAGGGTGTAACCATAAGGTCAATGGTGATTATAAACAGCTACGAGTTCAATGGTTGTTGGATGGGAGAAAACTGAGGATAGATCAACAATATTGTAGTGACTCCACAATAATGACCTAAATGACAGGGTGAACAGAAGAATACAAACATACAGAAAATATGCTAATTGTATGCAACAAGGCACTAAAGTAATTCTGCAAAAAAACCAGTAAAGGAATACACTTTTTGACTCAAATACTAAGCTTTGGTTGGGGCAAATTCCACACAACACAACACATCACTGAGTAACTGCCTCCTTATTTCAAGCAGGTGGTGGCTGCATCATTGTATGGGTATGCTTGGATCTCGACAAATACTGGGAGTTATTCAGGATAAAAAATAACGGGATGGAGCTAAGCACAGGCAAAATCCTAGAGGAAAACGTGCTTCAGTCTGCATTTCACCAGAGACTGGGGAGGAATTCACCTTTCAGCAGGACAATAACCTACAACACAAGGCCAAATCTACACTGGGGTTGCTTACCAAGAAGACATTGAATGTTCCTGAGTGGCCAAGTTACAGTTTTCACTTAAATCTTCTTGAAAATGTGTGCAGAACTTGAAGATGGCTGTTTAGCCATGATCCCCAACATCTTGACCGAGCTTGAAGAATTTTAAAAGAATAACAGGCAAAATTGCACAATCCATGTGTGGAAATCTCTTAGAGACTTTCCCAAAGAAGATTCAGCTATAATCGATGCGAAGGATTTTCTGACATGTCATTGACTCAGAAGACTGAAGACTTATGCAATGACTATATTTAGGTATTACATGTTTATTCATCTTTAAAACATTTTAGAATTTTGTGGATTATTGACAAAAAAATACAATTAAATCAAATTGTAACAAAAAAGAATGTGAAGAAATCCAAGGTGTCTGTATGCTTTTGCAAGGCACTGTAAATTAGGAAAATGTGTAATAGTAATTAGAATCAGGTTTACTTTCGGAATTGACTGGAATTGGAATTTAAATGGAATTGACCCAAACCCTGGTACCATACTGCTTGTGATTGAACATTTGCAATTGTTGCATTACCCACAAATGGTAGCATTGTCATTGTAAACTCAGCAATAAAAGAAACGTCCTCCACTGTCAACTGCGTTTATTTTAGCAAAACTTAACATGTTTAATTGTATGAACATAACAAGATTCAACAACTGAGACATAAATAAACAAAGTTCCACGGTCATGTGATTAAAGAAATTGAATAATGTGTCCCTGAACAAAGGGGGTGGGGGTCAAATTAAAAGTAACAGCTCAGTATCTGGTGTGGCCACCAGCTGCATTAAGTACTGCAGTGCATCTCCTCCTCATGAACTGCACCAGATTTGCCAGTTCTTGCTATGAGATGTTACCCACTCTTCCACCAAGGCACCTGCAAGTTTCCGGACATTTCTGGGGGGAATGGCCCTAGCCCTCACCCTCTGATCTAACAGGTCCCAGAGGTGCTCAATGGGATTGAGATCGGGCTCTTCGCTGGCCATGGCAGAACACTGACATTCCTGTCTTGCAGGAAATCACGCACAGAACGAGCAGTATGGCTGGTGGCATTGTCATGCTGGGGGGTCATGTCAGCATGAGCCTGTAGGAAGGGTACCACGTGAAGTGTCTTCACTGTAACGCACAGCTTTGAGATTGCCTGCAACGACAAAAGCCTCAGTCTGATGATGCTGTGACACACAACGCCCACAGACCATGACAGACCCTCCACCTTCAAATCAATCCCACTCCAGAGTACAGGCCTCGGTGTAACGCTCATTCCTTCGACGTTAACGCAAATCCAACCATCAACCCTGGTGAAGAAAAAACCGCAACTCATCAGTGAAGATAACTTTTTGCCAGTCCTGTCTGTCCAGCGACGGTGGGTTTGTGCCCATAGGCGACGTTGTTGCCAATGATGTCTGATGAGGACTGCCTTACAAACATGCCTACAAGCCCTCAGTCCAGCCTCTCTCAGCCTATTGCGGACAGTCTGAGCACTGATGGAGGGATTGTGGCGTTCCTGGTGTACTTGGGCAGCTGTTGTTGCCATCCTGTACCTGTCCCTCAGGTGTGATGTTTAGATGTACAGTGTACAGGTGTTGTACTGTGCAGATGTTGTTACACATGGTGTGCCACTAGCGAGGAACGATCAGCCTGTCCGCTCGTCTCGTCCGTAGCGCTGTCTTAGGCGTCTAATAGTAACGGACATTGCATTTATTGCCCTGGGCCAATCTGCAGTACCTCATGCCTCTTGCAAGCACATGCCTAAGGCCGGTTCACAAAGCAGATGAGCAGTGACCTGGGCAACTTTTCTGGTGTTTTCAAGGTCAGTAGAAGGCCTCTTTTGTGTCCTAGTTTTTCATAAACCTGTGACCCTTAATTGTCCTAACCGGTCTGTAAGCTGTTGGTGTCTTAACACCTTTCCCATATGCGTTGCATTTCCATTAATTTTTATTGTTCAATTGAACAAGCGATGGGAACAGTGTGTTAAACAACAAAAAAACCCGCCTTTACAATGAAGATC
>NC_036863.1:8397050-8408259 GCF_002910315.2 Salvelinus sp. IW2-2015 | reverse complement strand
GGTGTTCTGCTTGATGTGAGACCGATGAGAGCTTTTTGAGATGTACAGGTCCGCCCTTTTGCAGTATTTCAATCTGCGGCACCAGGGAAACCCACATTGCTTCTGAAATGCGTTGTATACACGACGAAATGCTTCGGCTCGGACTTTTATTCGATACATATGAAGAAAAACTCATAAAGATGGTATTTTCAAACCGAGGTTACCAGTTTATTCGACGTTTATTGTGAATTTTGGAATTTTGTCGTTCCATGCCGTCAAGAGTTCTTGGACATTCGTGCGCTCCACATGGCTAGCCAAAAGTTGCTAATTCGACAGAAGAAATGGACATTTCTAAAACAAAAACAACGATTTATTCTGGAACTAGACTCCTTTGCACTACTATTCTGATGGAAGATCATCAAAGGAAGATAATATTATGATTAGTTATTTCGTTATTTTTGTGGTTTTATGTTGGCTCCAACAAGGCGGAGAATTGGTGGGCGCTGGTCTCACAATATTGCATTGCTTACGTTGTACTTAAGTTATTTTTTTAAATCTAACACAGCGGTTGCATTAAGAACCGTGTATCTTTCATTTGCTGTACAACATGTATTTTTAGTAAAGTTTATGATGATGTTTTTTGAGTTAGATTACGTGACTGTTCCAAAATTTCTTCGGACAATTTGGTGCCATCATGGCTATGTATTTCACAATGTAAAACCACGATTTGTAGACTTACTAAATATGGCATTTTCCGAACCCAACTAAATGTAGTTGTATAACATGATGCTTATAAGACTGTCATCTTGATGAAGTTGTTGCTTTCAAAGTTAGTGCATTAATGGTTATCTACTATTTGGGGTTTTGTGACAATGCTATGTTGGCGCGTGAAGTAAATGGGTTGGTTGTGTAATGTTTGCGCTATTGTCTGGTGATGCTAATTAAATATATATTGTGTTTTCGCTGTTAAAACACTTAAAAAAATCGGAAAATATTGGCCTGGATTCACAAGATGTTTACTTTTCATTTGCTGTACACATGTATTTTTCATAAATGTTATATGATGAGTATTTATGTATTTTTCACGTTGCTCTCTGGTAATGTATTCTGGCTGTTTATGGTTGCTCCGATTTTGTAATCCATAAATATAAGGCAATTCAATAGGGAGGCCCTGACACAGAGCCCCATTTTCAGAACTTTCACTTCCTGTTTGGAAGTTTGCTGCCAAATGAGTTCTGTTTTACTCACAGATATAATTCAAACAGTTTTAGAAACTTCWGAGTGTTTTCTATCCAATAGTAATAATAATATGCATATTGTATGATCTAGAACAGGGTACGAGGCCGTTTAATTTGGGCACGATTTTTTCCCAAAGTGAAAATAGCGCCCCTTATTAAGAAGAAGATAATTATGCTGTGGATAATGTATTAAACCACCCAGACACATCAAAGTGTCACGGATCCCTACAGAACTGTCATTACGCACATCTGGCCACTATTCCCATTTGATTAGTAATTGTATAAGTGTGCCCTTTGTTCACCATTGTCCCGTCGATTATTGTTACAATGTCCGTTGGTGCGTGTGAGTACCTGTGCTGTGTGTTTTAGGCTTTCGTTCCCTTATGGATTGCGCAGATGATTATGGGTCTCGTCCCGTGTGTTAATCATCGTGCGAGTGTGTTATTTATTCAAGGTACTCTTCGCTCTTTTGTTTAGGTTTCAACCCTGTGTTTTTGTTACATGTTTGTTTGGTCTTCGTCCTAGTGCCTTTACACGGCACGCTGTAATTTGGGCTGAATAAAAAAAACTATTACGCATTCCTGCGCCTGTCTCCCGAATCTCTTCATGCCAACATGGCACAAAGATACAGTCTTCCTTCTGAACTGAGCTGCAGAACGGGAATGAAACTGCTCAGGGATGTAACCATAAGGTCAATGGTGATTATAAAACAGCTACAGAGTTCAATGGTTGTGATGGGAGAAAACTGAGGATAGATCAACAATATTGTAGTGACTCCACAATAATGACCTAAATGACAAGGTGAACAGAAGAATACAAACATACAGAAAATATGCATATTGTATGCAACAAGGCACTAAAGTAATTCTGCAAAAAACACAGTAAAGGAATACACTTTTTGACTCAAATACTAAGCCTTATGGTTGGGGCAAATTCCACACAACACAACACATCACTGAGTAACTGCCTCCTTATTTTCAAGCATGTTGGTGGCTGCATCATTGTATGGGTATGCTTGATCTCGACAAATACTGGGGAGTTATTCAGGATAAAAAATAAACGGGATGGAGCTAAGCACAGGCAAAATCCTAGAGGAAAACGTGCTTCAGTCTGCATTTCACCAGAGACTGGGGGAGGAATTCACCTTTCAGCAGGACAATAACCTACAACACAAGGCCAAATCTACACTGGGGTTGCTTACCAAGAAGACATTGAATGTTCCTGAGTGGCCAAGTTACAGTTTTCACTTAAATCTTCTTGAAAATGTGTGGCAAGACTTGAAGATGGCTGTTTAGCCATGATCCCCAACATCTTGACCGAGCTTGAAGAATTTTTAAAAGAATAACAGGCAAATATTGCACAATCCATGTGTGGAAATCTCTTAGAGACTTTCCCAAAGAAGATTCAGCTATAATCGATGCGAAGGGATTTTCTGACATGTCATTGACTCAGAGAACTGAAGACTTATGCAATGACTATATTTTAGGTATTACATGTTTATTCATCTTTAAAACATTTTAGAATTTTTGTGGATTATTGACAAAAAAATACAATTAAATCAAAATTGTAACAAAATAGAATGTGAAGAAATCCAAGGTGTCTGTATGCTTTTGCAAGGCACTGTAAATTAGGAAAATGTGTAATAGTAATTAGAATCAGGTTTACTTTCGGAATTGACTGGAATTGGAATTTAAATGGAATTGACCCAAACCCTGGTACCATACTGCTTGTGATTGAACATTTGCAATTGTTGCATTACCCACAAATGGTAGCATTGTCATTGTAAACTCAGCAATAAAAGAAACGTCCTCTCACTGTCAACTGCGTTTATTTTCAGCAAACTTAACATGTGTAAATATTTGTATGAACATAACAAGATTCAACAACTGAGACATAAACTAAACAAGTTCCACGGTCATGTGATTAAGAGAAATTGAATAATGTGTCCCTGAACAAAGGGGGTGGGGGTCAAAATTAAAAGTAACAGTCAGTATCTGGTGTGGCCACCAGCTGCATTAAGTACTGCAGTGCATCTCCTCCTCATGAACTGCACCAGATTTGCCAGTTCTTGCTATGAGATGTTACCCCACTCTTCCACCAAGGCACCTGCAAGTTTCCGGACATTTCTGGGGGGAATGGCCCTAGCCCTCACCCTCTGATCTAACAGGTCCCAGAGGTGCTCAATGGGATTGAGATCCGGGCTCTTCGCTGGCCATGGCAGAACACTGACATTCCTGTCTTGCAGGAAATCACGCACAGAACGAGCAGTATGGCTGGTGGCATTGTCATGCTGGAGGGTCATGTCAGCATGAGCCTGTAGGAAGGGTACCACGTGAAGTGTCTTCACTGTAACGCACAGCTTTGAGATTGCCTGCAACGACAACAAGCTCAGTCTGATGATGCTGTGACACACAACGCCACAGACCATGACAGACCCTCCACCTTCAAATCAATCCCACTCCAGAGTACAGGCCTCGGTGTAACGCTCATTCCTTCGACGTTAACGCAAATCCAACCATCAACCCTGGTGAGACAAAACCGCAACTCATCAGTGAAGATAACTTTTTGCCAGTCCTGTCTGTCCAGCGACGGTGGGTTTGTGCCCATAGGCGACGTTGTTGCCAATGATGTCTGATGAGGACCTGCCTTACAACATGCCTACAAGCCCTCAGTCCAGCCTCTCTCAGCCTATTGCGGACAGTCTGAGCACTGATGGAGGGATTGTGCGTTCCTGGTGTAACTTGGGCAGCTGTTGTTGCCATCCTGTACCTGTCCCTCAGGTGTGATGTTCAGATGTACAGTGTACAGGTGTTGTACTGTGCAGATGTTGTTACACATGGTGTGCCACTGCGAGGACGATCAGCTGTCCGTCCTGTCTCCCTGTAGCGCTGTCTTAGGCGTCTAATAGTACGGACATTGCAATTTATTGCCCTGGCCACATCTGCAGTCCTCATGCCTCCTTGCAGCATGCCTAAGGCACGTTCACACAGATGAGCAGTGACCCTGGGCAACTTTCTGGTGTTTTTCAGTCAGTAGAAAGGCCTCTTTTGTGTCCTAAGTTTTCATAACTGTGACCTTAATTGCCTACCGTCTGTAAGCTGTTGGTGTCTTAACAACCTTTCCATAGGTGCATGTTCATTAATTGTTTATTGTTCATTGAACAAGCATGGGAAACAGTGTTTAAACCCTTTACAATGAAGATCTGTGAAGTTATTTGGATTTTTACGAATTATCTTTGAAAGATAGGGTCCTGAAAATGGGACGTTTCTTTTTTTGCTGAGTTTATATTTGCCATTGTTCCTTTTTTTTGTGTCACACACTTAGGTTCTTTGTGGCACCTTTTTAAGTTTAAAATGATAACATCTGAATACCATAACATGATTGTTCAGTATTTTTTAACTTAATGTTAGATGGTTCCTCACACTGAATGTAGTCTATAGACCAGGAGAAACTGTAATCCATGGTTTCGTTAGTTTTAAACTGTCACTACAACTAGTATCTAACTTTAGCCACCACTAAGTAAAAATCAATGATAGGGGCAAAGGTATTGCAATGCTGAACTTCCCCTTGAAGATAGGATGTAGTAAGAGAAATCTATCCATGTGACTTAACAAGCCTTTGATGGATGGTCATGATACAGAAAAAATTGTGACCTGAGTCAAGAAAATCTTAGCCCCTTAAATCGAAAACAATAGGTCTCTGGTTAAAAGTAGTGAGCGAAATAGGAAATATGGTTCCATTTGGGACGCAACCCTCCTTTCTACTCCTCCTCTGTTCTCTCTTTAAAGCTGCATAAGGACAGGCTCGTTTCTCACTGCCTTTTTAATACTCTCTTAGCTGATGCGTGGCTATTGATCAACTGAGAGCTGCTTTTTTCCGTGTGAATTGAGGAGAGTTTCTCAGAGGCCTCAGAGCTCAGAGCAGGATGCTGTCGATGCTGTGAGGTTGGGCCTGGAATCTGGATGAAGGGAATAATGAGGGTTAGGAAGAGGGAAGTGTCTCTTATCTCAGATGCTCCAGACCTCCTTCTCTTCCTCATTTTACTCAGAGGAAGTATGATGTTTTGGATGCTTGGAGAGATGGGTTGGACTCCAGACCTAATGGTTTGGAGAAGAATATCTAATCTGTTGTCATGGTAATAATATATGGTCATCAGGGTTGAGTCCATAATGGCACCCTTTTCCCTATATAGTGCACTATGCTTGACTAGAGCCATATGGGCCCTAGTCAAAGTAGTGCACTATCTAGGGAATAGGGTGCCATTTGAGACACAGCCCAGGTGGTCTTTCATTCAAGCTCAATTAGTAGAGGGAGAAGAGAAAATGTAATACAGGCCATCTGATTGAACGATAGAGTGGTGACAGCACAGGGGTGTGCGTTCAGAGCCAATCTGCCCACAAGTCAGACAAAAGGGGGACAGGTGGCTGCCGTGCAACATTTCATTTCAACTGCCTTGTTGTGCCTCTTAGTCCTACCTCTGCCAGGCAGACAGCAAGCTGAAGGGGAGAGATCGAGAGAGAGGGAGGTCTGGCAGCTAACTCCATGAGCAACTGTTTGTTTTTCATAAAGCTGCCGAGAGTGCATGAGTGAGTGAATGAGTGAGTGAATGAGGGAGGGAGGGAGGATCTGACAGCTAACTCTATTAGCAACTGTTTGTTTATCATAAAGCTGCCGAGAGGTGCAGCGATGGGGAGAGAGGCGAATTAGTTGGTTTTGCTTGCAAATAAAGTACGCTTCTTATCTACATGGGGGGTTCTGGTGTTGGTGTCGCTGCTGCTGGGTTTTTTTTCTCTGTTTTCCTCATTTGTGACTACTGAGGTGTCTGATGAGAAAGACTCAATTGCACAGATTTAGCTTGACGGCTATTTGATGTGAACATGTGGGTGATGTGAACACAAACTCCATCCGTGTGTATGGACATGAACTCGTTTCATTGTTTCTTTTTTTGTTGCTCTGGGAGAGTGTGTGTGTGTGTGGTGTGTGTGGTGTGTGTGTGTGTGTTGTGTGTGTGTGTGTGTGTGTGTGTGTGTGTGTGTTGGTGTGTGTGTGTGTGTGTGTGTGTGTGTGTGTGTGTGTGTGTGTGTGTGTTGTGTGTGTGTGTGTGTGTGTGTGTGTGTGTGTGTGTGTGTGTGTGTGTGTGTGTGTGTGTGTGTGTGTTGTGTGTGGTGTGTTGTGTGTGTGTGCACATGAGTGTGGCACCTGGCATTTAAAATTGACAGCGGAAGATCATAGACAACATGTGCTTCAACAGTGCTTCAATAACTGTAAAAAGCTAAATGGATTTGTTTGTGCATCCAGTTATGTTGATAGCGGTGCTAATATACTATTGTTCTTGAATAATTCAGAAGTGACTGGAAAAAGGATAAGAATCAGACATGTAGCACTGTTCTGTTCTGACATTCACAGGCTTGAGAGAGACCAGAAAGAAAGGTTACATTTGAATTTAGAAGGGATGTTGAAAAAACGTTAACAGCAGACAGCATCAACCTTTTGGAATTCGTCCTTGCCATCATCAAGCTGTGTTTTTCGAGTGCCATTGTAAGGGAGTGAAATATTTTCAGATTTTCAGGAGATTTGGTTTACTTGATCTCCTTCAATGCTGTCACTTTCCACTGTGTCTTTGTGATTAAATGTCTTTGGCAAAATGGAAGACTGTCGTAGGGCATCTGGAGTCTGGTTAGTACGAAATGCATTGCTTCTGCGGCTTCATCACAAATGGAACCCTATCCCCTGTATAATGCACTACTTTTGACCAGGGCCCATAGGGAAACTCTGGTCAAAAGTTATGCACTATGTATACAGTACCAGTCAAAAGTTTGGACACACCTACTCATTCAAGGGTTTTTCTTTATTTTTACTATTTTCTACATTGTAGAATAATAGTGAAGACATAAAAACTGTGAAATAACACATATGGAATCATGTATTAACCAAAACAGTGTTAAACAAATCAAAATATATTTTATAATTGAGATTCTTCAAAGTAGCCACCCTTTGCCTTGATGACTGTGAGGGTGTTGGTGAATGGAAAAAATGCGGAGTCAGGCGCAGGACACAGATATGAGTAATAGTCCGAAATTTACTCAAAATATAAGATAATGTTCCAACAAGGAAAAACACAATAATCCAGAGCACAAAAACACAAACCCACATGACAAACACAAAAGGGAAAATGGCTACCTAAATATGATCCCCAATCAGAGACAACGATAAACAGCTGCCTCTGATTGGGAACCATATCAGGCCACCATAGACATACAAATACCTAGACCTACAAAACCCCTAGAACTACAAAAACCCTAGGCAATACAAAAACTAGCATTCCCACCCTCGTTACACCCTGACCTAACCAAAATATAAAGAAAACATAGATATCTAAGGTCAGAGCGTGACAATGACAGCTTTGCACACTCTTGGCATTTTCTCAACCAGCTTCTCTCAACAGACTTGAAGGAGTTCCCACATATGCTGAGCACTTGTTGGTTGCTTTTCCTTCACTCTGCGGTCCAACTCATCCCAAACCATCTCAATTGGTTTGAAGTCGGGTGATTGTGGAAGCCAGGTCATCAGATGCAGCACTCCATCACTCTCCTTGGTCAAATAGCCCTTACACAGCCTGGAGGTGTGTTGAGTCATTGTCCTGTTGAAAAACAAATGATAGTATCACTAAGTGCAAACCAGATGGGATGGCGTATCGTTGCAGAATGCTGTGGTAGCCATGCTGGTTAAGTGTGCCTTGATTTCTAAATAAATCACAGTGTCACCAGCAAAGCTCCCCCACACCATCACACCTCCTCCTCCATGCTTCACGGTGGGAACCACACATGCGGAGATCATCCATTCACCTACTTTGCATCTCACAAAGCAAAGCAAAAATCTCAAATTTGGACTCACCAGACCAAAGGACAGATTTCCACGGGTCTGATGTCCATTGCTCGTGTTTCTTGGCACAAGCAAGTCTCTTCTTCTTATTGGTGTCCTTTAGTAGTGGTTTCTTTGCAGCAATTTGACCATGAAGGCCTGATTCACGCAGTCTCCTCTGAACAGTTGTTGTTGAGATGTGTCTGTTACTTGAACTCTGAAGCTTTTTTGGGGGTTGCAATTTCTGAGGCTGGTAACTCTAATGAACGTATCCTCTGCAGCAGAGGTAACTCTGGGTCTTCCTTTCCTGTGGCGGTCCTCATGACAGCCAATTTCATCATAGCGCTTGATGGTTTTTGCGACTGCACTTGAAGAAACGTTCACAGTTCTTGAAACTTTCCGCATTGACTGACCTTCATGGCTTAATGTAATGATGGACTGTTTCTCTTTGCTTATTTGAGCTGTTCTTGCCATAATATGGACTTGGTATTTTACCAAATAGGGCTGTCTTCTGTATACCAGCCCTTGTCACAAGGCACGCCTGCTAATTGAAATGCATTCCAGGTGACTACCTCATGAAGCTGATTGAGAGAATGCCAAGAGTGTGCAAAGCTGTCATCAAAGCAAAGGTTGGCTAATTTTAAGAATCTCAAATATAAAATATATTTTGATTTGTTTAACACTTTTTTGGTTACTACATGATTCCATATGTGTTATTTCATTGTTTTGAATTCTTCACTATTATTCTACTGTGTAGAACATAGTAAAATTAAAGAAAAACTCTGGAATGAGTAGGTGTGTACAGACTTTTGACTGGTACTGTATGTATAGGTTGGGGCGCAGCCTGTGTTCACCCGATCTGACTTTGCTTTGGAAATTAGATGAAACTTCTCAAATGACATTCCACAATTGAGAAATGTTTCTGGAAGGGAATGTCGATATGAGTCAAGATGGCACATCGAAAGTGAATAGCGTGTTCTATTACTGTACATGAAGGTTGCTTACCAAATGGCACCCTATTCCTTATGTAGGCTCTGGTAATAAATAATTGAAGTATATAGGGAATAAGGTGCCATTTGGGACGCAATCGTAGAGTTCCAACAATTGAACACAACACATGAAAACAGGACTTTTTGTTTTTGACAAGAAATCTAGGATATATCTGTGTTGTCTGTATTCACTGAGAATGTTCTGCATGTTCATAATCTTATTCTCTAAATTTGTACATCTATAACCAGGCCATCTTTTGAACCATAGCATTACAAACAACACACAACAACACATTTGATGTTCTAAGATGTTCGTCCAAGTTAATTATGCATGATTCATCGCTCTTTTCACTCAGAATCCTCAAGTGATGTTTTGTTCCGATATATAGCCTGGCATACATAATAATTCATAACATTTATTCCAAACTGAGTCCTGTGTATTTATCCCTTCAACTTGTTCCCCTTCTGTCAATGTAAACAATAGTTCATTTGTTCGTGGGCCTGATCTGCCTATTAGTGACGGTGAGATATGCTTGTGCCGGGCAAGGTTCTTCACATAGACAATTTATTTATTCCTCAATAAAATGACTTCAGCATCAAAGTGGGCAAAAGACAGACACGAAGTGAGAGCACCTATATTATAACGCCCTCCTCCTCCTCCCCTCCTCCTCCGCCTCCTCCTCAACCAGGCTCCCAAGCAGCACGTGAATATGCTCAAATGAAGAAAAGAAAAAGCAATGCACCGAAACAACAAAAAAGCCACTTTTTCTTTTGTTGTTTCGCTATGCTCAGCGAATTGCAGACCACAGCAAGAATTTGCCCTTGAATGCAACACTTTTTCACTGGTTGCGTCCCAAATTGCACCATACTTCCTATGTATTGCAATACCTGTGTCTTTGATATCCACCTCCAAAAGGGCTACTGGTTGGATGTCATAGCCCACATTGTCTTCCCTCTTCCCTTTTGTGACTCTGGAAGTTTCCCCAAGAGTGGTACAGATATAGGTACAGATCTAGGATCAGCTTCCCTCTCACATTACTAACATTAACCATTAGATCAGGGTCTAGGTCTAACTCTTCAACCTACTCTATTGTGGCCTATATTCAGATGGGCCAAAGGGGGCAGCATCATCAGAGAGGTGTCAGGTGACACCTATGAGGTCATTGTGGACCACTCCTTCTTCACCGAGCCTGTCTCCTGTGAGGTCACCAATGCCCTGGGCAGTACCAACATCAGCAGGAACGTGGACGTCTACTGTGAGTAGTAGTCCGCAAGCAACACACGCACACTACCATGAGTAGTCCCTAAGAAAACACACTCAGGAACTATAACTAGCTAGCTACAGGCAGTTGGAATCACATCCACTACACGGATAGTCCCAAATAGAAGGTTTGTAGATGTTGAGCTAACTGTCAACAAGATTTCAACTAACTATCTACTATCCCTTGCCCTAACCTTATTCCTTACCCTAACCGTAACCCTAACATAACTCTAACCTTAATCCTAACTGTAACCCTAACTCCACAAATTGTAATGTATCAACATAGTTGAAGTTATTAGCCTGTTGATACCATAGCTTGAGTATCTGTAGATCATCTATAGACGACTATTCAAATAAAGTGTAACCATTTCTGTTCCTGTGATTCCAGTTGGGCCCAGAATGGCAGCTGAGCCACAGTCCCTACAGGTGGACCAGGGATCAGATGCTATCTTCAACTGTGCCTGGACAGGAAACCCCTCCCTCACCATCGTGTGGATGAAACGCGGCTCTGGAGTGGTAGGAATTGTAATCACCATCATCCTTTCTATTATGCTTCTATTGCCAGTTGCATATTTTGCAAGACCCATTCCCTCTTAAGGGCAATAACATATTCTATTCTGTTCTATTATATTATATTCAGTTCTAATAAATTGTTATTCTATTCAATTCTATTCTAGCTTATCCTGTTCTAACCTATCCTGTTCTATCCTATCCTGTTCTAGCCTATCATGTTCTAGCTTATCCTGTTCTATCCTATCCTATCCTGTTCTATCCTATCCTGTTCTAGCCTATCCTGTTCTAGCCTATACTGTTCTAGCTTATCCTGTTCTATCCTATCCTGTTCTATTCTATCCTATCCTGTTCTATCCTATCCTGTTCTA
>NC_036863.1:8314240-8396621 GCF_002910315.2 Salvelinus sp. IW2-2015 | reverse complement strand
TCCTGTTCTATCTTATCCTGTTCTATCCTATCCTGTTCTAGCCTATCCTGTTCTAGCCTATCCTGTTCTATCCTATCCTGTTCTAGCCTATCCTGTTCTATCCTATCCTGTTCTATCCTATCCTGTTCTAGCCTATCCTGTTCTATCCTATCCTGTTCTAGCCTATACTGTTCTAGCTTATCCTGTTCTATCCTATCCTGTTCTATTCAATCCTGTTCTATCCTATCCTGTTCTAGCCTATCCTGTTCTATCTTATCCTGTTGCTATCCTATCCTGTTCTAGCCTATCCTGTTCTATCTTATCCTGTTCTATCCTATCCTGTTTTAGCCTATCCTGTTCTAGTCTATTCTATTGTCTTATTTTATTTTCTATTCTAAGATGTATTCTATTCTACAGGTATTCCTTTCTATACTGTGCCAATGCAGCTTTATTCTTCATTCACCTAGAGGTGAATGTCATGTACATGTGCATCAAATATGCTATTCTCTGTATTTATCCAGGAAAATAACTTGTCATCAAATTCAGACATTTCAAGAGACTGATAGAAAAACTAGAAAAGGACCCAGACTCTCAACACATCACACTGTACCTTCATAATGGTATCGGTTAAAAAATAATCTATTTTACATGGTCCAGCGCTTTCAGTCTGTGGTATATGCAATTCCACCCATGCAGTTCATGTTGATATTCTGAGGTTAACATACCCTTTCATACCGTTTATTAAAGCAGTGGCTCAGGTGGCCTTGCAGACGACTAAGTGTGTGCCGCACTCTCCTTTTGGTGAGGGCTTATTGGGTTTTCGATTAGCTGATACAGGGGTTGGACGGAAGGACTCGGCTGCAGCCTTGAATTCAGAGATGACCGTTTTATCACCAGCCTGACCTTTGACCTTGATCCTCCACAGGTGCTTAGCAATGAGAACATCCTGACGCTAAAGGCGGTGAGGCAGGAGGATGCTGGGAAGTACGTATGTCGGGCGGTGGTCCCCCGAGTTGGAGCTGGAGAGAAGGAAGTGTCCCTCACTGTGAATGGTAAGTACATTTCACATGTGGATGAATGCTAAATTAATTTCCAAGTTCAATGTGGAAGTTGTTCCAAGCTTAGGGACATGTTTCAGGCTAGCTGGACTCAGGGACAACAAGGTAAAAGCGGAGACATATTTACACTAGGGGAGTCAAAATCAGTGGGTCATAATAACATAGTTTGCTTTTGACAGGATGAAAGAAAGCATTGATTTACAGCTAGGACTGTAACTTAGTATGTAAAAATGAACTATTAACTATTTCAATGAAAGGATATCTGTCATATCACAATGGCTGTCAATAATTGTTGATACCCAATTCTATCATAATATTGCCTAACCCTATCCTATTACAGATACGTTTTGATGTCTCAAGGCTTTCTGACATCAAAGCTTAGCCTGAATGTTGTCCTAAGACTAGTGTACTTTCAATTGTTCCTTATCTTTCAAAGAGGAAACATTTTAAACATAAACATACTTAACATGTATTTTACATATTAGAAATATGTGTGTTATCTGAAAGGGAATAAAATGGTCATTGTCTGTTAGTGTTTCGTTAATATACTCAATGTCATTGACAATGACTTCACCTAGGAATGAGCATGTTGCACCAGAAATAAGCAGCACAGGATAAATGTAATTAAAGGTGAAAAAGGTGATTAAACACGTCTTAACATCGATTGCAAATGGACTAATCTCCCAGCCTTATCTCAGTGCCGTGACAGCTGGCCAAGGCTAAATGAGAAGTTATTGCAACCTTTTTTAACTAATCAATAAATAGTAAACAAAGACAGTTGTTTAATATGCCTGAAGTCAAGGTCACACAATCGATGGCGAGCTCTATTGAATAACTCCTCCGTAGAAGAATAATTTCTTAAGCCGGGATATCATCATAAAATTCACGCCACAAGAATATGCAGGGTCGTAGGTAGCACCACAAAATGGCTGACTTGAAATTGTACTTTTTTCCCCCTCTCGCTTGCCAAAGGGGCTCTCTTATTGTCTGCTCTCATTGCAGGTTTAACCAGTCAATGAAAAGGGGTTCTGGAGGCATATAGACTGACTGTTTTGATGAAAGCTTTCACCCTTGAGCCCATACAGTGTAATACAGTTCTGCTGTATTGAACCAATAAGATAGAGGTTTGGCTTTTATGAATTTCTCCTTCTTTGCAAAGGAGGCTTTTTCTATCCTTGAAGCTTCTGTTAGGAAGTCCATTATTTGACAACCTGAAAAGGTGAAGCATTTGGCCTCATGGGTTTTCACACTAAACCCACCCATCACCATGGTTTCTAAGCGGAGGCTGATTGGACAGGTTATGGTTAAGAATGATATTGTACAGTGAAACTGTTTGGATTCCAGACTAATGAATCCTAGTTTCATTCCCCACTCCAATCACAAACAAGTGACACCTCCTCTCCTTCACCCTGTTTTCCTCCTCCGGCGACTCAGGAGAACTGCTCCAAGATAAAGTCATGGGAAATAAAGTTATCTAATTATAGCACTCTTTTGTGCTTCCATGTCTTTTGTCAGATCTCCCGAGTTCCCCCACAGGGCCCCTGTGTGAATACGTTTGGCTGTATTTAGAAGCCCATTTTGCACTGTAATGTTTGTTATTCTTATGGTCAGTAGTTCTGGAATTTGTAAGCTCTCCTTGACTTGGGAGGCTGTCAACGTCACACTGTGTCAGTCGAAGGTCACACGTTTCTAAGGTTTTCTTTCACAGGCGCAGGACTGCGAACTGGAATTACTTTGTTTTCTCTAGACCTTTATCTAACCCTTCCACTGTCCTCCGCTGTCCACCCAAACCTTCTACACTTCTTCTTCTCTTTCTTAGCCTTTAAGCAATGAAAACAACCTTTTCATCACACCGTGAATCTCAACTTAAGAAAAACGAATTAAAATCTCATCATGAATAATTGCTCGTCTCCGTTTTATTGTAAACTAGAAAGTATTATAATGCATGTGGCCTTCACCTTCCCCGCCATCTGATAGGCCGTTGATGTATGTGGGTGTTTTATTGGAATGATTGACTTATTTTCCCTTGGCCATGCTGTAGGTCCTCCCACTATCTCCAGCACCCAGACCCAGCAAGTCCTCTACGGGGAGAAGGGGCAGATCAAGTGTTTCATCCGCAGCACTCCTCCTCCCGACCGCATTGTGAGTAACACATCCCCCCTTCCTTCTAAAAACATGTATTTTATGTTCCAACCAACGAGGGACCTTATTGGTTTTAACATGATGAAGATGTGTACACGCCTCAAGTCAATCATTGACCAATAAATGACTGTGGACATTTGTTGTGAATAGAATGTGGAGGTTATTGGTTACACTTTATGAAATTATTGGTTACACTTTATTTTGATAGTCCGGATAGTCTACCTTTAGATGTACACAATGACTTATTGGCGTCCTTACCATTAACAGTATGAATTACTGTCTTACCTTGTAGACTGTATAGGGTAAGGAAATGATTATGGAATTTTGTAATTTGGGTGAAATATCCCTTTAAAGCAGTGCAAACCAAATGAATGAGCTTGACCTAAAGAAATAAGAAAGTAGGTCATGTGAGGACATCCCTAAGGACCTAACGTAGAATAATCAATGGCAAAGAATACCCTAATGAATATCCTATCCTAAGGTAAACAAGATGGCGTAGTCCATAGAGAAAGATCTCATAGACGTGTAGGCTAGTAACGAAATACATTAAGGGAAGTGAAGGCAAATCAATTGAAAATTAGAAGTAATTATCCTCATTTAGATAACAGAGTATCAAGCTTTCCTGAAACAGACTAATATTTCCTTCATAGTGGAAATGGAGGGATTCATCCCATTCCTGAACTATACTAATCAGCAGAGGTGGGACCAAGTCACTATTATTCGATACACAAGCAAGTCTTAAGTCACAAGGTCCGAGTCTAAAATTGAGTCCCAGAGTAGAACGGGTCGAGTCTTGAGTCAAGTCCAAGTCGTGCATTCTAAGACAAGTCATGTCGAGTCAAGTTTTTGAAATCAAGTTTCAAATCAAGTAAAAAAAATCTATACATGCAATGACTTGTTCAACCTCAAATCTGTGTCTATTTATTGAGGCTACCAGGAAGCCCTTTTCATTAGGCAGCCCTCAACACATTTTGAGTATGTAATTGTAAAATATGGACTTGTAGCAGTCGTAAGGGCATGAAATCAGCAAAAGGCAAGGCAGGTTGACGTGCTCAGAGTGTATATTTATTTACAGGTCACCTCTCCAACTGCCTTATAGGCCACCTCTCGGTATCATACAAAATATACAAGTAGATTGACCAAATATACAGTGGCAATAGCCCAAAAGAAATAGCCTCTGTATCAAGCTTAACCTGTCCTATCTGAATGGACACAGGTAGAGGGCAAGACTGCACAGCATCCACTTGAGAAACCAAATCAAATCTGTCTAAAAGGAGCTCAAACAGTTACATATAAGCACTTGGCCCAAGACCATACAATTACCCAATTGTCAATTACAACCAATAACATGGTTCTACAATGTAAAAGGCCATTTCCACCTCCATTGGTACATTCGTCTTAATCGGACTTAATGATTATTAATGATATTTCATCACGATTCATAAATGGAACAATAATTGTATCTTATTCACTGTAGACTGCTGACTCCAAAGCATGGCGTGCAGGCCAAGTAGCCTATTTCTATGCACACTGAGGCGCTCTTATTATGCACAACCAGAATGACAGAGACATAAGGACACAGACACACGGAACTCCGACAGAACCCTGGAAATATTAACAAAGGAAACCATACATTGAAGTAAATATACAGAACTTCTACCTCATGAGTCTTGCGAACGTTCATGTTCACAATAAACATCGGGCCCACTCAGAGGGTAAGAAATGGTAAATGAAAATGTATATCAAACATGAAACAGAAATGTCTTAAAGTATTGGAATAAATGGTACGGGGATGGAATGATGAAATGCTAGCAATTATTGTAGGATTAGATGGAATATAGATTTACCAAATATGCATTTAAAATATATACAGTATATATTTTACCTTTATTTAACTAGGCAAGTCAGTTAAGAACAAATTCTTATTTTCAATGACGGCCTAGGAACAGTGGGTTAACTGCCTTGTTCAGGGGCAGAGCGACAGATTTTTACCTTGTCAGCTCGGGGATTCGATCTTGCAACCTTACAGTTACTAGTCCAATGCTCTAACCACTAGGCTACCTGTGAAAGAAACAGCAGACATTTCAACAACAGAACAAAGCGCTCTCCACTGGAGTTTGGAGTGCGCAAGTGAAGAGACACGCATCTTCGTCACAGTAATAATTCATTTCACAAACAAATTCCAAATGCAATCTTCATAAGTAAATTATTCATTTCAAGCCATTTTAGCATGCCAAAAGACCAATAGGCCTATGCTAGTAAGTGTTGCTTGATGCCCCATTGCTGGTGAGCTTGCAAAGTAAACAGTTAATATTCTTGATCACCAACACATTTTTGGAGCTGCATGTATTATGCCAATCCTCTATGCCTACAATTTGATGTTTGTGCTGTACCCGATCCTATAGGGGAGACCGGGGATGGTTGTAACACAGGATAGTTGTAACACTTGCAACTCTTCCAATAAGAAGCAAGGTAGAATCATGTGATTCGCTGTGCACATGCTCAGTTTAATCCTAAACCCTCATGTGAAAAAGCAAGTCCCTGTGATAAACTCTGCAGATTCTATTGATGGAAATCTGATTTTGAGGTAAGAAAGTAATTGTTTTGACCAAATGTGTTTTTGTGATGCCATCAACTGCATTGTAGTTCCATTCATCAAACTTATATCAGGTTTATAACCAGTCTGTGTAGAGATATTTGATGCAAGTTAGCAATGCTAAAGTTTTAACATTTACCTGAAATGGACCTAGCTAATTAATGGCTGCAAGGGTCAGGGTTAGTTGTAACAATTTGTTAGAAAATGTTACAACTAACCCAAGTAAAACTGAATGTTTTCTTTAACTTTCAGGATGCCTAGATCATGGAAAAGAAACACAGACAGGAGAGTAGCTTTCCGCACTTTGAAAAGAGCGTCAAATGATGTAGCAGAGCAGGGGAAGTCCATTAGATCTGTTGCAAAGTATGACATATGTCATGTGACGCTGTACAGATTCTGAAAAGAGAGAAAGTAGCTACTGGAGAAGGGGTCTTGAGAGCTTCCTCATGTAGGCTACTTTAGTGGAAACAGGAAACAAGTTGTCAGAGTATTTTTTGAGGGCAGCTGGTTTATATTATGGATTGTCTCCCCGTGAGGTAAGCACTTGATAGGAATTAGTGAGGAGTAAGTCAGGGCAAAGTTAGCAGTTAATGTTGGTGGCAATTAATGTCAAGGGAGGGAGTACCAATGTAAATGATTCATGTAAAGTATTAAATGGGGGAGTATTGCATATGTTTTATTCTATTGTTACAGGTCAGGAAATGTGCCTACCAACTCGCTGTACAATATGGTTACAAGCATTCTCAGTCATGGGATGAGACCTCTATGGCGGGAGCAGACTGGTTCTCGTCTTACGTAAAGCGGTACCCTACTTCCTCCATTAGGAGTGCTGTTGCGGGCCACAAGTTTCAACAGAACAAATGTGGCAAAGTTTTTTAACAAACTGGGAGAGGTGATAAATAAGTACAGCTTTGATGGCAATGCTATATGGAATGTTGACGAGACAGGAATAATCACAGTATCACCTGATAGAGTGGTCGTGAAACGTGGCACCAAACAGGTTGGCGCAATCACCTCAGCAGAAAGGGTACGCTAGTGTCAATGACATGTGCTATAAATGCAATAGGAAACTCCCCCCAACTTTTGAAAATGGATCCGGATGGATGCAGGAGAATGACTTCCTCCTTTTCCTTGAACACTGCGCTAAACCTACCGGGCCAGCCTAGAAAAAAGGTGGTCCTTCTCCTTGACAACACCAGCTCACCGGTCTACCATTGATTTCTATAGGCACTCAAATCAAATCAAATCAAATTTTATTGGTCACATACACGTGATTAGCAGATGTTATTGCGGGTGTAGCGAAATGTTTGTGCTTCTAGCTCTGACAGTGCAGTAATATCTAACAAGTCATATCTAACAAATTACACAACATATACCCAATACACACAAATCTAAGTAGGAATGAATTAAGACTATATACATATGGACGAGCGATGTCAGAGCGGAACGGACTAAGATACAGTAGAATAGTATAGAAAACAGTTTATACATATGAGATGAGTAATGCAAGATATGTAAACATTAAGTGACTAAGATACCGTAGAATAGTATAGAATAGAGTATATACATATGAGATGAGTATTGCCAGATAAGTAAACATTATTAAAATGACTAGTGTTCCATTCCTTAAAGTCGCAAGTTATTCCTAGTCTATGCCTATAGGCAGCAGCCTCTAATGTGCTAGTGATGGCTGTTTAACAGTCTGATGGCCTTGAGATAGAAGCTGTTTTTCAGTCACTCGGTCCCAGCTTTGATGCACCTGTACTGACCTCGCCTTCTGGATGATAACGAGGCGAACAGACAGAGGCTCGGGTGGTTGATGTCCTTGATGATCTTTTTGGCCTTCCTGTGACATCGAGTGCTATAGGTGTCCTGGAGGGAGGGTAGTTTGCCCCCGGTAATGCATTGGGCAGACCGCACCACCCTCTGGAGAGCCTTGCGGTTGCGGGCGGTGCAGTTGCCGTACCAGGCGGTCATACAGCCCGACAGGATGCTTTCAATTGTGCATTTTAGATGACAAGCCACATTTCTTTAGCCTCCTCAGGTTGAAGAGGCTCTGTTGCACCTTCCTCACCACATTGTCTGTGTGGGTGGTCCAATTCGGTTTGTCAGTGATGTGTACACCAAGGAACTTGAAGCTTTCCACCTTCACCACTGCTGTCCCGTCGATGTGGATGTAGGTGTCCACCCTCTGCTGTTTCCTGAAGTCTACGATCATCTCCTTTGTTTTGTTGACGTTGAGTGAGAGGTGGTTTTCCAGGCACCACACTCTCAGTGCCCTCACCTCCTCCCTGTAGGCTGTCTCGTCATCATTGGTAATCAAGCCTACTACTATTGTGTTGTCTGCAAACTTGATGATTGAGTTGGAGGCATGCTTGGCCACTCAGTCATGGTGAACAGGGAGTACAGGACGGGGCTGAGCATGCACCCTTGTGGGGCACCAATGTTGAGGATCAGCGGAGTGGAGAGGATGTTTCCTACCTTCACCACCTGAGAGGTGGCCCGTCAGGAAGTCCAAGACCCAGTTGCACAGGGCAGGGTTCAAACCCAGGGCCTGGAGGTTAATGATGAGCTTGGAGGGTGCTATGATGTTGAATGCTGAGCTATAGTCAATAAACAGCATTCTTACATAGGTATTCCTCTTGTCCAGATGGGATAGGGCAGTATGCAGAGTGATGGAGATTGCATCGTCTATGGATCTATTGGAGCGGTAAGTGGGTCTAGGTTGGCAGGTAAGGGTGAGGTGATATGATCCTTGACAAGTCTCTCAAAGCACTTCATGATGACAGAGGTGAGTGCTACGGGGCGATAGTCATTCAATTCAGTTACCTTTGCCTTCTTGGGTACAAGAACAATGGTGGCCATCTTGAAGCATGTGGGGACAGCAGACTGGGATAGGGAGAGATTGAATATGCCCGTAAACACACCAGCCAGCTGGTCTGCACATGCTCTGAGGATGCGGCTAGGGATGCCGTCTGGGCCGGCAACCTTGCGAGGGTTAACTCGTTTAAATGTTTTACTCACGTCGGCCACGGAGAAGGAGAGCCCACAGTCCATGTTAGCGGGCCGCGTCAGTGGCACTGTGTTATCCTCAAAGTGTGCAAAGAATGTGTTTAGCCTGTCCGGAAGCAAGACGTCGGTCTCGGCGACGTGGCTGGTTTTCCTTTTGTAGTCCGTGATTGTCTGTAGTCCCTGCCACATACGTCTCATGTCTGAGCCATTGAACTGCGACTCCACTTTATCTCTATACTGACATTTACATTGTTTGATTGCCTTGCGGAGTGAATAACTATGCTGTTTATATTCTGCCATATTACCAGGCTTTTCCATGGTGAAATGGAAAAGCGCTTTTCCATGGTGAAATGTTCGCGCTTTCAGTTTCGCAGTTTCTGGATAGGGTAGGTTTTAATAGTCACAGTGGGTACAGTGGGTACTACATCTCCCATACACTTATGAACTCAGTCACCGTGTCCGTGTATATGTCTAGATTATTTTGCAAGCTACCCGGAACATATCCCAGTCCACGTGATCAAAACAATCCTGAAACGTGGATTCCGATTGTTCAGACCAGCGTTGAATAGTACAAAGCACGTGCAGTTCCTGTTTGAGTTTCTGCGGGAGGCGCAAGATGGAGTCGTGGTCAGATTTGGCGAAAGGAGGGTGAGGGAGAGCCTTGTAAGCATTCTGGAAGTTTGAAAAGCAATGGACGAGAGTCTTAGTTGCACGGGTAGGACAGTAAATATGTTGATAGAACTTTGGCAGCCTAGTCCTCAGATTTGCTTTGTTAAAATCCCTTGCTACAATAAATGCAGCCTCAGGATATGTGGTTTCCAGTTTGCATAAAGTCAAGTGAAGTTCTTTGAGGGCCGTCAAGGTTTCGGCTTGAGGTGGGATGTAAATGGCCATGGCGATGACGGAGGAGAATTCTCTTGGGAGATAATATGGTCGGCATTTAATTGTGAGGTATTCTAGGTCGGGTGAACAAAATGGCTTGAGTTCCTGTTTGTTCCTAGAATTACACCATGAGTTGTTAATCATGAAACACACCCCTCCGCCCTTCCGCTTCCTGGAGAGATATTTATTCCTGTCTGCGCTATGTACTGAGAATCCTGCTGGCTTTACCGACTCCGACAGAGTATCCCGAAAGAGCCATGTTCCTTGAAACAAAGTATGTTACAGGCCCCAATGTCTCTCTGGTAAGAAATCCTTGCTCTAAGCTCATCAACTTTGTTATCCAAAGACTGAACATTAGTGAGTAATATACTCGGAAGCGGTGGGTGGTGTGCATGCCTCCTAAGTCGATCCAGCAGGCCGCCTCGAGTGCCTCTCCTCCGTCTGCGATGTTTTGGGTTGGCCTCTGGAATAAGTTCAGTTGTTGTGTTCCAGGAAAGTCGTATTCCTGGTCGTAATGCTGGTAGTTCTGGTGAATTACCGCCACTCTAATATCCAATAGTTCTTCCCGGCTGTATGTAATGACACAAAATATTTCCTGAGCTAATAATGTTAAAAATAGTACATCAAATAACAAAATACTGCAAAGTTGTCTAAGAGCTAGTCGCGGCGATGCTGCCATCTCCGTCGGTGCAATCTTAGTTCTGGCATAGTCTTGCTTTATTTCCCCCCACACTGTTCACACAAGCTCCAGTCCCTGGACAGGAGTGTGTACGGGGCATTGAAGAAAATGGTGACCTCTGCCAGGGATGCCTGGATTGGATGAACCCCGGAAAGACCATGACTATATATGACATTCCAGGCCTTTGTCAAAACAGCACTTCCAGGTGCCACAACACCCACCAATGTACAGGCTGTGTTCAGGTGCACCGGCATTTGGTCATACAACGCTGATATATTTCAGGAATGTGACTTTGCACCCTCACTTGCCACTGATCTTTGTGCTCCAGCTGACACACTGACCTTGCCAGCTGCCTCCCAGGTCATCTCTCTAGCTGCTTTCCAGGCCACCTCTCCAGCTGCCTTCCAGGCCACCTCTCCAGCTTCCTCCCAGGTCACCTCTTCATTCACATCTCAGGCCACTGTGACCACTGCTATCCAGGCCCCCTCTCCAACCACCTTCCAGGCCACCTCTCCAGTCACTTCACAGGGCACCTCCCCACATGTCTCAGGCTGTGGCTGGGAAATACCTGATTACTCTTCTGATATCAACCCAGTTGATGTACGCCCCTTCCAAAAAGCAGGGCCTAGTAAAATTCCAAGGAGGAGGAGGAGAAAAACTTTGGAGAATACACCTATCAAGCAGGCACTGGAGGCGGGGCATAAAAAGTCAAGCACTCAGAACGCTTAAAAAATTGCCCTGCATAAAAAAACTGCTGTAAAGAAGCAAGCCAAGACAAACCACATTGAACAACAACAAAAACTGTCCTGCCTAAGAAAAAAGCCAAAACAAAGCATATTGAAGCAGAAGATTCAAATTCCTCCAACGAGGAAAACTTCTGCATTGTGTGCATGGAGCACTTTAACAAGTCCAAGGAGGTCTGGGATGAGTGCTGGGAATGCAAATTATGGGCCCACCAAGCCTGTACCCCAAGACAGCCATAACACTGTCACAGCTGTGACTCTGATTAAGTCCAACATTCACACACAGAGACACACAGAGACACACAGAGACACACAGAGACACACAGAGACACACAGAGACACACAGAGACCAACACAGAGATACACAGAGATACACAGAGATACACAGAGATCACACACACACACACACACACACACACACACACACACACACACACACACACACACACACACACACACACACACACACACACACACACACACACACACACACACACACACACACACACACACACACACACACAACAAACGTTCAGGTGTTTAGTTTAGCCTAGTTGTTGAGAAAGGCCATTTAGTAAAGTGTAAAATAACAAACATTTTATTATTTATATTGATTATTATTTCTGTATATTGATGAGTATTTCTGCCAAACAAAATGTTAAACATGGCAATGTTGCTCTCATGGTCTCAAAAAAGGAGTTCAATAATTAGTTGCATGTCATGATTTATGCACTTTGTCATTCTGTTACAATTCACCCCAAGCACTGTTACAACTAACCCAGACCATGGGGTAAATTGTAACACTTTACTACTTGTATATAAGACAACACCATGCATTTGCAGTTTTATTTACATATATAATAACCAAACCAATTTGTAAAGGACAGATGTAGGTTGTTTGTATCAAGTTTTGAATATACTTCCATAAACGATCTCTGCGAAACTGAGGAAAAGGTGAAAAGTGCTACACCCATCCCCGGTCTCTCCTAGCTGTACAGCAAATCAGTAATATGTTCGGTAGCTCACACGGCCTGTGTTGTTTGACCGTTTGGTGGTCCAATCAGAGAGTGTGCATTTTACTAGACAATCTGTTGTAGGGCGTTGCTGCGGCTACTGTCTCTGGCTGCATGGAGAGAAGGCTAATCCGCGGAGTGACAACGTTACAAAACCTGGCCAGGTTATTTCAAGTCATCAGTCTCAAGTTAATGTTGAGTCCCGGGTCTTGAGGCTCCAAGTCGAATTCAAGTCTCTATGTGGCTCTCTCCAGTACACGGAGGGCTTACAGATGTCACCCTGTCAAACTAGCAGAGGCTTAGTGGCCCAAATTGAAGTAATCAGATGAGTGATTGGTGTGATCCTTGTTGTGTTCCTAATGGCACCCTATTCCCTTTGCAGTACACTACTTTAGACCAATTCCTATGGTCAAAATTAGAGCACTATATAGGAAATAGGGTCCCATTTAGGACATAACACCTGACTTTGTATGCAGATAGTACATTGACAGGCATTTAACCAACCCAAAGGCGGATTATGCCCTTTATCTTTAATGCCCCAATAGGTCGTGTTGGCAGGTTGGTTGGTTTCTGTCAGGTGTGTGTGTGTGTGTGTGTGTGTGTGTGTGTGTGTGTGTGTGTGTGTGTGTGTGTGTGTGT
The DNA here is from genome assembly GCF_002910315.2 of Salvelinus sp. IW2-2015. Lineage (NCBI taxonomy): Eukaryota > Metazoa > Chordata > Actinopteri > Salmoniformes > Salmonidae > Salvelinus > Salvelinus sp. IW2-2015. The sequence continues at coordinate 8,383,878 of NC_036863.1, read as the reverse complement.
GTGTGTGTGTGTGTGTGTGTGTGTGTGTGTGTGTGTGTGTGTGTGTGTGTGTGTGTGTTGTGTGTGTGTTGTGTGTGTTGTTCGAGCATATGTGGCCGTGTTAAATGTGTGCTTGTGTCCTCTTCTATACTGTAACGTATAATTCTCATTGCTTTGTCTGCCACAGGCCTGGTCGTGGAAGGAGACAGTCTTGGAGTCGGGACGTCTGCCGATACACGGTGGAGACAGTAAGCTCTGAGGAGGGGTCATCTCCACCCTCACCATGAGTAAACATCGTCCCTGCTGACTTTCAAACACATCTATAACTGCACCGCCTGGAACAGCTTTGGGTCCGACACAGAGATAATTCGACTGAAAGGAACAAGGTACACCAACTCCCTTTGTACCTCTAGTGGCCTCATGTGTGGAATGTTATACATTTTTTTCATAATTTCATAGTTAACTTCTACTTGCTACTTCATCCCGGATCCGGGAGCAACCCCGTCAGTAAAAAAGCTGACTAGCATAGCTAGCATAGCGTCACAAGTAAATACTAGCATCTAAATATCATTAAATCACAAGTCCAAGACACCAGATGAAAGATACAGATCTTGTGAATCCAGCCATCATTTCTGATTTTTTAAAATGTTTTACAGGGAAGACACAATATGTAAATCTATTAGCTAACCACGATAGCAAAAGACACACCATTTTTTTTCTGCATGGGCAGCTATCACAATTTCGACCAAATAAAGATATATATAGCCACTAACCAAGAAAAAAACTTCATAAGATGACAGTCTGATAACATATTTATTGTATAGCATATGTTTTTTTAGAAAAATGTGCATATTTCAGGTATAAATCACAGTTCTACATTGCAGCTGCAATCTGAAATAGCGTTGAAGCAGCCGGAATAATTACAGAGACCGACGTCAATTACCTAAATACTCATCCTAAAACATTTCTGAAAAATACACAGCATACAGCAAATGAAAGACCAACATTCTTGTGAATCCAGCCAATATTTCAGATTTTTCAAGTGTTTTACAGCGAAAACACAATATAGCATTATATTAGCTTACCACCATAGCCAGAAACACAAGCAATTTACCAGCAGCACAGGTTAGCGATCGTAACAATACAGCAAAAGATATATAATTTTGGACTAACCTTGATATACTTCATCAGATGACAGTCCTGTAACATCATATTACACAATGCATATAGGTTTTGTTCGAAAATGTGCATATTTAGCAGCACAAATCGTTGTTMTTCAATGTGATCAGTGGCAACAGGTCATGCATTCTGGCCSGCGCCATCTTGGAAAGGCACCCTAATCTAATCAATAAATAATCGTAAACTTGACTAAAAAATACAGGTTGGACAGCAAATGAAAGATGCATTAGTTATTAATGCAACCGCTGAGTTAGATTTTTAAAATTAACGTTACTAGACATACAGTGTGCGTTACAGCCAGACTAGTGCCGCAATAATGGCRGACAAATGCGTTTACATTTTTCCACATAAATACGGAATAACATCATAAATAGCTCTTACTTTTGGACGAGCTTCCATCAGAATCTTGGGCAAGGTGTCCTTTGTCCAAAATAATTGTTGCTTGGTTGTAAAACGTCGTCTTCAACTTCGGAATTAGCAGCTAACAATAGCCATGTGGAGCAGACATGCCCAAATCCTCAAAATGCAATACTAAGGAAATTCCGAAAATAGCAATATACTCGCATAAACTGATATAACTCGGTTTAAAATAACTTCGTTATGATGTTTCTAACACCTATATCGAATTAAATTACAGACGGATACATCTAAGGCCGATAACTGAGCGTTCCAAAATTTCATCCTAAGGTCTTGCTTCGCGTCATGACGAACGACAAAAAGAGAGGTCCCTTCGTTCCTTGGAGCTGTATAAGCTCTGAGATCTACGTAGACACTCCATTCCAATTCTCATTGGTTACTGACATCCAGGGGAAGGCGGGTGCAGTTCATGTCGACCCATAGGATACATACAGAGTTTTAAACTGATCTGAGAACAGAGCCTCGTTTTCAGACCTTCGCAGTTCCTGTCAAGATTCTCGCTGCAGAACGAGTTCTGTTTCACCCACAGACATAATTCAAACTGTTTTAGAAACTAGAGATTGTTTTCTATCCAATAGTAATAATAATATGCATATTGTACGAGCAAGATTTGAGTACGAGGCAGTTTAATTTGGGAACGCTAAATGTCGAAGTTGAAACAGCACCCCCTGTAGTGACAAAAGGTTTTAAAGTATTTTTTTGTTTTTGAACCCATTACAGTTTATGCCCTGTCTAAGCCGGGGCTCTGGTACTGGGGACCTTCAGAAAACTATTGTGAGGTCTGTGGGTCTCCTAAAGCAAAACAACTAAAATGTACGTATTCGTGAGAGTCCACCTTTCCACAGAGGGGTCATATTAGTGTGTAGCCCAAACTGTTCGGATGCTACAGACAGAAATTGGCAGATCGGCTGTATCAACTTCAGACGAGTCCCAAGACGCTTGTGGGGGTCGTAGAACAAAACGGAGAACAGTTCGTGAGAGTCTCATCTTTCTATAATAGTTTGCAGGCCAAACCGTTCGGACGCTACAGATAATTTTGTGAGAAGACAGATTTTTGGGATGTCTCATGGTCTGCCAAATAGCGCTCTAGCTCTGTCACCTTTCACCGCAGATGCGAATGTGCGAGATCGGCAGAAGCTGTGGATTGAGACGCATCCAATGCAAAAGAGATATCTCTACATTAAACTGACAGAATTTTATGGAGATTTTATGTTAATGATAATACAATCTAGCACACAGCCATGCAATCTCCATATACAAAAATTGGCAGTAGAATGGCCCGTATTGAAGAGCTCAGTGACTTTCAACATGGCACCGTCATAGGATGCCACCTTCCAACAAGTTAGTTCATCAAATTTCTGCCCTGCTCTAGCTGCCCCGATCAACCGTAAGTGGATACGTCTAGGAGCAGCAATGGCTCAGCCGCGAAGTGGTAGGCCACACAAGCTCTCAGAATGGAACCACCGAGCGCTGAAAAGCGCAAAAAGTAAAAATCGTCTGTCCTCAGTTGCAATATTCACTATCAAGAACTGTTCGTCAAGACCTTCATCAAATGGGTTTTCGGGGCAGAGCAGCCGCATACAAGCCTAAGATCACCATGCGCAATGCCAATCGTCGGGTGGAGTGGTGTAAAGCTCGCTGCCATTGAACTCTGGAGCAGTGGAAACTAGTTTTCTGGCTTCGCCATCTGGCAGTCCGACAGACGAATCTGGGTTTGGCGGATGCCAGGAGAACGCTACCTGCCCCAATGCATAGTGCCAACTGTAAAGTTTGGTGGAGGAGGAATAATGGTCTGTTTTCTTTTTCATGGTTCGTGCTAGGTCACTTAGTGCCAGTGAAGAGAAATCTTAACGCTACAGCATACAGTAACATCCTAGACAATTTTTGTCAAGTTTGGGGTTGGCCCTTTCCTGTTTCAGCATGACAATGCCCCTGTGCACAAAGCGAGGTCCATACAGAAATGTTTTTTTTTTGCGTGTGTAAAAACTTGACTGGCCTACACAGAGTCCTGACCTCAACCCCATCGAACACTTTTGGGATGAATTGGAACGGCGACTGCGAGCCAGGCCTAATTGCCCAATATCAGTGCCCAACCTCACTAATGCTCTTGTGCCTGAATGGAAGCAAGTCCCTGCAGCAATGTTCCAACTTCTAATGGAAAGCCTTCCCAGAAGAGTGGAGGCTGTTATAGCAGCAACGGCGGGGGCTAAATCCATATTAATACTCATGAATTTGGAATGTGATGTTCGACAACCACCTGTCCACATACTTTTGGCCATGTAGTGTACATGATCCCAGGCACTGGACATTTTTGTTACTGAAAAACTGTGGGCATATTGTACCATGTGGTAAAAATGTTTAAACAACTGTTGTGGTAGTGTTAAAGATGTTTTCTGTCATAACTTTTTTATGTTCTCAGAATGTTTATGCAGTCAACAGCTGTGTTAGTTATACAACAAGTGTGGTCTGTGTGTGTACATGTAGGTGGGTAGGTGTGAGAGAGAATGTGTATGAGACAGAGATTTGGGGTCTGAGAGAAAGTGGGCATATTAAAGTAATAGAAAGAGAGTTGTAGAGTGTTTGTGGAAGTGGAAGTGCAACTATGCCTGGGAGAGATTAAGGATATTGCCGTGATTACTTCATGCATGAGGGCAATGCCTCCGTGATAAGTCTTTTACTTGGGTAAATGTCAACAATTTCAATCTGTGAAATCCTGTAATGGTATTTAGATGTATTCAGAACTCCAATTTGTAATCTAATTTACAACGCCTCAATTGGTTACAGCTTAACATATGATTTCTTTGAAATATGTATTTGACCTGAGATTATTTTTTTCATTCATTTCCTCCTTTTATCTATTAGGTTTCTCCCTTCCAAAGCTCCAAACTATCTGTTTTCAAAGGGATCGTCGAAATGCCAATTCTGTAACAATGAATTTAAATGAAAGATCTTACTAAAGTCAACCATGCTCTTGAATTAATTAACTAGATATTGACTAGCCACAGGGTTATACACTCATCTTTGAGACAGCTCAGTTTAAAAAATCAACCCCTACAGCCTATGAACCTATTCACAACATTTAGGACACCATTTGTTACAAAGCTGTAAACCTCTCAGCCATTTGAAGTAAATGTAAATAATGGGTGTCAAGATTGTCAGTGCTGTAAATGGTACTGTAAAAGGTTTTCACTATTTGCCATTCACCAGTCGTGTTCACCTTTGCATTAGCAAGGACACAGTTCAACATACAGTAAGCGTTAGCCTTGGTGTATATCACATGATGTAGGCCTACCCGAGTCCAACTGCATGACGAAACCACCTCTGTACGGTGCCTATATCAGGACAGCCTCAGTCTCATCAGAACTCCTAATATGGCCAATGGCCAATGTCTTTTTTCCATGTCTTCTCAGAGTCCCTCCGATTGGCTGTCATCATAGGAGTGGCTGTGGGAGCGTTCCTCGCCCTCATTGTCCTCATGGGCACATTGGGTGCCTTCTGCTGTGCCCGCTTCCAGAGGAGTAAGTGCATTTTAAAACCTATCCTTTCTGGTACAGCCAAAGCGTTCAATAGACACAATCAAATGGTGTTGTTTTTTCATGTACAATCTGTGCAGATCAAAATGCTCTGTAGTGCTTAGAATGATTTGCATTGGAATGTTAAGCGTAATGGTTTTAGGATATCAACTCATCACTGTAAGAACATATGTCAAATCCTTTGAGAGGACACATTTTATGGGACAACAATCTAAACCTGAAACTATGGTACTTGTATATTCATTCCTCTCTTTAAATCATATATACTATGTATTGCCCAACATGCCCATTTTAGGACCGAAAAAGCTGAGAGTTATCTGCAGCTAGACTCTAACATAATATTTCTTGCTTGACACTGTCTGTCACCCAATTGTATAAACGTCCCATTAGATGGGAGCTAGTGCCTTAAAGGAGAATTAGATTTTTTTACAACCAAATCTCAATTTTTTGTGTCAATGGCAAGTTATAGAAGGGTCCAGTCACCATTTTGTGATTTCACGTTTCTGAGAAACTTACCCCAAACAGCAAATCACTTCCTCATTCACATTGTGTAGTATTGCGGCCGGAAAAAACATGGCTCCTAAAACACCCAAATAGGTAATTTAAGAGAGCTCTCATTATAGTGATGCAGGTCTTTAGATGTTGTACACATGAAATTGTGTCATTCCAAACTTTATCCGCAGCGTTATATTCCATTTTGTAGCAGCTCGGGCTATATCTCTCTGTCCAATCTATAAATAACTGCTAAAATAAAGGAAACACTTGAGTACATAAAGGATATAAAGTACATTGAAAGCATGCGGTTCTTCCACACATGAAGTTCCAGACACTCTGCCAAAGACGCATTGAAGCTGTTCTGGCGGCTCGTGGTGGCACAACGCCCTATTAAGACGCTTTTTTTCTTTATTTTGGCTTAAAAGGGAATATAACATTGCGGATAAAGTTTGCAATGACACAATTTCATGTGTAGAACATCGAAAGACCTGCCTCACTATACTGAGAGCTTAGCCATTTCTAAAATAACGTATTTGGGTGTTTTTGGAGCATTTGTTCGTGTTTTTTCAGGGCCCCCATACTACACAACAAGGATGAGAAGGTGATTTGCTGTTTGGGGTACAGTACTGTAAAAAAAAAAAAAAAAAAAGTGAAATCACAAAAAAGGTGTGTGTACCCTTCTATAACATGCCATTTACATCACAAATGGAGATGTGGTTGTAAAAAGGCAAACTTCTCCTTTAAAGCAATATCCTTATCTGATATAAAACACACCCTACACAGTGAAGTGCCGTGAAGGCTCCTCAGAGGAGGAAGGGGAGGACCATACTCCTCAGTGATTTTCAGAAAAAGTTGTAAAATGTAAAACATTTAAAAAGTTATCTTTTTTAGATACAACTATACTAAATGTAATCACGTCACCAAATATTTGATTGAAACATTCTACTTTGCAATGAAGGTCTACAGTAGCCTCAACATCACTGTGTAGGGTAGCACCATGGTGTAGCCGGAGAACAGCTAGCTTCCATCCTCCTCTGGGTACACTGACTTCAATACAAAACCTAGATTGCTCATGGTTCTCACCCCCTACCATAGACTTACACGTTAATTATGACAACTTCAGGAGGATGTCCTCCAACCTATCAGAGCTCTTGCATTACGAACTGACATGTTGTCCACCCAATCAAAGGATCTAGTACTGAAAGAATAAAATACAGCTAACTAGCACTGCAGTGCATAAATTGTTGTGAGTAGTTGACTCAAAGAGAGAGAGAGACAATAGGTGAACAGTTTTGAACAAATTAATTTCTTCCAAAATGAAGGAAAACCAAGAGAGAGAGAGAGAGATAGAGAGAGATATCTTCATTTTTTTTCACTTTTTGTTTACCTTACTTAAATAGTAAATGCAGCAAGCTAGTTTAGCCTACTCAAACACCCTGCTAAAACAGAGGGATGCTATGTTAGCAAGCTGGCTATGACTATCCAACACAAAACTGGAACTCTTCCAAGTTAGGGTAAGCTTTTGGTTTTACTAATTTATGTCCACCGGGGCCCGCCAGTGTAAGTGCTAAACTGCTTACTGCCTGTACACTGTAATGTTACTGCATGATTGTAGCAGGTTTACTAACGTGTTAGTTCTATTAGCTATGTTGACTATGACGTTACTTTAGCTAATATGGTGACAACAATGTAGGATGTGTGTAGCAGTTATGAAATTGTTTGGCTTGGAAAGGTTTTTCGCTTGGTCACATACAGTGCATTGAAATCCACAAGCGACAAGGGGCAGAGGAGAGAGGAGGAGAGGGCATAGATGGTGAGAGGAGGAGAGGGCATAGATGTGAGAAGGAGTACAACGTGCTTGTTATGAAAGTGAACTGTATTTACAGGGGGTATATTCATTCCACCAATTATTTTGAAAAGATTTCTTAAACAGAACAAAACGGGGATAAACACACCTGAATTTGTCCAATAGAAACTCTCGTTTGCAACTGTTGGACTAATGATTACACCCTATATTAGCTAGATGCAGGCAATAATAATATAATGTCCATGTGTCACTGTCTGTCACCTCAAATGTTTCTCTCGACCTGTGTGCACCTACGTTGTAAACTTTCATTCATAGACTAGGTTGTAGCAACCTTATGATGAGTATAGGGAACAGTTGAGGATCATTGTCAGAGCGTGACTGGGGGGGTTATCTAGTTTATAGATTTCTATGTTGGTGGTTTGTGTGGTTCCCAATTAGAGGCAGCTGGTAATCGTGAAAATGAAAACCCCAAGATTTGTTTGGGGGGGGGGGGCACATGGAGCTGGCGGTCGAGCAGCGGAGAGTGCCAGAGCCTGTTTGGGAGTCGGAGGAGGAATTTGATGAAAGATTCCGGAGAGAGGTGGTAGCGGATGAGAATGCTGCCATACAGGCGTGCTGAAGAGCGTGACACCAGTCCGGTGCATCTGCACCGGTTTCACGCATCTGGCCTCCAGTGCGCCTCCCCAGTCCGGTACGTCCTGTGCCGCCCCGCACTCTCCTGAAGTGCGTGTCACCAGTCCGGTGCAACCTGTACCGGCCCACGCATCAGGCCTCCAGTGCGCCCCCAGTCCGGTACGTCCTGTGCTCCTCCTCGCACTCGCCCTGAAGTGCGTGTCACCAGTCCGGTGCCACCTGTGCCGGATCCACGCATCAGGCCTCCAGTGCGCCTCCCCAGTCCGGTACGTCCTGTGCCGCTCCCCGCACTCTCCCTGAAGTGCGTATCACCAGTCCGGTGCAACCTGTACGCGGCCCCAAGCATCAGGCCTCCAGTGCGCCTCCCCAGTCTGGTACGTCCTGTGCCTCCTCCTCGCATTCGCCCTGAAGTGTGTGTCACCAGTCCGGTGCCACCTGTAACCGGCTCCCACGCACTCGGCCTCAGTGCGCATTCACAGTCCAGAGCTTCCGGCGACGGTCCCCAGCCCAGAGCTTCCGGCAACGGTCCCCAGTCCAGAGCTTCCGGTGACGGTTCACAGTCCAGAGCTTCCGGTGACGGTTCACAGTCCAGAGCTTCCGGCGACTTTCCCCAGTCCAGAGCTTCCGGCGACGGTTCACAGTCCAGAGCTTCGGAGACGGTTCCACAGTCCAGAGCTTCCGGAGACGGTTCCCAGTCCAGAGCCTCCGGCCACGGTTCCCAGTCCAGAGTTTCCGGCGACGGCCGCCTTCCGGACCTCCAGTCCAGAGCTTTCCGGCGACGGTTCCTAGTCCAGACCTCCCGGCGATGTTTCACGGTCCGGAACCTCCCGGCGACGGTCCACGGTCCGGATCCTCCCGCGACGGTCAACGGTCCGGAACCTCCTGCGACGGTCATCGGTCCGGAACCTCCAGCGACGGTCAACGGTCCGGAACCTCCAGCGACGGTCAACGGTCCGGAACCTCCAGCGACGGTCAACGGTCCGGAACTTCCAGGCAAGGCGTACAGTCCTGTTCCAGGGCGGGAATCTTCCTCTGCGCCGATGTCCAGTCCAGGCACGGCGTCCAGTCCCACTCCATTGCAGGAGCCTTCCTCTGCGCCGGTGCCAAGTCCAGGCACGGCGTCCAGTCCCGCTCCAAGGCCGGAGCCTTCCTCTGCGCCGGTGCCCAGTCCAGGCACGGCGTCCAGTCCCGCTCCATGGCCGGAGCCTTCCTCTGCACCGATGCCCAGTCCAGGCACGGCGGCCAACTCAGCTCCATGGCCGGAGCCTTCCTCTACCCGGCTCCATGGCCGGACCCGTGGTCTGGGCGGGGGCAAAGACCCGCACCGGAGCCGCCACCGACACTAGTCACCCCCCCACCCTCCTCATTTGGTTTCAGGTTTTGCAGCCGGAGTCCTTACCTTTGGGAGGGATACTGTCATGCCCTAACCATAGAGAGCCCTCGGTTCTCTATGGTGTTTAGGGGAGAGTGTGACTGGGGGGGTTATCTAGTTTATAGATTTCTAGGTTGGTGGTTTGTGTTTTTCCCAATTAGAGGCAGCTGGTAATCGTTGCCTCTGATTGGGGATCATATTTAGGTAGGCTTTTTCCCCACCTGCATTTGTGGGATATTGTTTGTGTTAGTGTGTTTGAGCACTACGTCGTCACGGTCTTTGTAAGTTTTGTTATTTTGTTTCTAGTTTCACTTTGTAATTAAAGATGTGGAACTCAATTCACGCTGCGCCTTGGTCCGCTCATTTCCAAAATCGTGACAATCATGTAGTAGCCTAAAACTATCGCTATTACATTGAACTGTGTGAATGGAATAGGAATGACAGTCGTCTAATATGCTGTAATAGAAATCAGGCCATGCACATTAAAACCCAAAATTGGTCCTCCCCCATCTTAAATGGCACTGACCGCCGCTGGTTGAGTGTAGTGATACAGCGCTCATATATACGGTCAATGTAGACTGCTGTTAACCTTGTTGTTGCTGTTGTTGTTTACCACAGAAGACGTTCACCTCGTCATGTCCTCCTTACCCGTATCCATCTCCTCTCGCCAGAGAGACCTGGCAGGCAAAATTAAAACAGAGAGTAAGTAACCCTTGTATATGATCTTACCATATCATAGGCTGTCGATAAAGTGTATTTTACTAGTGCCATGCATAAGTGCTACAGAAATATTCATGTGTATAATGTCCATGAATGACAGCAGTCACTGCTGTCTGTTTAGGAATAAGGATCCTGCCAACATAAGGATATGATTGTATATGAAAGTTATCACCAATTTCAATGACACTCAAGTATACAGTGCTCTATATAATGTCCATAACACATAAATAAGCAGCACATGACACCTTATAATCGAATCATTCATACATGCGTCTGGCATACCCTGTGTCAACTGCCGGCGGTTAATATTTACACACATGAGGATTTATGGTTAGGAGTTAAGCATTATGCATGTATTCAATGTATTCTTTGGCACACATAGCCCTAGCACTGAAGGGTTGCTCATTTTTAAGCCTATATCATGTTCTATAAAGATTCATAATGTGGCTTAACTGGGTGACATACCCATCAATGTATTTGTTCCTATTTATTAATATTTTATAGCGCATGAAATATGGTTATAGATGATTTGTGACCCATTTATGCAGTGCTTATGAAGCCTACATAAGATGCACTTCAAATAAAGCAGGACCCAGTTTTGTAATGAGCTGTGACTGCTGTGGGAGTGTAGAATAGTTTCAGTCCACCAAAGAACATGTTATGATGCTGATGCTGTCTGTGGTCTGGCTGTGGAGCTAAGGGACTCTCCAAGCTCCCATCAAGAGATCTAAGGGGCCACAGCTTTTAAAGCCGCTCGGATGTGGTATGATGCGGTGCCAGAGGACTTCTGTCAGTGGTGCCAATCAGTTTCCCTGTCTCTCTACAGATCTCAAAGGAGTGGGTTTGGCAAAAAACGACATCCGGGTGGAGATTGTTCACAAGGATCACAACGTAGCGCGGGAAACAGAGGAGCACACAGCAATCAAGCAGATGATGGTGAGTTGAACGCTACTCATCTCTCCTCTCTGCATGTAATTTACGAGTCCATCGATAGTACATCTGAATTGATTGAAAATGTTCTAATCAACAGTTCATTGAAGAACATTTTCCATTCTACAGTACATCTATCTAACAGACTTACTGCAAACACAGTAACCCAAAGATCTAATTTAGACATGGCATTTTACTGAGGGATGTAGCATTAAAAAAGAAAAGTGGGTTAACCCTGAAAACAGACAGCCATGCTTATTTAATGTAAATAGGCACGTAAATGCTATTAACCAAATAAAAACAGTGTTTGCATGCGTTTACCCTCCACTACACCCCTGATAGTACATGAATATCAAACAGCCATTCAGTGACATGTCTGCCCCCTTGGTGTCTCAGATTGAGCGTGGGGACTTCCAGGCACAGGAATCTGTGCTGAAGCAGCTGGAAGTCCTACAAGAGGAAGAGAAGGAGTTCCAGCACATTAAGGTGGGCATAGAGCCAGGCATACACGAGGCAGTGATACAGCATTAGTAGGGATGTCCTAAAATGTGCACCGTACCCTGCACTACAGTTCAAGGAAAAACATATATTCTATTCAGTTAGTACTCCTATTCTGTTTCTTCTCTTGCACATTAAAGTGGGCACAGAGTCAGGCATACATGGGGCAGTGATACAGCATCAGGAATGTCTTAAAATGTACACCGTATTCTAGTTCTAGTAGGAACATGTATTCTATTCAGTTAGTACTCCTATTCTGTTTCTTCTTCTTTTTCCACACAGAATGGCTTATTGATGTTCTGCTCATATGTAAGAAATCTTATTTCAGTCACAATCCACATCTATTCTAAGGAGAATCTCTTCTAGATCTACAGTACTGGAGTGTTGTGAAAATAACCAGTAGGAGTTGCATGAAACAAGGCTGCCTATTAAGATACCCATGAGCAAGTCAAGGTAGAGTAGAAGGGAGTACCTGCAAATCTGTCGTCGTGTATATTTTGTTTTCCCTATTATAGACAGACCACTCTCCCACTTATAACACTTAATTTTCATTATATATAACTGAAAGTAGAAATATGCAGATTACAGAATGGACGAGTGATTGAATTTCAAAGGGATTGAGGAGGAACTTCAAAAGCAGGTAGAGTGCTTCTTAATTCATTCTAAATTCCATTAGGCATCCGGAACCACGTTAGAGTTTCTGAATTGATGGAAAAGTTCATGTCTAAAGTGGAGGCAATCGCTTCAATCCAAACATGAGAAATGATTGGCTATGTCCCCCAATTATCTCTCCTTGCTCCCAAAGTGTGCACTTGTTCACTTCCCTTCACTGATTTGAAGAAAAAAAATTGTCGAAACTTTCACTAGCCCATATCTCCAGCAATGCAATGCTTTCAGATTTGTGGGAAGTAGTGAACAAGTGCACACTTCAGGATAAATTATATATTATTGGGATGCACCCATCTAATCTGATTGGAATGAACAAATTCTGGACACCTGGAGGCAAAATGAACATTACATATATATACACTGCTCAAAAAAATAAAGGGAACACTTAAACAACACAATGTAACTCCAAGTCAATCACACTTCTGTGAAATCAAACTGTCCACTTAGGAAGCAACACTGATTGACAATAAATTTCACATGCTGTTGTGCAAATGGAATAAACAAAAGGTGGAAATTATAGGCAATTAGCAAGACACCCCCAATAAAGGAGTGGTTCTGCAGGTGGTGACCACAGACCACTTCTCAGTTCCTATGCTTCCTGGCTGATGTTTTGGTCACTTTTGAATGCTGGCGGTGCTTTCACTCTAGTGGTAGCATGAGACGGAGTCTACAACCCACACAAGGTGGCTCAGGTAGTGCAGCTCATCCAGGATGGCACATCAATGAAAGCTGTGGCAAGAAGGTTTGCTGTGTCTGTCAGCATAGTGTCCAGAGCATGGAGCGCTACCAGGAGACAGGCCAGTACATCAGGAAGACGTGGAGGAGGCCGTAGAGAGGGCAACAACCCAGCAGCAGGACCGCTACCTCTGCCTTTGTGCAAGGAGGAGCACTGCCAGAGCCCTGAAAATGACCTCCAGCAGGCCACAAATGTGCATGTGTCAGCATATGGTCTCACAAGGGGTCTGAGGATCTCATCTCGGTACCTAATGGCAGTCAGGCTACCTCTGGCGAGCACATGGAGGGCTGTGCGGCCCCACAAAGAAATGCCACCCCACAACCATGACTGACCACCGCCAAACCGGTCATGCTGGAGGATGTTGCAGGCAGCAGAACGTTCTCCACGGCGTCTCCAGACTCTGTCACGTCTGTCACATGTGCTCAGTGTGCTCAGTGTGAACCTGCTTTCATCTGTGAATAGCACAGGGCGCCAGTGGCGAATTTGCCAATCTTGGTGTTCTCTGGCAAATGCAAAACGTCCTGCACGATGTTGGCTGTAAGCACAACCCCCACCTGTGGACGTCGGCCCTCATACCACCCTCATGGAGTCTGTTTCTGACCATTTGAGCAGACACATGCACATTTGTGGCCTGCTGAAGGTCATTTTGCAGGGCTCTGGTAGTGCTCCTCCTTGCACAAAGGCGGAGGTAGCGGTCCTGCTTGGGTTGTTGCCCTCCTACGGCCTCCTCCACGTCTCCTGATGTACTGGCCTGTCTCCTGGTAGCTCCTCCATGCTCTGGACACTACGCTGACAGACACAGCAAACCTTCTTGCCACAGCTCGCATTGATGTGCCATCCTGGAAGCTGCACTACCTGAGCCACTTGTGTGGGTTGTAGACTCCGTCTCATGCTACCACTAGAGTGAAAGCACCGCCAGCATTCAAAAATGACCAAAACATCAGCCAGGAAGCATAGGAACTGAGAAGTGTCTGTGGTCACCACCTGCAGAACCACTCCTTTATTGGGGGTGCTTGCTAATTGCCTATAATTTCCACCTGTTGTCTATTCCATTTGCACAACAGCATGTGAAATTTATTGTCAATCAGTGTTGCTTCCTAAGTGGACAGTTATTTCACAGAAGTGTGATTGACTTGGAGTTACATGTGTTGTTTAAGTGTTCCCTTTATTTTTTTGAGCAGTGTATATATATTATATATTATAATATATATACACAGTACCAGTCAAAAGTTTGGACACCCTACTTATTCATGGCTTTTTCTTAATTTGTTCTATTTTCTACATTGTAGAATAATAGTGAGGAAATCAAAACTATGAAATAACACATATGGAATTATGTAGTAACCAAAAAATGTTAACAAATGTAAATATATTTTAATTTGAGATTCTTCAAGTAGCCACCCTTTGCCTTGGCTGACAGCTTTGCACCCTCCTGGCATTCTCTCAACCAGCTTCATGAGGAATGCTTTCCAACAGTCTTGAAGGAGTTCCCACATTTGCTGAGCTTTTGTTGGCTTCTTTTCCTTCACTCGTCTGTCCAACTCTTCCCAAACCATCTCAATTGGTTAAGGTCGGGTGACTGCCAAACATACCCTCGTAAAACTGACTATCCTACCGATCTTCGACCTCGCGATGTTCATTTACATAATAGCCTCCAACACTCTACTCAGCAAACTGGATGCAGTCTATCACAGTGCCATCCGTTTGGTCACCAAAAGCCCCATATACCACCCACCACCGAACCTGTAAGCTCTCGTCGGCTGGCCCTCGCTCATATTCGTCTCCAGACCCACTGGCTCCAGGTCATCTATAAGTCTTGCTAGGTAAAGCTCTGCCTTATCTCAGCTCACTGGTCACCATAGCAGCACCCACCCGTAGCACACGCTCCAGCAGGTATATTTCACTGGTCACCCCCAAAGCCAATTCCTCCTCTGGTCGCCTTTCCTTCCAGTTCTCTGCTGCCAATGAGTGGAACGAATTACAAAAATCGCTGAAGTTGGAGACTTATATCTCCCTAACTAACTTTAAGCATCAGCTATCTGAGCAGCTCAACGATCGCTGCAGCTGTACATAGCCCATCTGTAAATAGCCCATCCAACTACCTACCTCATCCTTAATGGTTTTTATTAACTTTTTTTGTTGCTATTTTGCACACCAGTATTTCTACTTGCACATCATCATCTGCACATCTATAACTCCAGTGTTAATTTGCTCAATTGTAATTACTCCGCTACTATGGCTTATTTATTGTCTTACCTCCTTACGCCATTTGCACACTGTATATAGATTTTTCTATTTTGTTATTGACTGTAGTTTTTTTATCCCACGTGTAACTCTGTGTTGTTTTTTGTCGCACTGCTTTGCTTTATCTTGACCAGGTCGCAGTTGTAAATGAGAACTTGTTCTCAAATGGCCTACCTGGTTAAATAAAGGTGAAATAAAAAATAAACAAATTGTGGAGGCCAGGTCATCTGATGCAGCACTCCATCACTCTTATTCTTGGTCAAATAGCCCTTACACAGCCTGCCGGTGTATTTGGGGTCATTGTCCTGTTGAAAAACAAATGATAGCCCCACTAAACGCAAACCAGATGGGTTGGCGTATCGCTGCAGAATGCTGTGGTAGCCATGCTGGTTAAGTTTGCCTTGAATTCTAAATAAATCACAGACAGTGTCATCAGTAAAGCACCCACACACCATCACACCTCCTCCATGCTTCACGATGGGAACCACACATACGGAGATCATCCATTCACTTACTCTGCGTCATACAAAGACAAGGTGGTTGGAACCAAAAATCTCAAATTTGGACTCATCAGACCAATGGACAGATTTCCACCGGTCTAATGTCCATTGCTCGTGTTTATTGGCTCAAGCAAGTCTCTTCTTATTATTGGTGTCCTTTAGTAGTGGTTTCTTCGCAGCAATTCAACCATGAAGGCCTGATTCACACAGTCTCCTCTGAACAGTGGATGTTGAGATGTGTCTGTTACTTGAACTCTGGGAAGCATTTATTTGGCTGCAATTTCTGAGGCTGGTAACTCTAATAAACTTCTCCTCTGCAGCAGAGGTAACTCTGCGTCTTCCTTTCCTGTGGCGGTCCAAATGAGACCCAGTTTCATCAGAGCACTTGATGGTTTTTGCGACTGCACTTGAAAAGACATTCAAAGTTCTTTAAAGTTTCTGGATTGACTGACATGCATGTCTTAAAGTAATGATGGTCTGTCGTTACTCTTTGCTTATTTGAGCTGTTTTTTCCATAATATGGACTTGATCTTTTACCAAATAGGGCTATCTTCTGTATACCACCCCCACCTTGTCACAACACAACTGATTGGCTCAAATGCATTAAGAAGGAAAGAAATTCCAACAATTAACTTTTAACAAGGCACACCTGTTAATTGAAATGCATTCCAGGAGACTACCTCATGAATCTGTTTGAGAGAATGACAAGAGTGTGCAAAGCTGTCATCAAGGCAAAGGTTAGCTACTTTGAAGAATCTCAACAACAAAAAATGTTTTGATTTGTTTAACACTTTTTTGGTTACTACACGATTCATATATGTTATTTCACAGTTGTGATGTCTTCACTATTATTCTACAATGTGGAAAGTAGTAAAAAATTAAGAAAAACCCTTGAATGAGTAGGTGTGTCCAAACTTTTGACAGGTGCTGTATATATGTGATGGGATGTGTAGACATTATAGACATTATGGACAGTATGTGGATAGAATATTTAGCAGAATTGAATACATAGGATAGAATAGTATATATACAGCAATAGTTGAATAGGATGGCATCGACTAGAATACAGTATATACATGTGAAATTAGTAAAACAGTATGTCAACATTATTAACGTGACCAGTGTTCCTTTATTTACTTGACCAGTTATTCCATAGGGCAGCAGCCTAGGGCAGCAGCCTCTTAGGTGCAGGTTTGAGTAACTGGGTGGTGTAGCCAGCTAGTGACAGTGACTATGTGACTACATTCAGTGACTATGTTCAGGGCAGGATACTGGGTGGAGGCCAGCTAGTGATGGCTATTTAACAGTCTGATGGCCTTGAGATAGAAGCTGTTTTTCAGTCTCTCGGGCCCAGCTTTGATGAACCTGTAATGACCTCGCCTTCTGGATGATAGCGGGGTGAACAGGCGGTGGCTCAGGTGGTTGATGTCCTTGATGATCTTTTTGTCCTTCCTGTGACATTGGATGCTGTAGGTGTCCTGGAGGGCAGGCAGTGTGTCCCCGGTGATTCGTTGGGCAGACCGCACCACCCTCTGGAGAGCCCTGCGGTTGCGGGTGGTGCAGTTGCCGTACCAGGCGGTGATACAACCCGACAGGATTCTCTCAATGGTGCACATGTAGTAGCTTGTGAGAGTCTTAGGGGCCAAGCCAAATTTCTTCAGCCTTCTAAGGTTGAAGAGCTGCTGTTGCGCCTTCTTCACCGCACTGTCTGTGTGGGTGGACCATTTCAGATTATCAGTAATATGTACGCCGAGGAACTTTAAGCTTGTCACCTTCTCCACTGCGGCCCCGTCGATGTGGATGTAGGTGTGCTACCTCTGCTGTCCACGATCAGTTCCTTCGTTTTGTTGACATTGAGGGAGAAGTTATTTTCCTCCTCCCTGTAAGCTGTCTTATCATTGTTGGTAATCAGGCCTATTACTGTTGTGTCGTCTGCAAACTTGATGATTGAGTTGGAGGCAAGTGTGGCCACACAGTCATGGGTGAACAGGAAGTACAGGAGGGGGTGGAGCACACACCCTTATGGGACCCTATGTTGAGGATCAGCATAGTGGAGGTGTTGTTTCCTACCTTCACCACCTGGGTGCAGCCCGTCAGATAGTCCCAGACACAGTTGCACAGGGCGGGGTTCAGTCTCAGGGCCCCACGCTTAATGATGAGCTGAGAGGATAGTAGGATGTTGAAGGCTGAGGTGTAGTCAATAAACAGCATTCTTACATAGGTATTCCTCCTTTCCAGATGGGATAGGGTAGTGTGCAGTGCGATGGCGATTGCATCGTCTGTGGATCTATTGGGATGCTATGCAAATTTAAGTGGGTCTAGGGTGTCATTTAAGGTGGAGGTGATATGGTCCTTAACTAGCCTCTCAAAGCACTTCATGGTGAAAGAAGTGAGTGCTATGGGGCGATAGTCATTTAGTTTGATTACCTTGGCTTTCTTGGGTACAGGAACAATGGTAGACATCTTAACTTCTCTGAGCTATGGATCCCTTTTACGGGATAATTTTCCTAAACAACCGCTGAATTGCAGGGCGCAAAATATTACTAAAATGCAATCACAAGTGAAATATACCAAAACACAGCTTAGCTTGTTGTTAATCCACCTATCGTGTCAGATTTTGAAAATATGCTTTACAGAGAAAGAATTCCAAGTTTTTGTGAGTGTATCAATCAATGCTAGAACAGTTAGCCTTATATTAGCTTGGTTAGCTTGGTCATGAAAGTCAAAAAAGCAATAAAATTAATCGCTTACCTTTGATAATCTTCGGATGTTTGCACTCACGAGACTCCCAGTTACACAATAAATGTTCTTTTTGTTCGATAAATATTACTTTTATAACAAAAAAACGCCATTTGGGTTGCGCGTTATGTTCAGAAAACTACAGCCTCGTTCCGGTCCTGAAAGGCAGAAGAAAATTCCCAAACGTATCAGATTCAAAAATATTACTAAAAATATTTATAATCATGCAATCACAAGTGAAATATACCAAAACACAGCTTAGCTTGTTGTTAATCCACCTATCATGTCAGATTTTGAAAATATGCTTTGCAACGAAAGCAATCTAAGCTTTTGTGAGTGTATCAATCAATGCTAGAACAGTTAGCCTTATATTAGCTTGGTTAGCTTGGTCACGAAAGTCAGAAAAGCAATAAAATGAATCGCTTACCTTTGATAATCTTCGAATGTTTGCACTCACGAGACACCCAGTTACACAACAAATGTTCTTTTTGTTCGATAAATATTACTTTTATTTAAAAAAAAACGCCATTTGGGTTGCGCGTTATGTTCAGAAAACCAAAGCCTCGTTCCGTTCGACGAAAATTCCAAAACGTATCCGTAATGGTCGTAGAAACATGTCAAATGTTTTTTATAATCAATCCTCAGGTTGTTTTTAACAAACATAATCGATAATATTTCAACCGGACCATAACCTATTCAATAAGAGTGAAAAGGAAAATGGAGAGCTACCCTCTCGCGCGCAGGAACTAATCAGAGGACACCTGACTACTTTTGAAAATTCTCGCTCATTTCTCAAAATAAAAGCCTGAAACTATGTCTAAAGCCTGGTCACAGCCTGAGGAAGCCATTGGAAAAGGAATGGGCCAGGAAACACAGATAAAAAAATAAAAAACACTTCCGGGTTAGATTTTCTCAGGTTTTCGCCTGCAGAATCAGTTTTGTTATACTCACACAAAATATTTTGACAGTTTTGGAAACTTTGGAGTGTTTTATATCCTAATCTGTAAATTATATGCATATTCTATGATCTGGACCTGAGAAATAGTCCTTGGGAACGTTATTTTAAAAAATAAAATAAATCTGACCCCTAGCGTCAAGAGGTTAAAGCAAGTGGGGACAGCAGACTGGGATAGAGAGAGATTGAATATGTCCATAAACACTCCAGCCAGCTGGTCTGAGCATGCTCTGAGGACGCAGCTAGGGATGCCATCTGGGCCGGCAGCTTTGCGAGGGTTAACTTCTTATGGTTGCAATCCTGTTAACGGGATGATATGACAACAGCCAGTGAAAGTGCACGGCGCCAAATTCAAACAACAGAAATCTCATAATTAAAATTCCTCAAACATACATGTATCTTATACCATTTTAAAGGTAATCTTGTTGTTAATCCCACCAAAGTGTCCGATTTCAAATAGGCTTTTCAGCAAAAGCACCACAAACGATTATGTTAGGTCACCGCCAACTCACAGAAGAATTCAGCCATTTTTCCAGCCAAAGAGAGGAGTCACAAAAAGCACAAATAGAGATAAAATGAATCACTAACCTTTGATGATCTTCATCAGATGACACTCATAGGACTTCATGTTACCCAATACATATATGTCTTGTTCGATTAAGTTCATATTTATATCCAAAAACCTTAGTTTACATTGGCGCCATGTTCAGAAATGCCTCCAAAATATCCGGAGAAATTGCAGAGAGCCACGTCAAATAACAGAAATACTCATCATAAACTTTGATGAAAGATACATGTTTTACATAGAATTAAAGATACACTTGTTCTTAATGCAACCGCTGTGTCAGATTTCAAAAAGCTTTACGGCAAAACACAATATTCAATAATCTGGAATCAGCGTTCAGCCACAAAAGCAAGCCATACAGTTACCCGCCAAATTGTGCAGTCAACAAAACTCATAAAAAGCATTATAAATCTTCACTTACCTTTGTTGATCTTCGTCGGAATGCACTCCCAGGACTCCCACTTCCACAATAAATGTTTGTTTTGTTCGGTAATGTCCATCATTTATGTCCAAATAGCTATTTTTGGTAGCGTGTTTGGTAAACAAATCCAACGTCAGGAAGCGCGTTCACTAAAAGCTGACGAAATGTCCAAAAGTTCCGTAACAGTCAGTAGAAACATGTCAAACGATGTATTGAATCAATCTTAAGAATGTTTTTAACATAAATCTTGAATAACGTTCCAACTGGAGTATTACATTGACTTCAGATGAGCGATGGAACAGAGATCCATCTCATGTGAACGCGCATGGTCAAAGCATGGTCAGGTCATGGCAGACCTGACTAATTCCCCTCTCATTCGTTCCCCCTTCATAGTAGAGGCATCAGACAAGGTTCTACAGACTGTTTACATCTAGTGGAAGCCGTAGGAAGTGCAAACTCATCCATATCTCGCTGTGATTTCAATAGATTCTTGGTTGAAAATCCACCAGCCTCAGAATTCCCACTTCCTGTTTGGATTTCTTCTCAGGGTTTTGCCTGACATATGAGTTCTGTAATACTCACAGACAAATTTCAAACAGTTTTAGAAACTTCAGAGTGTTTTCTATCCAATACTAATAATAATATGCATATATTAGCAACTATGACTGAGGAGCAGGCCGTTTACTCTGGGCACCTCTGTGCACCTTTCATCCAAGCTACTCAATACTGCCCATGCAGCCATAAGAAGTTAACACGCTCAAATGTTTTACTCACATTGGCCACGGAGAACGAGAGACCACTGTCCTTGGGAGCGGCTTGTGTCGGTGGCATTGTACTATCCCCAAAGTGGGCGAAGAAGGTGTTTAGCTTGTCCGGGGGCAAGACATCAGTGTCTGCAACGTGGCTGGTTTTCCCTTTGTAATCTGTGATTGTCTGGAGTCCCTGCCACATTCGTCTCGTGTCTGAGCCGTTGAATTGCAACTCCACTTTGTCTCTGTACTGACGTTTTGCCTGTTTGATTGCCTTATGGAGAGCATAACTGCACTATTTGTATTCAATCGTATTCCCAGTAACCTTGCCGTGGTTAAATGCAATGTTTCGTGCTTTTAGTTTTGCGCGAACGCTGCCATCTATCCACAGTTTTTGATTTGGGTAAGTTTAAATAGTCACAGTGGGAACAACATCACCTATACACTTCTTGATGAACTCAGTCACTGTGTCAGTGTATGCGTTAATGTTATTCTCAGAGGCAACCCGGAACATATCCCAGTCTACGTGATCAAAACAATCTTGAAGCATGGATTCCGATTTATCAAACCAACGTTGAATAGACCTTAGCACGGATACTTCCTGATTTGCCGAAGGGAGGGCGGAGGGGGGCCTTGTAGCCATCCCGGAAGGGAGAGTAACAATGGTCGAGAGTTTTGAAGCGTGAGTACTACAAGCAATGTGTTGACAGAATTTCGGTAGCATTTTCCTAATATATGCTTTGTTAACCTCTCTGGGATAGGCGGGAGGCTTGCGTCCCACTTGGCCAATAGCCAGGGAAAATGTAGAGCGCCAAATTTAAAAAAATGATATAAAATCAAACTTTCATTAAATCACACATATAAGATACCAAATATAAGCTACACTCGTTGTGAATCCAGCCAACATGTCAGATTTCAAAAAGGCTTTTCGGCAAAAGCATAAGATGCTATTATCTGATGATAGCACAACAGTAAACAACGAGAGTGTAGCATATTTCAACCCTGCAGGCGCAACACAAAATGCAGAAATAAAATATCCCTACCGGCCAAACCCTCCCTAACCCGGACGACGCTAGGGCAATTGTGCGTCGCCCCACGGACCTCCCGGTCGCGGCCGGCTGCGACAGAGCCTGGGCGCGAACCCAGAGTCTCTGGTGGCGCAGCTAGCGCTGCGATGCAGTGCCCTAGACCACTGCGCCACCCGGGAGGCCCTTGAAAAACATATTTCAACCAGGCAGGTGCGACACGAAAGTCAGAAATAGCGATATAATAAATGCCTTACCTTTGATGATCTTCTTCTGTTAGCACTCCAAAAGGTCCCAGTTAAATCACAAATGGTCTTTTTGTTCGATAATGTCCTTCTTTATATCCATAAAAACTCAGTTTAGCTGGCGCGCTTCAGTCAATAATCCACCCAGTTTCCCTCCATCAAAATGCATACAAAATGAATCCCAAACGTTACGAATAAACTTTACCAAACAAGTCAAACAACGTTTATAATCAAACCTCAGGTACCCTAATACAAAAATAAACTATAAAATCGTTATTGTCTTTACCGGAGAAAAATACCAAAGAACGCGCTCTCCTTCACGAGCTTGGAAACACTACAGCCAAAATAGGAGCCACCTAGAAGAACTACAATTTCTGGCTAATTAAAAAAAAAAAAACTGTCTGAAACTCTTTCTAAAGACTGTTGACATCTAGTGGAAGCCCTAGGAACTGCAATCTGGAAGGACTTCGCCTTATAATAAAAGTGACAGCCATTGAAAATAGTTGTAGGCTATTTTTTGGCATGGTTTGTCCTCAGGGTTTTGCCTGCCATATCACTTCTGTTATACTCACAGACATTATTTTAACAGTTTTAGAAACTTCAGAGTGTTTTCTATCCAATAGTAATAATAATATGCATATATTAGGATCTGGGACAGAGTAGGAGGCAGTTCACTATGGGCACGCAATTCATCCAAAAGTGAAAATGCTGCCCCCTATATCAAAGAAGTTAAATTGCCTTGAAGTGTACGAACAACAGAACCAGTTTGGGAAAGTCGTTTTTCTGGTCGGAATGCTGGTGAGTTACCGTTGCTCTGATATCCAAAAGTTCACAAAAAACGTTCTGGGCTAGTAATGTAAGAAATAACAATAATAATAATAATAATAATACTGCAAAGTATAGACCATCAAAGTAGACCATCAAAGTCTGTCGGCGCCACACTCAATCCCTTATTTTAGATTAACTATCCCTTTAAGCACTGATATGCAAATATAATTTGGGATATTGGAACTTCTAGGAAGCCAGACTTACACTTTCACATTCAAAGGCTTAATTTCCATGACACCTTTGATCTTTGACTCTGACTCTTATCTGTGAGGTGACCCCTTCTCCATCTCTCAGGTCAGATGTGTTATCTTCTCCATCTCTCACGTCAGATGTGTTACCCTCTCCATCTCTCCGGTCAGATGTGAACCGCTAATATACAGTATATTCTCATAGAGCTTCCTCTTCCTGATGTCATCCTGCGAATTCAATTCCCACCCTTGAGATTCCGCTGCTTGAAGGACCTACCCTTTCTGTCTTGCCATCGCTAATAGAGTTCTTTGTAATAGCCTCCAGCCACAAGTACAGACAAAGATGTCTGCTTGCTCTGACAGCAAATTCTGTATTTGATCCATTTGAATGTTGGCAGGCAAAGTCTTTCTCCCTTCTCCCGGAATCTAACAATCAGTTCATTTCAAGAAAGGAAATGGAGTAGCATAGAGAGAAAAAAATATCTTTACACACGTAGGTTGTGACTGAAAATGAACTAGCTTTGCAATTATTCAACATATGCTGCTCCCACATGTGGAATCATTAAGGCTATTTAATTAGCTGATAAGAGGATTTCTTTGTGTTAGTGGGAGATTACTATTTCACACCCCGAAAGCATGTTATCTATTTTTCACATGTCGCACACATCAGCCTGTTTCTTCGATGTTCCATCATTCTAATAAATAGCTGTTGATTTAGATATGAATTTGGTCACATTAATGCAAGTATTTGAATACATGAGAAAACATAGGTGTTGCTTTTTCACAGCTTTAGACCACATAGAATTAGGACATAAATACCTGTTGATTAAGCCTGGCAAAGTTTATACTCTGTTTATGCAGTCCAGGGTGACGTTTCCCCTAGGTACAGATCTAGGATCAATTTCCCCTCCCCCAATCTGAACCATAACCATTAGTTAGGAAATATAAATCTGACCCAAGATCCGTGTCTAAGGGCAACTTTACCCTAATCCCTGTTCATGCAACTTCTTCATTGAAGAAACATTTACGGAATCATCCTCACACGGGCACCAATAATGTCATTTTTGATTTATGAAAAATTAAACAAATATATATTGATGAGATAGGTATTCAACCCCCTGAGTCAATACATGTTAGTCCCCTTTGGCAGTGATTACAGCTGTGAATATTTTGGGGTAAGTCTCTAAGAGCTTTGCACACATGGATTGTACAATATTTGCCCATTATTCTTTTTAAACTTTTCAAGCTCTGCCAAGTTGGTTGTTGATCTTTGCTAGACAGCCATTTTCAAGTCTTGCCATAGCTTTTCAAGCAGACTTAAGTTAAAACTGTAACTAGGCCACTCAGGAACATTCAATGTCGTCATCGTAAGCAGCTTCAGTGTATATTTGGCCTTGGGTTTTAGGTTATTGTCCTGCTGAAAGGTAAATTTGTCTCCTGGTGTCTGTTGGAAAGCAGACTGAACCAGGTTTTCCTTTAGGATTTTGCCTGTGCTTAGCTTTATTCCATTTCATTTTATTCAAAAATAAACTTCCTAAACAATTACAAGCATATCTATGCATAGTCACTTTACCCTTACCTACATGTACAAATTACCTCCCCTAACCTGTACCCCCGCACATTGACTTGGTAACAGTACCCCCTGTATATAGCCTCGTTATTGTTAAGTAATTTCATTGTGTTACTTTTACATTTTTACTTTCGTTTATTTAGTAAATATTTTCTTAACTCTATTTCTTGAATTGCATTGTTGGTTAAGGGCTTCTAAGTAAGCATTTCACGGTAAGGTTTACACCTGTTGTATTTGGTGCATGTGACAAATAACAATTACATTTACATTTAAGTCATTTAGCAGACGCTCTTATCCAGAGCGACTTACAAGTTGGTGGCATTCCTTATGAATGTCCAGTGGAACAACCACTTTACAATAGTGCATCTAACTCTAAGGGGGGGGGGGGGGTTAGAAGGATTACTTTATCCTATCCTAGGTATTCCTTAAAGAGGTGGGGTTTCAGGTGTCTCCGGAAGGTGGTGATTGATTCCGCTGACCTGGCGTCGTGGGGGAGTTTGTTCCACCATTGGGGTGCCAGAGCAGCGAACAGTTTTGACTGGGCTGAGCGGGAGCTGTACTTCCTCAGAGGTAGGGAGGCGAGCAGGCCAGAGGTGGATGAACGCAGTGCCTTGTTTGGGTGTAGGGCTGATCAGAGCCTGAAGGTACGGAGGTGCCGTTCCCCTCACAG
Organism: Salvelinus sp. IW2-2015; assembly: GCF_002910315.2. NCBI lineage: Eukaryota > Metazoa > Chordata > Actinopteri > Salmoniformes > Salmonidae > Salvelinus > Salvelinus sp. IW2-2015. Next base: position 8,358,211 of record NC_036863.1, on the reverse strand, counting down.
CTCCGTAGGCACACATGGTCTTTGTAGCGGATGCGAGCTTCAACTGGAAGCCAGTGGGAGAGAGCAGGAGCGGGGTGACGTGAGAGAACTTGGGAAGGTTGAAACCAGACGGCTGCGGCGTTCTGGATGAGTTGTAGGGGTTTAATCGCACAGGCAGGGAGCCCAGCCAACAGCGAGTTGCAGTAATCCAGACGGGAGATGACAAGTGCCTGGATTAGGACCTGCGCCGCTTCCTGTGTGAGGCAAGGTCGTACTCTGCGAATGTTGTAGAGCATGAACCTACAGGAACGGGTCCACGCCTTGATGTTGGTTGAGAACGACAGGGTTTGTCCAGGATCACGCCAAGGTTCTTAGCGCTCTGGGAGGAGGCACATGGAGTTGTCAACCGTGATGGCAAGATCATGGAACGGGCAGTACTTCCCCGGGAGGAAGAGCAGCTCCGTCTTGCCCAAGGTTCAGCTTGAGGTGGTGATCCGTCATCCACCTGATATGTCTGCCAGACATGCAGAGATGCGATTCGCCACCTGGTTATCAGAAGGGGAAAGGAGAAGATTAATTGGTGTGTCGTCTGCATAGCATGATAGGAGAGACCATGTGAGGATATGACAGAGCCAAGTGACTTGGTGTATAGCGAGAATAGGAGAGGGCCTAGACAGAGCCCTGGGGACACCAGTGGTGAGAGCACGTGGTGCGGAGACAGATTCTCGCACGCCACCTGTAGGAGCGACTGTCAAGTAGGACGCAATCCAAGCGTGGGCCGCGCCGGAGATGCCCCAATCGGAGAGGGTGGAGAGGAGGATCTGATGGTTCACAGTATCAAAGGCAGCCGATAGGTTAGAAGGATGAGAGCAGAGGAGAGAGAGTTAGCTTTAGCAGTGCGGAGCGCCTCCGTGAACAGAGAGAGAGCGTCTCAGTTATTTGACTAGTCTTGAAACCTGACTGATTTGGATAAGAAAAGTCATTCTGAGAGATAGGCAGGAGCGCTGGCCAAGGACGGAACGTTCAAGAGTTTTGGAGAGAAAAGAAAAAGGGATACTGGTCTGTAGTTGTTGACATCAGAGGATCGAGTGTAGGTTTTTCAGAAGGGGTGCAACTCTCGCTCTCTTGAAGGCGGAAGGGACTTAGCCGGTCAAGGATGAGTTGATGAGCGAGGTGAGGTAAGGGAGAAGGTCTCCGGAAATGGTCTGGAGAAGAGAGGAGGGGATAGGGTCAAGCGGGCAGGTTGTTGGGCGGCTCGGCCGTCACAAGACGCGAGATTTCATCTGGAGAGAGAGGGGAGAGAGGTCAAAGCACAGGGTAGGGCAGTGTGAGCAGAACCAGCGGTGTCGTTTGACTTAGCAAACGAGGATCGGATGTCGTCGACCTTCTTTCAAAATGGTTGACGAAGTCATCCGCGAGAGAGGGAGGTAGGGGGGGGGGGGGGGGGGGGGGGGGGGGGGGAGGAGGATTCAGGAGGGAGGAGAAGGTGGCAAAGAGCTTCCTAGGGTTAGAGGCAGATGCTTGGAATTAGAGTGGTAAGAAGTGGCTTTAGCAGCAGAGACAGAAGGAGAATGTAGAGAGGAGGAGTGAAAGGATGCCAGGTCCCGCAGGGAGGCGAGTTTTCCTCCATTTCCGCTCGGCTGCCGGAGCCCTGTTCTGTGAGCTGCAATGAGTCGTCGAGCCACGGAGCAGGAGGGGAGACGAGCCGGCCTGGAGGATAGGGGACATAGAGAGTCAAAGGATGCAGAAAGGGAGAGAGGAGGGGGTTGAGGAGCAGAATCAGGAGATAGGTTGGAGAAGGTTTGAGCAGAGGGAAGAGATGATAGGATGGAAGAGGAGAGAGTAGCGGGGGAGAGAGAGCGAAGGTTGGGACGGCGCGATACCATCCGAGTAGGCGGCAGTGTGGAAGTGTTTGGATGAGAGCGAGAGGGAAAGGATACAAGGTAGTGGTCGGAGACTTGGAGGGGAGTTGCAATGAGATTAGTGGAAGAACAGCATCTAGTAAAGATGAGGTCAAGCGTATTGCCTGCCTTGTGAGTAGGGGGGAAGGTGAGAGGGTGAGGTCAAAGAGGAGAGGAGTGGAAAGAAGGAGGCAGAGAGGAATGAGTCAAAGGTAGACGTGGGGAGGTTAAAGTCACCACAGAACTGTGAGAGGTGAGCCATCCTCAGGAAAGGAGCTTATCAAGGCGTCAAGCTCATTGATGAACTCTCCAAGGGAACTGGGGGGCGATAATGATAAGGATGTTAAGCTTGAAAGGGCTGGTAACTGTGACAGCATGGAATTCAAAGGAGGCGATAGACAGATGGGTCAGGGGAGAAAGAGAGAATGTCCTATTGGGAGATGGAGGATCCAGTGCACCACCCGCTGACCAGAAGCTCTCGGGTGTGCGAGAACACGTGGGCAGACGAGGAGAGAGCAGTAGGAGTAGCAGTGTTATCTGTGGTAATCCATGTTTCCGTCAGTGCCAAGAAGTCGAGGGACTGGAGGGAAGCATAGGCTGAGATGAACTCTGCCTTGTTGGCCGCAGATCGGCAGTTCCAGAGGCTGCCGGAGACCTGGAACTCCACGTGGGTCGTGCGCGCTGGGACCACCAGGCAGCGGCCACGCGGTGTGAAGCGTTTGTATGGTCTGTGCAGAGAGGAGAGAAGAGGGATAGACAGACACATAGTTGACAGGCTACAGAAGAGGCTACGCTAATGCAAAGGAGATTGGAATGACAAGTGGACTACACGTCTCGAATGTTCAGAAAGTTAAACTTACGTTGCAAGAAATCTTATATGACTAAAATGATACAGTGCTGCTGAAGTAGGCTAGCTAGCAGTGGCTGCGTTGTTGATTCAGTTTGAAAGTGTAGCTGGCTAGGTAGCCTCGGTAACTGGCTAGGTAACCTCGACAATCTAAACTACACAATTATCTTGGATACGAAGACAGCAAAGACAACTATGTAGCTAGCTAACACTACACTAATCAAGTCGTTCCGTTGAATGTAATAGTTTCTACAGTGCTGCTATTCGGTAGACGGTGGACGTTGGCTAGCTGGCTAGCTGCTGGCCAGATAGCAGTGTTGACTACGTTAGGACGACGAATTACGATAATTACGCTAAACTACACAATTATCTTTGATACAAAGACGGCTATGTAGCTAGCTAAGAAGAAATTGCTAAGATCAGACAAATCAAACCGTTGTACTATAATGAAATGTAATGAAAAGTAATACTACCTGCGGAGCGAAGTGCGAAATGCGACCACTCGCTCCAACCCGGAAGTCGCAATTGATTTTATTTGATATGCATAACATGATGCAGCCACCACCATGTTTAAAAATATAAAGAGTGGTACTCAGTGATGTGTTGTGTTGGATTTGCCACAAGCAAATGTTTTGTATCAGGACAAAAAGTTAATTTCTTTACCACATTTTTTGCAGTTACATTACTTGTGCCTTGCAAACAGGATGCGTGTTTTGGAATATTTGTTTTATTCTGTAGAGACTTCCTTCTTTTCACTCCGTCATTTAGGTTAGGATTGTAAAGTAACTACAACGTAATTGACCCATCCTCAGTTTTCTCCTATCACAGCCATTAACCTCTCTGGGATATGTGGGACGCTAGCGTCCCAACTGGCCAACATCCAGTCAAAATGCAGAGCGCCAAATTCAAATAAATTACTATAGAAATTCAACTTTGATGAAATCACACATTCAATATACCAAATTAAAGCTACACTTGTTGTGAATCCAGCCAACATGTCAGATTTCAAAAATGCTTTACGGCGAAAGCAAACGATGCTATTATCTGAGCATAGCACCCAAGCAGACAAACACAGACCATCATACACAAAACGCAGAAATAAAGATATAAATCATGCCTTACCTTTGACGAGCTTCTTCTGTTGGCACTCCAATATGTCCCATAAACGTCACAAGTGGTCCTTTTGTTCTAATAATTCCGTCGATATATATCCAAAATGTCAATTTATTTGGCACGTTTGATCCAGAAAAACACTGGTTCCAACTTGCGCAACGTGACTACAAAATATCTCAAAAGTTACCTGTAAGCTTTGTCCAAACATTTCAAACTACTTTTGTAATACAGCTTTAGGTATTTTTTTACATAAATAATCGATCAAATTGAAGACGGGATGATCTGTGTTCAATACCGGAGGAAAACAACGTGTAGCGAGCCTCTGTGTAACGCGCCTCTAAGAAAGAGTAAACGTCCCTCAAGCCTCATTCTGAACAGTGTTACTTCTTCATTTCTCAAAGGAAAAACCTCAACCAATTTCTAAAGACTGTTGACATCCAGTGGAAGCGATAAGAACTGCAAGAAGTTCCCTTAGAAATCTGGATTCCCAATGAAACCTCATTGAAAAGAGAGTGACCTCAAAAAAATAATCTGAATGGTTTGTCCTCTGGGTTTCGCCTGCCAAATAAGTTATGTTATAGTCACAGACATGATTCAAACAGTTTTAGAAACTTCAGATGGTTTCCTATCCAAATCTACTAATAATATGCATATCTTAGTTTCTGGGCATGAGTAGCAGGCAGTTTAATTTGGGCACGCTTTTCATCCAAAATTCCGAATGCTGCCCCCTATCCTAGAGAAGTTAAACTCTGTAACTGTTTTAAAATCACCATTGTCCTGGTGGTGAAATCCTTAAGCGGTTTTCTTCCTCTATGGCAACTGAGTTAGGAAGGATGCCTGTATTTTTGTATTGACTGGGTGTATTGATACACCATCCAAAGCATAATTAATAACTTGACTATGCTCAAAGGGATATTCAGTGTCTGTTTTAATTTTTACTCCTCTACTAATAGGTGCTCTTCTTTGTGAGGCATTGGAAAACCTCCCTGGTCTATGTGGTTGAATCTGTGCATAAAATGCACTACTTAGCTTGGGGACCTTACAATTAACTGTATGTGTGGGGTTACAGAGATGGGGTAATCATTAAAAAAATCATGTTAACCACTATTATTTACATTTACATTTAAGTCATTTAGCAGACGCTCTTATCCAGAGCGACTTACAAATTGGTGCATTCACCTTATGATATCCAGTGGAACAACCACTTTACAATAGTGCATCTAACTCTTTTAAGGGGGGGGGGGGGGTTAGAAGGATTACTTTATCCTATCCTAGGTATTCCTTAAAGAGGTGGGGTTTATTACACACAAAGTGAGTCCATCAACTTTTAATGTGACATAATGTGTGTTAAGCAAATATTTACTCCTAAACATATTTAGACTTGCCATAACAAAGGGGTTGAATAATTGACTCAAGACATTTCAGCTTTAAATGTTTTATTAATTTGTAAAAATAAATTATGTTGTGGGGTATTATGTGTAGATCAGTGTCACAATATCTAAATTTAATCAATTTAACACAACAAAATGTGTAAAAATCCAAGGGGTGTGAATACTTTCTGAAGGTACTATAGATGGTGCCTCTGATTATTTATATTTCATCTTTAAGTACATGTAGGCTATTTATAATAGAAACATAACTCTCTCCTGTTCAAATGAGAGCAGATGTCTGGATCATCAAAAGAGAAAATGAAGAAATTAGATGGGGCTGTTTGACATTTGTTTGACTGATGATGACACAGATAAAGAAACAGATGTGCCTCTTTCAAACTGTAATCATTAATCTTTCAGTAAGTTATCGATTTGATTACAATAACAACTACCAAAATAGTAACTGCACTGCACTGACATGCCTTCCATTTTATGTCTCCTATCCTAACATTAACACATCTGTTTATGTCTTTGCCCCGTCTCCTCCACAAGGATCCAACAAATGGCTACTACAGCGTCAATACCTTCAAGGAGCACCATGGCACCCCGACTATGTCAATGGCCCCCAGCCAGACCGGCGGCGCAGAAGTCCGGAACCCTTCAGCTTCCTCTTCAGCCACCATGGGCAAGCAACGCGTGCCAACAGGCATGTCCTTCACCAACATCTACAGCACGCTAGGTGCCGGGCCCAACCGCCTTTACGACTACAGCCAGCGTTTCGTGCTAGGCATGGGCAGTAGCTCCATCGAGCTGTGTGAGCGTGAGTTCCAGCGGGGCTCGCTCAGTGACTCCAGCTCCTTCATCGACACGCAGTGCGACAGCAGCGTGAGCAGCTACAGCAAACAGGACGGCTACGTGCAGTTTGACAAGGACAGCAAGGCCTCGGCCGCCTCCTCCTCCTCCCACTACTCGCAGTCGTCCTCGCAGAACTCAGACCTGACGCGGCCGCTGCAGAAACGCATGCAGACCCATGTGTAATGGCAGAAGGAGCTACAGTATGGATTGATTGGACAGGATGGGTCGAGGATAGCACCTTTGGACACTCTGAGGAACACTACCTGACCGGTGTACAGTGCTATATTTTTGTTTGGTTTGTACTCTGGTCCTCTCCTTATATGGACACTGTACGTACCATACTTTTTACAGACACACAGTACATGTTCTTTGGATTACATGGGATAGACTGTATTCTCCTTGAAACAATCTCATCAACAACAAAAAACATTAAAAGAACATCATAACCTTGAGAGCCACAATTGGTCGAAAAAAGATGACAATCAATGTCCACTTTTTCAATGAACATTGCTCTGCTGTTGACCCCTATTCTGTTTCGACTAGTGGACTTCCTCAAAACGTGGAGATGTAGGCATTATTCACACATCTGTGTGGAATAATTCCATAATTGTAAAAAAGTTTATGTTTATCATCTAAAAAGACAAACTGTTGGGACTATGTTCAGCTGCCCGGTTGGGGTTTGAAGCACAAAGGGGTATTGTTAAAAACTGCCAGAGGCATTTCTTGTATCTGCGGGATAAAAAAACCTTAGATGGATAATGAAACCTCTGAGGAAAGATGGAGGGAGCGGCAGGCTATGTAATGAAAAGGAACACCTTGCCAACTGACCGAAGGACTGACCTGCAGGTCTAATATCTCTACACCTGGACTACTTTAATACTCAATGGATTATAGATTTTGGTTATCTAAGTATATTCTATATTTTGCTCCTTTACTTTGGACTAACGGAGATGTTTTGCCTTTTTGATGTATGCCTTGTGAAAGTTCACTACTGAGTCACAGGTCACAGATAAATGCATGGAGAAGTGGATGTGTCATACTGTTGTACTACTTCACTTGAGCTAACGTATCAAATGCTTTGTTCACTCACAAACTGTTGGTTTCTTTCTTATGGTCAAGGACATTAACATCTGTACTTTCCCATTCAATGTGTGACACTTGCAGCTTGATCGTGTGTGTGTGAGCAGATAGCTGTGGAGCCAAATACAGTGTTATTGCTGCCGGAGCCGTTCTCATTTTCGTGGCTTGCCATACTTAGCTGATATTGTGTTGTTTACACTGGAGCTCTGTAAATCCAGCATTTTTGTGTACTGTGATTTGACTACTGAATGACAGGGATAAAGATAAAGTAACTTTTTTCTGTCTGTCGCCTCTGTGGTTACAATTACTCAGTGCCCACCGTTTTTAGTGAGACACTGTTCTGTATCAAATGGTACTATTTAGCTTGAAAAGTGATGATTAGGTGGGTCTGTTTAAGAGTAAACACTGAAGGTGGTTAGCAAACCAAATAGTTAATATTAACTATAGTAGGATCTTGAAGATATGCGCTCGGAGTTGTCGGGAATGGAGGTTGTTCGGAACACAGAAATGTCTGTAACTTTGAATTTCACTTAAAAAAGCATCGACCTTTAAAAAAGATATATTCATTGCATATTTAGACGTGTTTTCTTTTACATATCTCAGTTTGATATTGCCAGGACAGTTGAGTGATCAATCTGTAACATTAAGATTTGTGTCTATGAGGTCCTACTGTACTATGACTTCATTAGAGAATTACTATTGGTCAACATAACTCAATATGATATGAACTAATCAGGGCCTGTATGTTTCAGTGCAAAATCAATATTACTTTTACCTTTATTTAACTAGGTAAGTCAAATTCTTATTTACAATGACAGCGTAGGAACAGTGGGTTAACTGCCTTGTTCAGGGGCAGAACAACAGATTTTTACCTTGTCAGCTGGGGCGATTCGATCTAGCAACCTTCCATTTACTAGTTCAACGCTCTAACCACTAGGCTACCTGCCACCCCACCATCCTCACAATGAAGCATTAGCTCATACAACAAACAGTCAACCAGGGATCTTCATACCTCTCCCACTAGATGACTCAGTTGGGTAACACTTTCCAGTCATTAGTAAGGCATTTATTCGTGATCTAACTGAAAATCATTACCCCTATATAAACAAAGCATGTCATATATAAACCAAATGTCTTCCCAATGTATTTTAAGATTTGAATGCAGCCTCCATCAATACCCTGCCTGTTTGGTAATGACCAGCACCACCATTCATAATGACTGATTATCATATGCCTTATGACAGAGAGGAAGGCTGTCGTTATATGCACACCATAGAAGTGACTTTGTATAATAACAGTAAGCAGAGAAATTAAGTGGGCTGTGGTCTATGGTCTATTGTCGTATTACAGAGTATGTTGTCCATCATTAAAGAGCCTAAATTTCAGCAAATCTTGCTGAGATTCAAACAAGTCCCGGTGAGACTGATGCTGTCCTAATATGGACAACCTATATTGGTACCATTTTAGAGTTAATTTGAATTCAGGAAAATAGGGTCGTTGGTCGGGGTGGATGGGTAGGCTTACAACATGAATGACTAGCAACCCAAAGGTTGCGTGTTTGAATCTCATCATTGCAAACTTTAAGATTTTAGCTGATTAGCTACTTTGAATTACTTACTACTTTTTAGCTAGTTTGCACCTACTTAGTATGTTATCTAACCCTTTCGTGTACTATGTTACATCTACCCTTGTGTCCAGGTTGACATTAATCATCTAAACGTTCTTGTTTTTTCTTCTTACTCTAGATTCAAAGTCATTTTTATAGACAATCTTAGCATTTTGTGACAAAAAAACATCTTTATATATGGTGGAGTGGATGAGGCTAAAAATCTAATGGAGTGGCCTGTGTGGTCCATCGGTTAGAACAGCTGAGCCCAGCACACAGTCTGCCAGAGTCAGCATAGGTTCCGATCCAGCCAACTGCCCTTTGACTCACCCTTCTATCCTCCCCGTCTTTCCAACACTGTAGTAGTATCTCTTCATAAGATACAAAAGGAGTGGGACTGCCCAACTCATAAAAGAGTTTCAAATAAAGCTATGGTCAAACATAACGAGTACAACACACATCCTTGTGGTACTGAAATATGAAATCGTAAGGAATCCTCTCATGGATTCAGTCTTTTCCAAATGTGTGTTGGTTGGAGCTGTGTTTACGAGCCAACTCAACTCCCATCTTAAATCATCCTGCACCTCCTACAGCTCCACTGTTTACCAGGGGTCCAACTTTGAACCTGCAATGAGCCTGAATCTCCTAGCAGACAGAACTGCTAGGGGAATCATACTGGATGAGCACATATTTGGAGATGCTCACTCGAGCCTGTTTGCTTTGAGGACTGTGGCTGCTTGCATTTGATTTGGAAAAAGCTACTCAAACAAATATATACAGTATAGTGTATGTATGTCGATGAGAGTCCAGCATAATTCCTGCGTGCAGAAAAAAATATCTATTTGCATTCCATCCCCGGAGCCTGGCTGCAATTGTAGAACTGCAAAAGCAGTACAGTTGCTGTCTTGTGGATTAGTTCTGCATCATTCTCTCCTGCTCCTCTTTGTATCTCTCTATTGGGATCCAGAAAAACTGATGAATATCTCCAATCAAGGTGTCACTATAACCAAAATATTTTCAAGCAGATACATTTTCCATTGTTGAACTGTGTGTCTAAAGTGAAAATCTCACTTTTAAAAGTCCAAATTCTGTTATCGCATTCCCAAATAATGTGTTGACTCATTCTGTACTCATTTGAGGCCAAAAAGCATAAATTGGAGAGAAAAAAAACACCACCTCAAACTTGTCTCAAATAGTCCATTAAAAAAATACTACTTCCTCGTAGAGGATGATTGAGGAGGATGAGCCAGCCAATCAGCATTGAATATTTTTAATGACTGCTATACGCCCACACCATTGTCATTGGGGTACACTGACACACCTCCGACACAGAAAAGCTGCTTTTTAACATACTTAATTTTTTTTAAATTGGGAAGGAAAACTATTTAACCCAATTTGTAATTAATTATAGGTCATATTTCATAGAAATCTAAACACTGGACAGTTACTTTAAAGGGACTTGATGTTAGGTTCCTCACCCTGAAAGTAGTCTATGGGCCAGGAGAAACTGTAGTCCATGGTTCAGTTCTTTAGACATCCACAACTAACTTTAGCCACTGCTAGATAAAATCAATGGGAGTGGAAAAGGGGCATGTGCAGCCTGTTAAAAAGAAATGTCCAAATCACCTTTAAGTCATAGCAAATCATTTAATTTATTCAAATTAATTTCACAATTATATTTTTAAACGGCACCTCATGCACTCCCATTGATTAACTTTGCTCTGGAAGAAATTAAAACACAGTCACAATTATTTTCACATCTCTTCTATCTGCTGATGTTTCCAGAGGAAACATTACACACTATGAAAGTGATAACAGTGTATTGTTGCTGTGAAGATATGAGCTTGTGGCTAACTGATCCACAGCTATAAGTCATGTATTAGGACTAGCTCAAAGTTGCATTTGTCTACAAGGAACATCTCAACACGATTGTTTCAACAAAGAACTATTGAAGTTAATTGAGGTAGAATCCGTACTCATATGGGAAAGCTTACTTGAGATTGACTCTGGTTCCTTGCAAAGTCAGAAAATCAGATAAAGTCAGAGTATTGGAAGCAGTGGAAGATAAGAGTGAAAACTATGAAGGAACAAAAACTGAAAAGAGTAACACATGTTTGGGTCAAAACGTTCACTCCAGTCTAACTACGATTGAATAATGTAGTTGAATTGATGTTGTATACATTCACACTATCAATCACTACTGTACTAACTACTACTAATGTTGGTAAATTATTCATTAGCCTCAGTCTCAGGCTGTCTGTTATGGACACTGTACTAAGGTTATGGGACGTCAACATTAAGTAGTCAGACATCTGAAATTGTACATGGCAATTTAAAAATATATATATTTGCTTGTCTCCAGTGGGTCTTGTTTCTGTGTACAGTGCATTGAACATGAATGACACATCCCTCTCATTGCCTATATAACCTATGACAAATGCGGTACTAACAGGATCGAAATAACCAGGATCGAAATAACACAGAAGAACTCCAGAGGATTGCTCCTGCCCTCCCAAGAGGTCTCTGTGACCCTTCAAACTCTCTTAAAACAAATTCCATAACCACTGATCGACAGCTGAGACCTTTCACATAAGCGATTGTCAGACAGAATTGATTGGCCTATGTTATTTGCCACTTTTTTGTAATTAATAAAAGGCTGAGAGGAAGGCAGGCTTTTGTCCATGGGAAATCAGCCAGTGACATTTTGTGACTCCAGTCTCCAGAGGGACAACCACGGAGCCAGACCACACCAGACCTTTGTTCTCCTCCCTTACATACACAACTGCCACACACACCACAAAGTCTGATTATTTCCTTCCAGTTACTGAATTATTATCCATCTTTTAAGTTTGATCTCGCGTTTCATAACGTCGGTAATTGAGTCCTTAAACTACTTTTCTTTGCCATCTTCCAGTCTGATCATTATCTGCAGGTAATTATCTTAGCGATGCATTAACAGGTGTTTTTCTTCCCTCTCCTTTTTTTTATTGGCTTACTTAGCTAATGAGTGTCCGTGGCTCAGGAAGAGATGACGTTGGTGGGGTGTGTTTGTAGGTTTGAACAGCAACTGCCATGTTATTCCTGTACCACTCTTCTGGTCATGTAGGGTACTGAGGGAAGCCTTGGGGGTCTTTCATCCTTTCCAGAGCCTCTCACTGATGAGTTATCAGTGTAATTATCAACAAAGTTCCTCCCTTGATATTACTTCTATAAAGACAGATGTTGAAGAAGAAAACATATGCATTTGGAAACATATGTCAGTAAATTAATAGTGAATATTCAATTATGGGCCTTCCACGGCAAACTCCAATGGAGGAAAACATCAAATACTTCATTACGTATACAGTGTAGCTGGGTTGTGAGGAATGTGAAAATGTTTGACACTACTGGTATAAATTTAAATAAATCACAGCATTTTCAATATAAGTTTTGCATAGGATATAGAGGAATGCTGCTGCTTCTCAATTGGGTTGCATTCTCAAATATCAGTCAAACATAACCTATTGAGGAATAATGTTTGTGTAGGTTGAGACTTTTATTTATTGTTTCCTAATGTGCAGATAGGTTTAAAGTTGGCCTGTGTGGTCCAGCCCTTCTGACTCGCAAATTCTTCTACCTTTGCTGTCTCCTCTTCAATGTGCTATCAACAAAATAAAAAAGGTTAAACCTACCAAAGATATTTAAAACAAATTAAAGGTTTAAGCTATTTGACACCATATTTTTTGGACCACTGACTATTTCCAAGAGCCTGTGCATCTTTTATAGCCAAAGTACCTTTTCTCTTTCAAGCGGTCTAGATCCAATGCACCACTTCCACTCCACAATCCAAAACGTTGATGTGGTCACATTTAATGGGTAGCCTTAGTAACCTTATGGCTGTCCTCAATTCATTACCACACATTTTGTATGAAGTATGCACTCAAAGTGGACAATGGACTTGTTTTGACAGCTCCATTGAGTAATGTGGAACATAGTGAAGTTGCCCCTAGATGCTGATCTTGGGTCAGTTTTGCATTTCCCCCACTAATGGTTAAGGTTAGGATTGGGGATTATGAAGCTGATTCTAGATCAGTACCTAGGGAATTATGTAACTTCCCCCGGTTGAGTAATGTTGGGTCGAGAAAACATACAGTACTGTGCCTCTCTAGATGGCAAGCCTTTAGATGTGTATGTGCTTAGGTGAGAAATGTTATGCATACCACAGCAGTGAAACTGTGAAAAACCAGCAATTAGCTATTATTACACCCACCACAGGTGTCTTTGAATGTGACATGTTACTTGAAGGAATGTAAAGTATCTAAATGATGACAATTAGCATATGCAATTAATTGGCATTGTATAATGATTCATGAAAAGGGCACAATAATTGTCCATGATTGCGCAATCACGGGCTAATTATGTTGACTTGATGTGCATTTCGAGACAGCTTGAAGAATATGAAGCCCAAAAAAGGGAGAAGAAATTCATGCCAAATTCATGGCCCTACCTCCCCGAACTGATTGCATTCCACAGAATAAGTCACGACCAAACTGATTCAGGAACATTTTAACGACGTAATAACACAAAGATCCTATCGCCTGAAATTAGAAAACAAAATTCAATCAATAAAAAAATAAGATTAATAAATAAATGAGGCCCCCGCAATTTTGAGAAAGTGTGGCAGATCTTCGCCGTAATTACATTTTCTCACTGTGCACTCTGATATCTGGCGGGCCATGGATCAACAAAGGTCTTGTTTCTCTTCTACATAAATTATAGGTTACTGAGAGAGAGAGCGCTGCAAGACGATTAATCAACACAACAGCAAGTATTGACTTGACAGAAGCTGCTTCTCCCCAGGATTTGTAGATCATTTACTGTGTTCTTATTGACATTTTGCAAATGCTTTCATGCACTGAGTAGAATCCCACTGAGGTGAGACACGAAGGCTATCGCACCGTTGATGTAGTGTTAAAGGTTTTCCGCCAGGCGGAATAGGCACCCTATTCCCTTTATAGTGCACTACTTTTGACCAGGGATCATATTGTTCTGGTGAAAAGTAGTGCACTATGTAGGGAATAGGGTGCCATTTGGGATACAAGCCTAATGTTAAAAGTACTAAGAAACTGGGAGGGAAATCATATATTCTTACAAGAGATTCCTCCCCCATTAATAAAATATATTTTTCATGTCATCATGAAATGGAGTTAATGTTTTGTAAAAATGTATTCAACAGATGAAAGTGTGACATTTCGCCTGACAAAGAATATCAAACAGCCTTTTAGATCTGTTGATCATCAAAAATGTAAAACATTATCAATCAAAATACAAAGTGTTCTCTTTCTCAATTGAGTTACATAAGCAACTTTTTTGTACGTCTTTTATTTTTTAATACATTTCCGAAGTCGGGGTAGTGACGGAAATTGAATACAGAACAAGCCATGCAAATCGATACGCTTAAAGCTGAGTGACAACCAAGTGAGTTTAGACCAGTCCTCAAATGGAATAAGTCATGTTTTTAGTACAGCATGCTTCAGTAGAAACAACTCATGCATCTCTTGTAGTCCTGGACACAAGAATAGATGAGAGGTGTGAGTGGATTGGATGGTGTTTTGGTAGAGTAATGAATGCTCATGTGGCCTGGCCAGGTTAATACTCAATGACCGCTGTCATAACATAGAAGGAAATAAAGTGATAATATGAGGGTTTTTTTCTTTTCTTTTTTTAAAATCACACCGGCCCATTTTCTACTTGAAGGCCCCCATTATCAAATAAAATACAACTTTACTGTCACGACTCCGACCGAGGCAGGCTCTCCTTCCCGTTCGGGTGGCGCTCGGCGGTCGTCGCCACCGGCCTATTAGCTGCCACTGATCCTTTTCTCCCCCTCCCTAGGTGTTTATTGGGTGCACCTGTTTTGTATGAGGGTGTAATTAGTTGGGCTTATTTAGTCAGCCGGCCCGCACGTTTCTTTGTGCGGGATTGTTTGTATGTAAGTGTGGTGTTGGTTTTTGTGCTTCACGTTTACTGGACTGTGTTCATTCCCCCCGTGTCTGGGGTAGTTTATAGTGTACACCCAGTGTGTTAGTAGGGTGGCCTAGTTTGTCCGTGTTCATTAAAGAACATTTGTATTTGCACCTGCTGCTCCTGCGCTTTTTCTTCACACTCCGACACCCAGGCCTTACATTTACATGTCACATGCTTCGTAAAAAACAGGTGTAAACTAACAGGGAAATGCTTACTTGCGGGCCCTTCCCAACAATGCAGATAGAAAATAAAGGTAAATAATAGAAAAATAATAACATAAGGAATAAATACACGAGTATTGATAACTTGGCAATATACACGGGGTACCAGTACCGAGTCGATGTGCAGGGGTACAAGGTAATTTAAGTAGATTCTGTATGAACATATTAGGTAGGGATAAAGTGACTAGGCAACAGGATAGATAATATACAGTAACAGGAGCACATGTGATGAGTCAAAAGAATTACAAAAAGGGTCAATGCAGATAGTCCAGGTAGCTAATGGGTAGCCCTTTTCAAATGACCAAATCTCCCTCTAGTGGCCTCATGGTTGGAATGTTGATCATATTTTAAAAAATAATTTCCTAATTCATAAACATTATTAAAAAATATATATATATATATTCAGTTTTTCTATGTCAAACAGTTTTGTTATATTTCAGTCTTCTGTGATGTATATAAAGTGTAATATTGGGATGCAAACTCAACATTGAATACATTTAAACTCTATATCGGACATGGTATAGGTATCTTCTTTTGTTTAAGCCCATAACCATGTGTTTGAGGTGTATACTTTTGTTTCAAAGTAGATTTGTTTAAGACTATGAAGAAACACTCTGTCTGACCCTGGTTTAGCTCACTGAAGTAAAATGCTAACTATTTAACTAACTATTTAGCAGTCTTATGGCTTAGGGGTAGAAGCTGTTCAGGGTCCTGTTGGTTCCAGACTTAGCCAAGTAATGAGAATGTTGCACAAAGCCTCCAATTTAGACATGCCTATTGAGCTAAAGTTGGACCAGCCCATCTGGCATTTGCCAGAATTGCCCTATGACCAGTCCGTCCCTGTGAATGAAGGATATTTTGGTGTCAGCTACTGTGAAGGGAATAGGTTGGTAACTCTGACCTATAGCTAATCAGTCTCTGTACAGCTAGATAAAAGTGCAAACCTTTTAAACCTTTTGTCAACCCTATTCCTTTTAAATTACTTGAAACCAGATGTCTGGTACCTTACAGTCCTGCTACATTGCCCTCTGTCTGTAGAGCAGAACACAACGCTCAGGTGACGTTTCACTCAAAGAGCAAACCCCATGTGCTCAAAGCTGGATCAGTAAATGGAGTGTCATGGAAGGGAGACAGAGGTAGAGGACTTTATGGACTTTGACTCAAAGACCCTTGCACAGTGGAGTAGGTAAACAAGGTTTAATTGTGCAAGGCGGTGGACTTATCAGGCTATCGGCTACACACAGGCCAAGGAAGCAACAGTGGGACCAAGAGCCTAGTCAACCTAAGCAGAAGTAAGGACAGGAAATGACATGTGCTACACCTGTTCCTAGAAATCCTACATAACACTTTTCCTCCATTGTTATCACAGCAAGTGAGTTTGATTAGATAAAAGCATGTGGATGTGACATTTCAAAGAAAAGTCATTCCAAGTGGTCAAAACGGTACTTATCATATTGCACAGTGTATAATAGTGATTATGCATTATTCATAGCAATATCCATTACAGATATACTAACAAGCAGGTGGTGTTGAAAGAAAACATCTTATGTTGTAAAGTATTCATAATAGTGTTTGTGCGACTATAACAACCAGCGTATGGTGCTACAGTGTGTCATATTGACCTAGCTATTACTCTCAGTTCTAAAATACTTTATTGACGCCGCTGCCATTGTTCACATTTTCTAACGTGGTAGGAAGGGAAGTGGTCCGTTTCAAAAACCACTGCAAACCTATACATGAAAACAATATGATTCAATTTGGGATACTCCGAGGAACACTGCTAGTGCATGAATCCCCTCTGGAGTCTATGCCAACGTTCTCTCCAAGGTAGATACATGTAAATAATGCAGTCATTCAGTGATAGTGTCTCTGTAACTTTGTTCATTCTTGTTGAGGGGTTTCAAGGCCAACTTGTAATATTTCTCTGTGCATGTCTGTCTGCACTTATCAATGGCTGCTTTTTGTCTCGGCTCAGATAATTTTCTATGCTTGATCCAATGGACTTTAAATACAAATACCCTGTGATACTGAATGTCCACCATGACCATGGGTCATGTGCGTACACAAAGGTAGCACATGGAAATAATTCTCTATTCATTATTCTCTATTCAGTGCTGCATACTCCATTTCACTTGAAATGCTGATATGCTTTCAGCCATTCAACGTGAAGCTGCCAGCATTGTACATTTCTAAATCTTATACATTTGTATTTTTTTTATCTCAGAAATTCTTAAATTCTTTGAAGAAAGGGATCTAAATGATTTGTTCAGTGGCTATAGATCCACATGTTGTGTAAGGGAAATTAGGTTCAACACATTGCAGAATAGACCTACTCTACTGTGTCCATAGGACCTCAATATCAGCAGTACACTAGTTGACTCTCCTGATCCTGTTGGGGAGTTGCAGTGATGATACAAGATTGTAACTACCAATTGGGGAGAGAAACGGGGTAAAAAAAAAAGTGACTTGTTCCATTGCATGATTTAATACAGCTTGAAATAAGACATAACATTACATTTGCATCACATGTACATCAAATTTAAAAAGTAATGAGGACAATATACAGTGTTAGTAGCAGAAGTAGTAACAGTAGTAGTAGTAGTAGAAATAGTAGTAGTAGCAATAATAGTAGTATAATTAGTAGTAGCAGCAGTAGTATCAGTAGTACTAGCAGTAGCATTAGTAGTACCAGAAGTAGCAGTAGTAGTAGAATAATTAGTAGTAGTAGTAGTAATAGTAGTAGAATTAGTAGTAGTAGTAGAATTAGTAGCAGCAGTAGTAGTAGAATTAGTAGTAGCATTAGTAGCAGCAGTAGTATTGGTAGTAGTAGTTGTATTAGTAGTAGTAGTAGTAGTAGTAGTAGTAGTAGTACCAGTAGTAGTACCAATAGCAGCCGCAGCAGTAGTAGTAGTAGTAGAAGTAGTAGCAGCAGTAGTAGCAGCAGTGTAATTATTAGTAGTGGCAGTAGTAGTAGTAGAATTAGCAGTAGTAGCGGTAGTAGTAGTAGTATAATTAGTAGTAGTAGTAGTAGTAGTAGTAGAATTAGCAGTAATACCAGTAGTAGTAGTGGAATTAGTAGTAGTAGCAGTAGTAGTAGTAGAATTAATAGTAGTAGCAGCAGGAGCAGCAGTAGTAGAAGCAGTAGCAGCAGTAGTAGTAGTAGTAATAATAGTAGTAGAAGTAGTAGTAGTAGTACCAGTAGTAGCAGTAGTAGCAGCAGCAGCAGTAGTTGTATAATTAGTAGTACCAGTAGTAGAAGTAGTTGTAGAATAATTTGTAGCAGTAGCAGTAGTAGTAGTAGAATTAGTAGTAGTAGTAGAATTAGCACTACTACCAGTAGTAGTAGTGGAATTAGTAGTAGTAGTAGTACCAGTAGTAGCAGTAGTAGTAGTAGTACCAGTAGCAGCAGTAGTAGTAGTAGTAGTAATAGTAGTAGTAGTAGTAGTAGTAGTAGTAGTAGTAGTAGTAGTAGTAGTACCAGTAGTAGCAGTAGTAGTAGTAGTAGTTGTATTAGTAGTAGTAGTAGTAGTAGTAGTAGCAGTACCAATAGCAGCCGCAGCAGTAGCAGTGGTAGTAGTAATAGAAGTAACAGTAGAAGTAGTAGTAGCAGTAGTAGCAGCAGTGTAATTATTAGTAGTGGCAGTAGTAGAATTAGCAATAGTAGCGGTAGTAGCAGTAGTAGTATAATTAGTAGTACCAGTAGTAGCAGTAGTTGTAGAATAATTAGTAGTAGTAGCGGTAGTAGTAGTGTGGCTCAGTTGGTAGAGCATGGCGCTTGCAACGCCAGGGTTGTGGGTTCATTCCCCACGGGGGGACCAGGATGAATATGTATGAACTTTCCAATTTGTAAGTCGCTCTGGATAAGAGCGTCTGCTAAATGACTTAAATGTAAATGTAGTAGCAGTAGTAGTAGTAGTAGAATTAGTAGTAGTTGAATTAGCAGTAGTACCAGTAGTAGTAGTGGAATTAGCAGTAGTAGAAGTAACAGTAGCAGTAGTAGTAGTAGTAGTAGTAGTACCAGTAGCAGCAACAGCAGTAGCAGGAGTAGAAGTAGTAGTAATAGTAGTAGTACCAGTAATAGTAGTAGTACCAGTAGTAGCAGCAGTAGTAGTAGAAGTAGTAGCAGTTGTAGTAGAAGTAGTAGTAGTAGCAGCAGCAGCAGTAGTAGTAGCAGGAGTAGCAGCAGTTGTAGTAGTAGAAGTAGTAGTAGTAGCAGCAGTAGAAGTAGTAGTAGTAGCAGCAGCAGTAGTAGTAGCAGGAGTAGCAGGAGTAGCAGCAGTAGTAGTAGTAGCAGCAGCAGAAGCAGCAGTAGTAGTAGTACTGTATTAATCCAAACCTGGAATTTTATGCTGCAGACATATCCAAAGCCTTTCTACCACTTTATTGACGTGTGTGTATGCTTGTGTGTGTGTGTGTGCTTGTGTGTTTGTGAGTGTGTGCATCAATGTGTGTGTGTATTTGCCCTTGTGTGGAAGAGAGAGTGGGTGAGTTCAAGTAGAATTATGCACTCCATCAGAACTAAACCATGGCGATTGAACATGCTTATTTTCATACATAAGGTGACATCCAGCAAAAGAGACAAAATAATTCCACTCTGGTATTTCAGAATGTGCAAATACCGTCCAAAAGACCCAAGCTCATCTAGAAGCCACCAATCAAAGAGCACTACCGGCTGTGAAGTGAATAGGTGTTGGGCAACATTTGACCTTTGAGCACACGTTATTGAGAATGAATAAAAATAATGATATTTGACCAACTGCCATGTAAGGGCTGGATTCAATCTGTAGCTCTGAATAACTGTGCCACAGGGAGATATAAATGCAAAGCCAATGTTCCGCGATACCGCAGACTGGATTTACGGTAAACGCTGCATATGTCGGTTTAGTCAGAAATTACTTTTACATTTCAATCACACTATATCGCTGAACTTCATTGATACGGATTGAATCCAACCCTAAGTCAATGTGAGAGAATAGCTGCGTTGTTATAAAGGGTATAGAAACATATGTAGGGCATTATGACTCTTCATGCCATGCATATAAATGCTTTATAAATGCTTTATCAAATGCTACATATCACCACTAAGTAAATTGTTACCATGTTTTGATTTTAAAGTGGTAGTCCATCCAAGTTACAAAATAGCTTAGGCTTATGTTTCCTTACCTTGAAACCAGTCAGAGGGCAAGAACAGGTTGCCATCCACACTCTGGGTTTGTAACCACAGCGACCATGTTAATAGTAGTTGATGCAAAGAAAAAGCTACTTAAAAAACTAAGGTGAATATGCAGATACAGCATTTAGTTTTTATATTCCAGTCAAAGTTAGGAAGAAAGAATTACTTACCTGCAAAATGGTAAATAATATTTTTAATGTATGAAATAGATAAAAGAAAAAGGCACTGGAATGTACAGTGCATTCGGAAAGTATTCAGACCCTTCACTTTTTTCACATTTTGTTACGTTACAGACTTATACTAAAATCATCAATCTACACACAATACCCCATACTGACAGAGCGAGAACATGTTTCTAGAAATTTTAGCAAATGTATAAACATTTTAAAAAATAAATACTTTATTTACGTGAGTATTTAGACCCTTTGCTATGAGACTTGAAATTGAGCTCTGGTGCATCCTGTTTCCAAATCAAATCAAACATTATTTGTCACATGCGCAGAATAAAACAGGTGTATACCTTATCGGGAAATGCGTACTTACATGCCCTTAACCAACAATGCAGTTCAAGAAATAGAGTTAAGAAAATATTTACTAAATAAACTAAAGTGAATATATTTCATTTTTTTAATAAAAAAGTATCACAAGAACATTACATAACAATAACGAGGCTATATCCTGTTTGGGCTAGGGGGCAGCATGTTCACGTTTGGATGAAAAGCGTGCCCAGAGTAAACTGCCTGCTACTCAGTCCCAGTTGCTAATATAAGCATATTATTAGTTGATTTGGATAGAAAACACTCTGAAGTTTCTAAAACTGTTTGAATGATGTCTGTGAGTATAACAGAACTTATATGGCAGGCCAAAACCTGAGAAAAATCCAACCAGGAAGTGGGAAATCTGAGGTTTGTAGTTTTTCAACTCTTGGCCTATCAAAATACACAGTGTCTATGGGGTCAAATTGCACTTCCTAAGGCTTCCACTAGATGTCAACAGTCTTTAGAACCTTGTTTGATGCTTCTACTGTGAAGTGGGGGTGAATGAGAGGGGATTGAGTAAGGTCTCTCCCAGAGTGCCATGAGCTGACCATGCGCGTTCACGTGAGAGTTAGCTTGAGTTCCATTGCATTTCTGAAGACAAAGGAATTCTCCGGTTGGAACATTATTGAAGATTTATGTTAAAAACATCCTAAAGATTGATTCTATACTTCGTTTGACATGTTTCTACGGTCTGTAACGGAACATTTTGACTTTTCGTCTGCTCCTAGTGATCGCGCGTCATGAATTTGGAATACTGGGCTAAACGCGCGAACAACAAGGAGGTATTTGGACATAAAGATTAACTTTATCGAACAAATCAAACATTTATTGTGGAACTGGGATTCCTGGGAGTGCATTCTGATGAAGATCATCAAAGGTAAGTGAATATTTATAATGATATTTCTGACTTCTGTTGATTCCGCAACATGGCGGGTATCTGCTTGGCTTGTTTTGGTCTCTGAGCACCGTACTCAGATTATTGCATGGTTTGCTTTTTCCGTAAAGCTTTTTTGAAATCTGACAAAGCGGTTGCATTAAGGAGAAGTATATCTATAATTTTGTGCATAACAATTGTATATTTTATCAAAGTTTATTATGAGTATTTCTGTAAATTAATGTGGCTCTGTGCAAATTCACCGAATATTTTGGAGGCAAAGCCAAATGTAAACTGAGGTTTTTGGATATAAATACAAAACATACATGTATTGTGTAACATGTTGTCCCGGGAGTGTCATCTGATGAAGAATATCAAAGGTTAGTGACTCATTTTATCTCTATTTCTGCTAAGTTCTGACAAGAACTTTGAGGGTCTGGGGACCCATAGCAAATCTTTTCAGTCTCCTGAGGGGGAAAAGTTGTTGTCGTGCCCTCTTCACAACTGTCTTGTTGTGTTTGGACCATGATGACCATGAACTTGAAACTCTCGACCCGCTCAACTTCAGCCCCGTCGATGTTAATGGAGGTCTGTTCGGCCCTCCTGCTCCAGTGCGCTCAGGACCTCAGACTGAGGCGAAGGTTCACCTTCCAACAGGACAACAACCCTAAGCACACAGCCAAGACAATGCAGGAGTGGCTTCGGGACAAGTCTCTGAATGTCATTGAGTGGCCCAGCCAGAGCCCAGATCGAACACCTCTAGAGAGACCTGAAAATAGCTGTGCAGCGAAGCTCCCCATCCAACCTGACAGAGCTTGAGAGGATCTGCAGAGAGGAATGTGAGAAACTCCAAATAGAGGTGTGCCAAGCTTGTAGCATCATACCCAAGAAGACTTGAGGACGTAATCGCTGCCAAAGGTGCTTTAACAAAGTATTAGGTAAAGGGCCTGAATACTTATGAAAATGTGATATTTCGGGGGTTTGTTTTCTATATATTTTCAAACATTTCTAAAAACCTGTTTTTGCTTTGTCATTATTGCATATTGTGTGTAGATTGATGAGGGGAAAAACAATTTAATTAATTTTAGAATAAGGCTGTAACCTAACAAAACGTGGGAAAGCGAAGGGGTCTGAATACTTTCCGAATGCACTGTACCTGACACAGCTGTTGTTTTTCAGTCCCAGTTCCACGTCTGTGCTATTTTACCTTTTTTGGATTGATGATTTATTCCTACTGGTGATGTTTTTGTGGACTGTTTTGTAGGCTGTAGATGTCTTTGTGGAGGCTACAGAGACACACAGAAATATTTACAGGAAAGTTTAAGGTTGTACCGTTCAACTCAATAGGCGTATTTGTGATTCCGGTCGCTAAATAAGGCAGTACGACCTTGATTAACCCTCCTGTTGTGTTCGTTTCATGTTGCTTTATTCTGTGTTCCCGGTCTAAAATGACCGCCCCATTATAGCTGATTATAAATCCATAATAATACATATATTATCACCTAATGTTGTGTTAGATCTTTTTATCAACTTAAGTTCTTGTGAACAATACAAGTTTTGAACTTCTATTTGCTATTTATGGCCTGTAGGCCTCGTTGACCTGAGCTCATACAACTAGTTTTTGAGTAAAAAAAATGAATAATGTACGGATTATTTTGACTATAACAAATACTCAGATGAAACATATTGTGCTATTTATCACAGAGTCCTTTGTGTCAAAGTTTAACAAGGACTCTATCCTCCTCGCCTGTGTCATGATCAAGAACCTCACATACAGTATATTGTTTGGTCATTGTGCTGCCACAGAATGAATTGTGAGCAAGGTCTCAAAACCTTTATGTACCAAAGCTGCGAGAAAAGTTCTATATATTATTGAAACAATGTTGCGATTGTTTGTGAGAATGCCAACATTTGTGGTTCCCGTGGGGGAAAGATTCTATTGGAGAAAGGTTCCCGTTGGGGTTGCCATGGAAGCCAAGAAGAGGAGTGAGGTGTGTGTGCTCAAACACACATGCATGTGGGGGTCTGGGAGAGGAAGTGTGTCCATCTGATGAATGGGCATGTGCCTGAACTAAATTTTATACACTAATTGTAGTCTCACCCATTCAATTCTAATGACCAGTCATTTTTGACCGGGAACACCACAGGTGTACAAAAGTTAAATAATACACCCAAAATGTAATGAAAATCATCTAAATGTATTTTGTGTGTTCAGATGCCCTGTGTGAACAAAGTCATGGAACCTTATGACAATCAGATTAAATTAACTACATTTTTCAGAGAGAAAACTTGTAAATCGGTACAATTCGACCGGAACACAGCAGGAGGGTTAACCATTAAAGTTTCTTCTCCTTACAGATACGTGTATGATGTTCACAGGTAAATAGTGTATGAAAATGTGTTGTGTGGGTTCTCAATGAATTAGACCTTTTTGAAGTATGGATGTCATCGAGGTAGCAATCTCATCAAGGAGCTTCATGGGTCAAAGGATGAGAATACTCCTATGATGAAGAAGGGTTGAGGGTTCATTTTTTTTCTCAAAATCATACATACAGGAAAACATTTCATTAATGGAAAGTTGCCTGTGTTTTGTCAGGGTCACATTTAAAAAGCTCTAGCAATGAGCTTTGAAACTCATTAATCTGAAGTATGTGCAACATTATACAGAGCTAACACTTTCTTATTAAGTTCAATCCCCTTGAGGGAAGTGCTGTCATTGACTGGGTTCATGGGCTTATCCATTTTTTTCACATTACCTGAAGAGTGAAGAATTGCATACCGTATATTGCAACATCTTTTTGACAGCACTACATGTGGATAAGGATTCAATTACCCCCTCTTCCCTACTTCTCCCCCTCCTTCCTCCCCCCAAGGGACTGGGGAGAATGGGATAGCGTTGCGGCTGTGAGAGTTGGAGATGAGAGAGGGAAAACGGCCAGATCGCTCTACAATGCAGTAATGTGATTAAATCATACAGTGACAGGCAGAGCAACAGAGCCCTGTCTTGGGGATGAATCCCAAATGGTATCCTATTACCTATGTAGTGCACTCCTTTTGGCCAGAGAAGTCTGGGCCCTGGTCAAAGTAGTGCACTATATAGCTAATAGAGTGCCATTTGGGAAGCAGGCTTGGTCTGCTCCTGTTTCCTCTATGATGGTCCTCTTTAGACTACTGATGCACTAGCTGGAGGAATGATCTGAAGTAAAGGCAGGCTATGTGTCATGTATGATCACTCCAAGCCGGAGTGAGAGAGGAGAGGAAACACTAAAGCAACGGAGAGACAGACATTCTCAAACTTATTAAATGTGGATTGCATTGTTTGATTGCATGTTATGTTATATTATGTAATGTTATGTTATGTTATGTTATTTGATATTTTCCACTTGAATAGATGCTGAGATGTTCCATGGACATTGTTTGACTGGTCTTTGTTTCAGCGAAATGAAGATTCGGCTTTATTTAGTGAATACCAAAGAAAGGAAATAATTCCTCAACCTGTACCCCAGCAGTCACAGATACTGAACACTTCCACATATCTCACACCTAAATTTTTGTTGATATCCCCCTACTTAACATTATTCTGAAAACTACACATTTCAGTGGTAGAATGCAGGTCAGACATATCCTCTTATACTCTCATCTTTTTCCGATGAATAAACCATCGGTATGTTGTGGTGTGGCGTAGTGTGTGGATAATATCATAAAGCTACTTTACATCATCAAGCTGTCCACTTTTATTACACCAGCAGGAGCAGGTTCTCCGGCCTGTGTACCAAATGGCACCCTGTTCCCTACATAGAGCACTACTTTTGACCAGATCGCTATGGGCCCTGGTCAAAAGTAGTGCACTATATTCTGAACAGGGTGCCATTTGGGACACAGACATTTTTATCTGGCGAGTGTTCAAGTGTGATGCATGTAGCAGCAGCTTTCAAGTGTTTAAACCCATTTGGTGGATTATCACCCCAGCGTCTGCCTGTAATGGCTTAACCCCTCACGGTATAAAAGGTTAGAGTTATTTTCCCCCCTGTTTTCATTTTCTACCCCTCGAGTGTTTTGCCTTTAATTTTATGACCACAGTCGACCTATTGATGCTTTTACATTACTTTTTAAATAGTTTAATTCTTCAAATAGGTTACGCTATATTAAAGGTCAGTATGCTATGGAATGCCCCTACTTGTATATCAACGATGGGTTTGGTTATGAGTGACTGTTTTATTAAACCACTGACATTCTTGAAGCTTTACCTAATAACATAATGTTTCATAATTCATATCCATAATAATCCATTTGTTAACAGTTGACTTCTAACAGTAGAAATATATATTTCTATTATATTTTAATGTATGATTAAATGCATCAATTATGTATAATTGGTGCATAAACGTCAATTACAGTAACTTGTGATTTGTTATTCTGTATTGAATGAACTGGTCCAACATAATAAAATATACAATGTTCTAGCAATAAGTTTGCTTTAAGTAAAGAACTTTAGCCATACATTGGCCTACCATAACCCTGGTTGTTTACAGCACTACTAAAAAGATCCCGGTACCTAGGTGGCTGAAAATTGTTTAAAACAAAATACAATGCATTACAATAAAATACAATATTCAGGGAGTTTGCTTTAAGAAAAAAACTTTAACCATACCTTGGGCTACAGTAACCCAGTGTTTACCTGTTTACAGCACAACTGAAAACAGTTCAAAACACTCAATACACTGAAAGGAAAAGTACTCATTCACAATCCAAAGATGTGGTCCTGTTCCCTCTTTAAAAGGTTGGTGGGGAATACAGGAGAGCCACTAGGGAAAATAGGCACAGACATTGTACATGACATGATTACAAATGACTGACAAAACCACCACAGGAATGAAACCGAAAGAAACGTAGTTAGAATAATAAGATTTATTTGGAGTGTTTCCCAAATGCCACCCTATACCTTAAATAGTAAGTGCACTCACTACTTTTGACCAGAGCCCATAGGGTTCTTGTCAAAAGTAGTGCACTATATAGGAAATAGGGTGCCATTTGGGACGATAGCACATTTGCCCTGCATGGCCAGTCTGAATCAAAAGCCAAGTACTTAATGAGAACCAATTCCCTTCCCGTTCAGACACACAGTCCAATTCTCATTCTTATGTATCTCCTCTCCTACTACTTGTTGCTACTGGAAAGCAACCTGTCTTACCAGCAACTGGGTTGTACTTGTTCCAGCACACTATTGCAACGAAAGCTAATGTTTCTTATTTGACAAATTCTGGTCATCCCACCCCGTTTCAGTCCATTTGGGGGGGGGGTTCTGGAGAATACGACCCTATCTGCACCTCCTCAGTAATGTTGGTCAGTAGATAGGGGTCATGGTTCAGGCAGGAATTAACACAACAGGACAGCAGGAACAGTAGGGTACGACAAGAGCTGAAGTGATGACTCTAGTGGCGTATCTCAAAAGTGTAACATTGCTACAGTGCCTTGCAAAAGTATTCATCCCCCTTGGCATTTTTCCTATTTTGTTGCATTACAACCTGTAATTTAAAATGATTTTTATTTGGAATTCATGTAATGGACATACACAAAATAGTCCAAATTGGTTAAGTGAAATGAAAAAAATGATTTTTTTTTTAAACAAACAACAAAAAGTGGTGGGGGCATATGTATTCACCCCTTTGCTATGAATCCCCTAAATAAGATCTGGTGCAACCAAATACCTTCAGAAGTCACATAATTAGTTAAATAAAGTCCACCTGTGTGCAATCTAAGTGTCACATAATCTGTCACATGATCTCAGTATATAAACACCTGTTCTGAAAGGCCCCAGAGTCTGCAACACCACTAAGCAAGGGGCACCACCAAGCAAGTGGCCCAATGAAGACCAAGGAGCACTCCAAACATGTCAGGGACAAAGTTGTGGGGAAATACAGATCAGGGTTGGGTTATAAAAAAATCTGAAAATTTGAACATCCTACAGAGCACCTTTAAAACCATTATTAAAAAATGGAAAGAATATGGCACCACAACAAAACTGCCAAGAGAGGGCCGCCCACCAAAACTCATGGACCAGGCAAGGAGGGCATTAATCAGAGAGGCAACAAAGAGACCAAAGATAACCCTGAAGGAGCTGCAAAGCTCCACAGCGGAGATTGGAGTATCTGTCCAAAGGACCACTTTACACTCCACAGAGATGGGCTTTACAGAAGAGTGGCCAGAAAAAAAGCCATTGCTTAAAGAAGAAAATAAGCAAACACGTTTGGTGTTCGCCAAAAGGCATGTGGGAAACTCCCCAAACACATGGAAGAAGGTACTCTGGTCAGATGAGACTAAAATTAGCTTTTTGGCCATCAAGGAAACGCTATGTCTGGCGCAAACCCAACGCCTCTCATTACCCCGAAACACCATCCCCACAGTGAAGCATGGTGGTGGCAGCATCATGGTGTGGGGATGTTTTTCATCGGCAGGTACTGGGAAACTGGTCAGAATTGAAGGAATGATGGATGGTGCTAAATACAGGGACATTCTTGAGGGAAACCTGTTTCAGTCTTCCAGAGATTTGAGACTGGGACAGAGGTTTACTTCCCAGCAGGACAATGACCCTAAGCATACTGCTAAAGCAACACTCGAGTGGTTTAAGGGGAAACATTTAAATGTCTTGGAATGGCCTAGTCAAAGCCCAGACCTCAATCCAATTGAGAATCTGTGGTATGACTTAAAGATTGCTGTACACGAGCGGAACCCATCCAACTTGAAGGAGCTGGAGCAGTTTTGCCTTGAAAAATCCCAGTGGTTAGATGTGCCAAGCTTATAGAGACATACCCCAAGAGACTTGCAGCTGTAATTGCTGCAAAAGGTGGCTCTACAAAGATTTGACCTTGGGGGGGTGAATATTTATGCACGCTCCAGTTTTCAGTTTTTTTGTATTATTTCTTGTTTGTTTCACAATAAAAAGTATGTTGCATCTTCAAAGTGGTAAGCATGTTGTGTAAATCAAATGATACAAAAACCCCAAAAATCTATTTTAATTCCAGACTGTGAGGCATCAAAAAAGGAAAAATGCTAAGGGGGTGAATACTTTCGCAAGCCACTGTACCTCACCTTCTGGAGAGATGAGCGCAAATCCCTGGTATAAAGCATCCAATACATTACTTTCAACTATGCATGTGTCCTGAAATCAGGGGAAATGGGAAGTGGAGAGGAAGCCACTTAACACTTTTGAGATGCAGCCAATTACCTTATCTCTGGGACATTCCACAGCCATCGTACGTGACAGGGGCTGTGTCCCAAATCTTACGCTATTCCCTACCTAGTGAATTACTTTTGAACAGGGCCAAAAGGGCCCTGGTCAAAAGTAGTGCACTATTTTATTGTTAAATGTGACCTACAATGTACATTTCTGCCTAAAAAGACATACCCAAATGTTATTACATACAGTGATTTCGGAAACAATTTAGACCCGTTGACTTTTCCCACATTTTGTTACTTTACAGCCTTATTCTAAAATTGATTAAATAGTTTTTTCCCCTCATCAATCTACACACAATACCCCATAATGACAAAGCAAAAACATTTTTTTTTAACATTTTTGAAAATGTATTTAAAAAATACAAAAACTGAAATATCACATTTACATAAGTATTCAGACCATTTAATCAGTACTTTGTTGAAGCACCTTTGGCAGCGATTACAGCCTCGACTCTTCTTGGCTACAAGCTTGGCACACCTGTATTTGAGTTTCTCCCCATTCTTCTCTGCAGATCCTCTCAAGCTCTGTCAGGTTAGATGGAGAGTGCTGCTGCACAGCTATTTTCATGTCTCTCCAGAGATGTTCGATCGGGTTTAAGTCCTGGCTTTGGCTGGGCCACTCAAGGACATTCAGACTTGTCCGGAAGCCAATCCTGTATTGTCTTGGCTGTGTGCTAAAGGTCGTTGTCCTGTTGGAAGGTGAACCTTCGCCCCAGTCTAAGGTATGAGCGCCCTGTACTTTGGATCTCTCTGTACTTTGCTCTGTTCATCTTTGCCTCGATCCTTTGCTTCTATGCTCACTTTGAGGCAAGCAACACTAAAGCATGCATGAGAGCATCAGCTGTTCCGGACGGCTGTGTGATCTCGCTCTCCGTAGCCAATGTGAGTAAGACCTTTAAACAAGGTCAACATTCACAAGGCCGCAGGGCCAGACAGATTACCAGGACGTGTACTCCGAGCATGCGCTGACCAACTGGCAAGTGTCTTCACTGACATTTTCAACCTGTCCCTGACTGAGTCTGCAAAACCAACATGTTTCAAGCAGACCACCATAGTCCCTGTGCCCAAGAACACCAAGGTAACTTGCCTAAATGACTACCGACCTGTAGCACTCACATATGTAGCCATGAAATGCTTTGAAAGGCTGGTCATGGCTCACATCAACACCATTATCTCAGAAACCCTAGACCCACTCCAATTTGCATACCGTCCCAACAGATCCATAGATGATGCAATCTCTATTGCACTCCACACTGCCCTTTCCCACCTGGACAAAAGRAACACCTATGTGAGAATGCTATTCATTGACTATAGCTCAGCTTTCAATGCCATAGTGCCCTCATAGCTCATCACTAAGCTAAGGACCCTGGGACTAAACACCTCCCTCTGCAACTGGATCCTGGACTTCCTGACGGGCCACCCCAGGTGGTAAGGATAGGTAACAACACATCTGCCACGCTGATCCTCAACACGGGGGCCCCTCAGGGGTGCGTGCTCAGTTCCCTCCTGTACTCCCTGTTCACCCATGACTGTAAGGCCAAGCACGACTCCAACACCATCATCAAGTTTGCAGACGACACAACAGTGTTAGGCCTGATCACCGACAACGATGAGACAGCCTATAGGGAGGAAGTCAGAGACCTGACCCTGTGGTGCCAGGATAACAACCTCTCCCTCAACGTGATCTAAACAAAGGTGATTATTGTGGACCACAGAAAAGGAGGACCAATCACACACCCATTCTCATCGATGGGTCTGTAGTGGAGAAGGTTGAGAGCTTCAAGTTCCTTGGTGTTGTATGATGTTGCCCTGTTGTATGAGGTTAATGACCCCCATAAATACCTTTCCCCCTTTTCTCTCCACCCTACAGAATGGACTCTTGAAAAGCCCTTTGTTAACATAGAGAGAGTATGGTAACCCCATAGGTTGGGGAAAGGTACAATATTTCTGTAATCCAATCAGTTGAAAGTGTCTGTTTGTACTTAAAGAATATGATGTCAGATCAGTTGGTGTCTGCGACATTATATCTGATGATAGGACGACATAAATTGTATCTTGGAAAATCTACACATTTTAGTCATCAGATTCACATGGATTTGTTGTGCAATTTAAATGTTTAAATATTAAACTATTAGTGAAAAGATTAAACGTAATTTTAGCTTCTAAATGAGAGAATTTTTTTCATAAGTAAACTATGCTCACTCACTGGCCACGCCCATGTGAACAGACATTGGTTGAGAACTATGAAATACGCCCTTCTCTCCCTCAATAAAAAAACACGTTGACGGAAGTTAACTTTAGTTCCCGACGACGTGAGGACTGGTGTCCATACGTTTAGAAGGGCTCATTTCAACGTGGAGGTGACGATCACCACGCTGGAAGGATGAATTTTGACTAGACCAGCCAGAATTCAGCACGAGCTGATTATTGCAAAATGGTATGAACTTTGAACTCTTATTCACTAAAGAAGAAGTGGTACATCCTAGAAGTCGAGTTATCAGCTGCAGCTGTAAATGTGCGTGGCCTAGGAAAGGACAGACAATCATATGAGAAGACATGGTGCTTCAACATATCCACTTTACAACACTACGACCAGAAAGATTCTATAAAGGACTAGGGCGATCTCTGCTGGGCAAACCAGTCTTCCATCTTCGACCCATGTATCGAAGCGCAGCTCAGTGTAAATATATATCTAGCATTTTCCTTTTCCGAATGGGCTGTTATTAGAATGAATAAGATTCTGTATTTATGGTAGCATAGCTTCTCAAGGTCCGATAGAGACCCAATCTCCTTTGTCCCTCTGTCTTCCCACTCTTTGATTCAAACCCAACCCCCTTTATTTGTGTAACCAGCCGTCATATCGGTTTAGTCCACTATGGACTTTTTCTTTTATGACATGATTAGTAATTGATGTATGATCCATCCTGTGTATATGTAATTCTGTGTGATTATTTAGGTATTTAGTAAATAAATAATTAAGCCAATTTTTGTATTGCTGATTCAACTTGTTAGCCAGGGTTCAACAACCAAGAATTTTATGACGTTCAGATGAGACTGAATAAGGTGACGATTAATAATTGACTGCTATTGATATAAAAGATCTTCAGATCTTTATGAGTTTATTCGGAAGACAGCAGCTCTATAAACACTCTTCTGTGGTGCCACAGGTTATTAACGAGTTAACTCTTGACGCTAGGGGTCAGATTATTATTTTCTTTTTAAATAACGTTCCCAAGGTAAACAGACTATTTCTCAGGTCCAGATCGTAGAATATGCATATCATTTACAGATTAGGATATAAAACACTCCAAAGTTCCCAAAACTGTCAAAATATTGTCTGTGAGTATAACAAAACTGATTCTGCAGGCGAAAACCTGAGAAAATCTAACCCAGAAGTGTTAAAAAAATTAAAATAAAAAAATTAATCTGTGTTTCCTGGCCCGTCTTTCTTCCATTTAAAGGGGTATCACCCAGATTCCTTTTCCAATGGCTTCCTCAGGCTGTGACCAGGCTTTAGACATAGTTTCAGGCTTTTATTTTGAAAAATGAGCGAGATTTTTCAAAAGTAGTCAGGTGTTCTCTGATTAGTTCCTGCGCGCGAGAGGGTAGCTCTCCATTTTCTTTTTCACTCTTATTGAATAGGTTACGGTCCGGTTGAAATATTATCGATTATGTTTGTTAAAAACAACCTGAGGATTGATTATAAAAAACATTTGACATGTTTCTACGACCATTACGGATACTTTTTGGAATTTTCGTCGAACGGAACGAGGCTTTGGTTTTCTGAACATAACGCGCAACCCAAATGGCGTTTTTTTGTTATAAAAGTAATATTTATCGAACAAAAATAACATTTATTGTGTAACTGGGAGTCTCGTGAGTGCAAACATCCGAAGATTATCAAAGGTAAGCGATTAATTTTATTGCTTTTCTGACTTTTCGTGACCATGCTAATTTGGGGCTAGCTGTTCTAGCATTGATTGATACACTCAATCAATGGGTTTCTTTCTCTTTCTCTGTTCTCTCTTGGATTTCTTTCTCTGTAAAGCATATTTTCAAAATCTGACACGATAGGTGGATTAACAACAAGCTAAGCTGTGTTCTTGTATATTTCACTTGTGATTGCATGATTATAAATATTTTTAGTAATATTTTGCGCCCTGCAATTCAGCGGTTGTTTAGGAAAATGATCCCGTAAAAGGGATYCGTAGCGCAGAGAAGTTAAGGAGAGGTATATCTATAATTCCATGTGTATAACTTGAATTATCATCTACATGTATGATGAGTTTTTCTGTTGAATCAATGTGGCTATGCAAAATCACTGGATGTTTTTGGAACTAGTGAACGTAACACGCCAATGTAAACTCAGATTTTTTTATATAAATATGAACTTGTTCAAACAAAACATACATGAAGTCCTATGAGTGTCATCTGATGAAGATCATAATTTTTTTGACTCCTATCTTTGGCTGGAAAAATGACTGTGTTTGTCTGTGATTTGGCGGTGACCTAACATAATCATTTGTGGTGCTTTCGCTGAAAATCGTATTTGAAATCGGACACTTTGTTGGGATTAACAACAAGATTACCTTTAAAATGATAAAAGACACATGTATGTTTGAGAAATTTTAATTATGAGATTTCTGTTGTTTGAATTTGGCGCCCTGCACTTTCACTGGCTGTTGTCATATCGATCCCGTTAGCGGGATTGCAGCCATAAGAAGTTTTAAACAAGCCATAGAAAGTTGGCTGAAATTTCAGTTTAATCCACCTGAAAAGATATAACTAATAATACAGCAAATATTGTGGTTAAACTCAAATATACTAATTGATTAAAAACCTTTATTTTTTGAAAAAAAAGTATAATCTTTGTAAATTATATCATAAATAGGACTGGTGGAGTTTTGACACACATGCAGATAACACAGACATATGGAAATTGCTGCTCGATCCAAAATTACAAACAACTAATTGCGGCATTACCACAAAAATGGAAGAGGCAAGGTCTTTGGTCTTTAATATAGGACCGATGTCACGACTCCTACTGAAGGTGGCTCCTCTTCCTGTTCGGGTGGCGCTCGGCGGAGGTCGTCACCGGTCTACTAGCTGCCACCGATCCCTTTTCCTTTTCTGTTGGTTTTGTCTTATTAGTTACACCTGTTTCTTGTTTAGGATTTTTAGTTGGGCTATTTAAGCCGGTAGGCCCGCCTGCTCTTTGTGCGGGCTTATGTTTCCCACTTTATTATTGTGTGGTAGTGCGTCTCAGTTGTGGGTTTTTCCTCCGGACTTGTTTAGTCCTGGTTTCGGGCGATCGCGTTGTGCACCCAGTAGCTTGGCGCGTACGATTGTCCTGTGCGTAAATAAAGCACTATTTCTGTATCTTCTGCCACCTGCGCCTGACTCCGCACCCACTACGCCTAAGAGCGTTACAGACGCCCGCACCACAGATGGAGTCAGCAGGAGCAGCGGCCAACCCCACTTCCATCGATGGAGGAACGCGTCCTCCACCATACCACCATCCTCCATCGGATTGGGTCTGCGATGGACCAGATGATGGAGAGAATGGACCGATGGGAGAGGAGTGGTCTCCCCATTTCACCTCCGGCTCCTCCGAGTCAACCTACTCCTCCGGCGGCGTCCGGCTCCAGCGCACTTCGTCTTGCGCCCCCGAGGGAGTACAATGGAGTGGCGGCTGGGTGCCACGGTAGCCAGCTCGAGCTGTACCTGGCTACCGTGAGGCCGACTCCCTCGGGGGAGGAGAGTGTGAGCGTCCTCGTCTCCTGCCTGACGGGTCGAGCGCTGGGGTGGGCCAACGCTGTCTGGAATGGCCCAGACTCGGCGAGGGAGCACTATCCAGAGTTCACCCGCCGTTTCCGGGCGGGTGAGTGACTATTCCACCTTAGGCAGGAGACAAGGAGCGCGCAGGACTTTGCGTTGGAGTTCCAGACCTTGGCCGCTGGGGCCGGATGGAACGACAGGGCCCTGATCGACCACTACCGGTGCAGCCTCCGGGAGGACGTCCGCAGGGAGCTAGCGTGTCGGGACGCCACTCTCTCCCTCGATGAACTTATAGACATTTCAATCCGGCTGGACAATCTGCTAGCTGCCCGCGGGCGTTCAGAAAGGGTCCTGTCAGTTCCACCTCCTAGCCCTCCCGCTCCCATTCCTATGGAGTTAGGGGGGGGCCGCTTCGAGGGGTACCGGAGGAGGAGGCTCCTCCTGCACCAGCTGTGGTCGGAGAGGACACACGGCAGACCGGTGCTGGAGGAGCCCATCTGGGAGTCGAGAGGGCAGGCAGAACACTTCTCGGTCACCTCAGGTGAGTCAGCATCAAACTCACCCAGAGCCCCCTGTAGGTCACATGTTTCTAATTATTTTTTTCCTTGAATTGTCTCCCTTTTCCCAGCATAAGGGGCTAGTCGATTCAGGCGCAGCTGGGAACTTTATGGATCGTGGACTCGCCCGTAAGCTGGGAATTCCGCTGGTGCTGATAGATCCCCCCTTCCCCGTGCACTCCTTAGATAGCCGACCCTTAGGGTCAGGGTTGGTCAGGGAGGCCACGGTTCCACTGGACATGGTAACGCAGGGGGATCATAGGGAGCGGATTAGTCTCTTCCTTATCGATTCACCTGCATTTCCAGTGGTGCTGGGGGTTCCTAAATTACGACTAAATTACCACCTCATCGACAGGGGGATTGTGCGATGAACCTCCAGGTAAACGCTGCGCTTCCCATGAGTCACGTGTAACCATTGTCACAGGAGGAGATATTGGCTATGGAGACATATGTCATGGAATCTCTGGGACAGGGGTACATTCGGCCTCCATTTCACCCGTCTCTTCGAGTTTCTTTTTTGTGAAGAAAAAGGAGGGAGGTCTGCGTCCGTGCATTGATTATAGAGGTCTTAATTCCATCACAGTGGGGTTTAGTTACCCGCTACCTCTCATCGCTACGTGGAATCATTTCACGGAGCGCGGTTTTTCACGAAACTGGACCTCAGGAGCGCGTATAATCTGGTGCGTATTCGGGAGGGAGACAAGTGGAAAACCGCGTTTAGTACAACATCGGGCCATTATGAGTACCTCGTCATGCCGTATGGGTTAAAGAATGCTCCAGCCGTCTTTCAATCCTTTGTAGACGAGATGCTCAGGGACCTGCACGGGCAGGGCGTGGTTGTATATATCGATGATATCCTGATCTATTCCGCCACCCGTGCTGCGCATGTGTCTCTGGTGCACAAGGTGCTTGGTAGACTGCTGGAGCATGACCTATACGTCAAGGCTGAGAAATGTGTGTTCTCCAAACGAGCCGTCTCCTTCCTGGGTTATCGCATTCGGGGGTGGTGATGGAGTGTGACCGCGTTAAGGCCATGCGTAATTGGCCGACTCCAACCACGGTGAAGGAGGTGTAGCGGTTTTTAGGGTTTGCCAATTACGACCGGAGATTTATCTGGGTTTTTGGCCAGGTAGTGGCCCCCATTACCTCACTGCTGAAAGGGGGGTCGGCAGAGGCTGACAGAGCCTTCAATCGGTTGAAGGCGCTGTTCACTGATGCACCCGTGTTGGCGCACTCAGACCCCTCTTTAGCGTTTATAGTGGAGGTGGACGCGTCCGAGGCTGGGGTGGGTGCCGTGCTATCACAGCGCTCGGGTACGCCACCGAAACTTCGCCCATTCGCTTTCTTTTCGAGGAAGCTCGGTCCGGCGGAGCGTAACTATGATGTGGGGGACCGGGAGTTGTTAGCTGTGGTAAAGGCCCTGAAGGTGTGGAGACACTGGCTTGAGGGGGCTAAGCACCCTTCCCTCATCTGGACTGACCACTGGAATCTGGAGTATATCCGGGCAGCTAGGAGACTGAATCCGCCTCCGGCAAGGTGGGCCATGTTCTTCACCCGATTTAGGTTTACCATCTCGTATAGACCAGATTCCCTGAACACGAAGGCCAACGCGCTGTCCCGTCTTTATGACACGGAAGATCGGCCCATCGATCCTACTCCCATCCTTCCAGCTTCTCGGCTGGTGGCACCGGTGGTATGGGAGGTGGACGCGGACATTGAGCGGGCGTTACGGGTGGAACCTGCGCCTCCACAATGTCCTACAGATCGCAAGTACGTGCCGCTTGGTGTCCGTGATCAACTGATTCGGTGGGTACACACACTACCCTCTTCGGGTCATCCTGGTGTGGCGAGGACAGTGCAAGGTCTTAGGGGGGAGTACTGGTGGCCCACCTTGGCTAGGGATGTGAGGTTCTATGTCTCCTCCTGTTCGGTGTGCGCCCAGAGTAAGGCTCCTAGGCACCTTCCTAGAGGGAAGTTACAGCCCCTCCCCGTTCCACAACGGCCGTGGTCTCACCTGTCGGTGGACTTCCTTACCGATCTTCCCCCGTCTCAGGGGAACACCACGGTGCTGGTTGTTGTGGATCGGTTTTCTAAGTCCTGCCGTTTCCTCCTGTTGCCCGATCTCCCTACGGCCCTACAGACTGCAGAGGCTCTATTTACCCACGTCTTCCGGCACTACGGGGTGCCGGAGGACATCGTCTCTGATCGGGGTCCCCAGTTCACGTCCCGAGTGTGGAGGGCGTTTATGGAGCGTCTGGGGGTCTCGGTCAGCTTGACCTCTGGTTATCAACCCGCAAGTAATGTGCAAGTGGAGAGAGTGAACCAGGAGGTGGGTAGGTTTCTGCGGTCATATTGCCAGGACCGGCCAGGGGAGTGGTCAAGGTACGTCCCATGGGCAGAGTTGGCCCAGAACTCACTCCGCCACTCCTCCACGAACATGTCACCATTCCAATGCGTGTTGGGCTACCAGCCGGTCCTGGCGCCATGGCATTAGTCAGACCGAGGCTCCTGCGGTGGAGGAGTGGGTGCAGCGTTCCAAGGAGACCTGGAGGGCCGTCCAGGAATCCCTCAAACAAGCCGGTGGACGGCAGAAGAGGAGCGCTGACCGCCACCGCAGTGAGTCCCCCGTGTTCGTACCGGGGGACAGGGTCTGGCTCTCGACCCGAAACCTACCCCTCCGCTTGCCCTGCTGGATGCTGGGGCCGCAGTGTGTGGGGCCCTTCAAAGTCCTGAGGAGGATAAACGAGGTGTGATATAGATTACAACTCCCTTCCTTCTATCGTATTAACCCCTCGTTTTATGTGTCTCTCCTCAGGCCAGTGGTAGCTTGTCCCCTGCAAGAAGGTGAGGTGCCGGAGGTCCCTCCGTCCCCTCTGGACATCGAGGGGTCCCCGGCGTACACAGTACGTGCTGTTCTGGACTCGAGACGCCGGGTGAGGGGCCTGCAGTACCTCGTGGACTGGGAGGGGTACGGCCCGGAGGAGAGGTGCTGGGTACCGGTGGGGGACATCTTGGATCCATCACTGTTGAGGGATTTCCATCGCCTCCATCCGGATCGCCCTGCGCCTCGCCCTCCGGGTCGCCCTCGTACTGTCACGACTCCTACCAAAGGTGGCTCCTCTTCCTGTTCTACCGGTCTACTAGCTGCCACCGATCCCTTTTTCTTTTCTGTTGGTTTTGTCTTATTAGTTACACCTGTTTCTTGTTTAGGTTTTTTAGTTGGGCTATTTAAGCCGGTAGGCCCGCCTGCTCTTTGTGCGGGCTTGTTTTTCCCACTGTGTTATTGTGTGGTAGTGCGTCTCAGTTGTGGGTTTTTCCTCCGGACTTGTTTAGTCCTGGTTTCGGGCGATCGCGTTGTGCGCCCAGTAGCTTGGCGCGTATGATTGTCCTGTGTGTAAATAAACCACCATTTCTGTACCTTCTGCCTCCTGCGCCTGACTCCGCACCCACTACGCCTTAGAGCGTTACAACCGACAGACAAGTTCCTTACTTTTTCTTAAGGAACTTGTCTGTCGGCCCTGCGTTAAAGACCAAAATTGGTTAAAGAAAATTTTGAAAAATTCAAATATATACCAGTTTAATTTAAGGACCAAAAAATTGACAGCTGTGCCATATAAATTCCAAAATAGTTGGGAAGAGATTTTCGATGTACAGATTCCGTGGCACATGGTTTATGAATTGACCCGCAAAATGAAGCCAGATTCAAAACTTAGAATTTTTCAATTTAAATGATTATACAAAATTCTAGCAACCAATAGAATGTTTTATAATTGGGGGAAACAAACTTCCCAGCTCTGCAGATTTTGCTGCGAGGAGGCAGAGTCATTAGATCATGTATGTTGGTACTGTACATATGTAGCTCGTTTTTGGTAACAGGTCCAGGAATGGCTGAAGAATTGCAACATTTACCTAGAGCTAACACTGCAGATAGCAATACTGGGTGATTTGAAAAGACATAGTCAATCGATCAATAATGTAATAATTATTATCTGTAGAAACTATGAGAATAGAAAGGTTCAGTAGTTTTGTGAAGCATCACAGCACAGTTGAGAAATAAATGGCAAATAGAAATCCAATATGGATGGTGTTAAACCCTGATTGGGCTAGGGGATAGCATTTTCACGTTCGGATGAAAAGCGTGCCCAGAGTAAACTTATATATGCATATTATTAGTAGATTTGGATAGAAAACACTGAAGTTTCTAAAACTGTTTGAATGATGTCTGTGAGTATAACAGAACTCATATGGCAGGCGAAAACCTGAGAAAAATCTAACCAGGAAGTGGGAAATCTGAGGTTTGTAGTTTTTCAACTCTTGGCTTATCAAAATACACAGTGTCTATGGGGTCATATTGCACTTCCTAAGGCTTCCACTAGATGTCAACAGTCTTTAGAACCTTGTTTGAGGCTTCTACTGGGAAGTGGGAGTGAATGAGAGGGGATTGAATAAGGTCTCTCCCAGAGTGCCATGAGCTGATCACGTGAGAGCGACTTGCGTTCCATTGCAATTCTAAAGACAAAGGAATTCTCCGGTTGGAACATTATTGAAGATTTATGTAAAAATCCTCCTAAAGATTGATTCTATACATCGTTTGACATGTTTCTACGGACTGTAACAGAACTTTTTGACTTTTCGTCTGGACCTAGTGATCGCGCGTCATGAATTTAGATTTGTGAACAACAAGGAGGTATTGGGACATAAACGATGGACTTTATCGAAACTAAACTAACATTTATTGTGGAACTGGGATTCCTGGGAGTGCATTCTGATGAAGATCATCAAAGGTAAGTGAATATTTATAATGCTATTTCTGACTTCTGTTGACTCCACAACATGGCGGGTATCTGATTGGCTTGTTTTGGTCTCTGAGCGCCGTACTCAGATTATTGCATGATTTGCTCTTTCCGTAAAGCTTTTTTGAAATCTGACACAGCGGTTGCATTAACCTTTCTAGCCCAGGGGTTCCGCTAGCGGAACACCCACAACATTCCGCTGAAAAGGCAGCGTGCAAAATTCAATTTTTTTGGGGGAAATATGTAACTTTCACACATTAACAAGTCCAATACAGCAAATGAAAGATAAACATCTTGTTAATCTACCCATCGTGTCCGATTTTTAAAATGTTTTACAGCGAAAACACATATATTTATGTTAGATCACCACCAAATCCAAAAAACACACAGCCATTTTTCCCAGCCAAAGTCACAAAAGCAGAAGTAGAGATAAAATTAATCACTAACCTTTGATAATCTTCACCAGATGACACTCATAGAACATCATGTTACACAATACATTTATGTTTTGTTCGATAATGTTTATATTTATATCCACAAATCTCGGTTTACATTGGCGCCATGTTCAGAAATGCCTCCAAAATATCCGGAGTAATTACAGAAAGCCACGTCAAATAACAGAAATACTCATCATAAACTTTGATGAAAGATACATGTTTTACATATAATTAAAGATACACTTGTTCTTAATGCAACCGCTGTGTCAGATTTTTTTTAAACTTTACGGAAAAAGCATACCATGCAATAATCTGAGACGGCGCTCAGAAATACACAACATTTCTCCGCCATGTTGGAGTCAACAGAAATACGAAAATTACATCATAAATATTCCCTTACCTTTGATGATCTTTCATCAGAATGCAGTGCCAGGAATCCTAGTTCCACAAATAATCATTGTTTTGTTCGATAATGTCCATTACTAAGTGTCCAATTAGCTACTTTTGCTAGCACGTTTAGTTCACATGTCCAAACGCTGGCGCCGGTCCAGGCGAACTTGCGAAAACTTCAAAAAGTTATATTCCAGGTCGAATAAACTGGTCAAATTAAGTAGAGAATCAATCTTCAGGATGTTGTTATCATATATATCCAATAACGTTCCAACCGGCAGCATCTCGTTTTGTCTACAGAGTAATGGAACGCATGGCCATATCATGACTAGTGCGCATGACCAGGAACTACCATTGCGCCAGACCATGACTCAATAGCTGCCATGCGCACATCACACTAGAGGCTTTCATTCCACGTTCTACTGACTGTTGAATCTAGTGGAAGGCGTAGGAAGTGCGAACAGATCCTATCTACTGGGATGTGAATAGACGATGAGTTTAACATCAACCAGCCCAGAATTTCCACTTCCTGTTTTGGAAGTTTGCCTGCCATATGAGTTCTGTTATACTCACAGACATAATTCAACCAGTTTTAGAAACTTCAGAGTGTTTTCTATCCAATAGTAGTAATAATATGCATATATTAGCATCTGGGACAGGTAAGAGCATGTTCACCATGGGCACGCATTCATCCAAAGTGAAAATGCTGCCATGCCCTAATCCTAAAAAGTTTTAAGGAGAAGTATTGTCACGCCCTGACCTTAGAGATCCTTTTTATGTCTCTATTTTGGTTGGTCAGGGCGTGAGTTGGGGTGGGCATTCTATGTTTTGTTCTGTGTGTTGTATTTCTATGTGTTTGGCCTGGTATGGTTCCCAATCAGAGGCAGCTGTCAATTGTTGTCTCTGATTGAGAACCATACTTAGGTAGCCTGTTCCCACCTGTGTTGGTGGGTAGTTGTTTTCTGTTTTGTGTATTGCACCTTGCAGAACTGTTCGTTTGTCGTTTTGTTGTTTTTTGTTCTAGTATTCGTATTTATTAAAAGAATTATGAATACTTACCACGCTGCACCTTGGTCTTCTCCTTCTCCCGACGACGTTCATTACAAGTATATCTATATCTATAATTCTGTGCATAATACTTGTATCTTTTATCAAAGTTTATTATGAGTATTTCTGTAAATTGATGTGGCTCTGTGCAAATTCACGGGATGTTTTGGAGGCAAAGCCAAATGTAAACTGAGGTATTTGGATATAAATATGAACTTGATCGAACAAAACATACATGTATTGTGTAACATGTTGTCCCTGGAGTGTCATCTGATGAAGAATATCAAAGGTTAGTGATTAATTTTATCTCTATTTCTGCTTTTTGTGACTCCTCTTTTTGGTTGGAAAATGGCTGTATGCTTTCTGTAACTGGGTGCTGACCTAACATAATGATATGTTGTGCTTTTGCCGAAAAGCCTTTTTGAAATCGGACACTGTGGTTGGATTAACGAGAAGTTTATCTTTAAAATGGTGTCTAATACTTGTATGTTTGAGAAATTAGAATTATGAGATTTCTGTTGATTGAATATGGCACCCTGCAATTTCACTGACTGTTGGCGAGGGGTTCCACTAGCAGGTTAATAAGAGATAGATGGGAGGGGTTGAATGGAGCTGAAGGTTGGGACTAATAACAACAAGATAACAAATGTAAAACATACGGGTTCTGTAAAATGTATATTGGTTCAGAACTTTTGTGAAATAGCACAGTTACAAATATATGGCAAATAGAAAGAAAGAGAAAGAGGAAGGCTAGGCCTAAAAACAAACAAAATATAACGATTGTGAAATGGATTGTGTCTGTAAAATGTGTATAGTATGTATTAGCTGGAAGTAGAAGCCGAGGTGTTATTGTTTATTAGTTTACTCCAATTGGTGGAGAGTGTCACGTTCTGAACTTAGTTCTTTTTTTATGTCTTTGTATTAGGTTGGTCAGGGCGTGAGTTGGGGTGGGTAGTCTATGGTCTTTTTTCTATGTTGTTATATTTCTGTGTTTGGCCTGGTATGGTACTCAATCAGAGGTAGCTGTCGATCGATGTCTCTGATTGAGAATCATACTTAGGTAGCCTGTTTTCCCCATTTTGGTTGTGGGTGTTTATTTTCTGTTTAGTGTTTGTTCACCTTGCAGAACTGTTTCGTTTTCTCATCATTGTTATTTTGTGTAGTGTTCAGTTTAAAATTAAAGTATGACGTACACTTACCACGCTGCATTTTGGTCCTCTTCTCCTTCACCAGATGAGAATCGTTAAAGAAACACCCACCAACAAAGGACCAAGCAGCGTGGGAACATGGACTCCTGGAAATGGGAGGAAATTTTGGACGGCAAAGGACCCTGGGCACAGCCGGGGGAGTATCGCCGTCCGAAAGAGGGGCTGGAGGCAGCTAGAGCCGAGCGGCGCCACTACGAGGAATTGGCGCGAGGTAACGGGCACGAGAGGCAGCCCCAGAATGTTTTTTTGGGGGGGACACACGGGTTGATTGGCGGACTCAGGTAGGAGACCTGAGCCAACTCCCCGTGCTTACCGTGGCGAGAGAGTGACTGGGCAGGCACCGTGTTATGCGGAGAAGCGCAAGGTGTCCCCAGTGCGCAAGCATAGCCCGGTGCGCTACATCGCAGCTCCTCGAATCGGCCGGGCTAGAGTGGGCATCGAGCCAGGAGGGATGATGCCGGCTCAGCGCATCTGGTCTCCAGTGCGTCTCCTCGGCCCGGGGTATACTGCACCAGCCCTACGCACGGTGTCTCCAGTTTGCCAGCACAGCCCAGTGCGGCCTGTTCCAACTCCCCGCACTTGCCGGGCTACAGGGGGGATCCAGTCAGGACGAGTGATGCTAGCTCTGCGCTCGAGACCGCCAGTGCGCCTCCACGGTCCAGTGCATCTGGTGCCTCGGCCAAGGACAAGGCCTCCTGCATGTCTCCCCAGCCGTGTGAGTTCTGTGCCTGTGCTAAGCACTAACCCTCCTGCATGTCTCCCCAGCCTGGTGAGTCCTGTGCCTTCTCCCAGAGCCAGGCCTCCTGTGTGTATCTCCACTCCAGTGATAATCCATGGCAAGAAGCCTCCAGTGATAATCCATGGCAAGAAGCCTCCAGTGATAATCCATGGCACGAAGCCTCCAGTGATAATCCATGGCACGAAGCCTCCAGTGATAATCCATGGCACGAAGCCTCCAGTG
>NC_036863.1:8176731-8312717 GCF_002910315.2 Salvelinus sp. IW2-2015 | reverse complement strand
TATATATACCCCAAAAATATATGGGGGATAGGAAATGATGCAGACAATTACGTTGA
The DNA here is from genome assembly GCF_002910315.2 of Salvelinus sp. IW2-2015. Lineage (NCBI taxonomy): Eukaryota > Metazoa > Chordata > Actinopteri > Salmoniformes > Salmonidae > Salvelinus > Salvelinus sp. IW2-2015. Next base: position 8,312,661 of record NC_036863.1, on the reverse strand, counting down.
TGGAGCAACAATCTATCCATTATATTAAAGCTGATCCACCCTCTAAAAAAAAAAAAAAAGTCACTCATTGGCCCCATTACTAAGGTCACCAACAAATCTATTGGTCAGGGGGGGTTTCCAAGGGTCTGGAAGTCAGCCATAATAATGGCCATCTTTAAATCAGATCCCGCTGACATGAGTAACTACAGGCCCATTAGTCTACTACCTATGGTGTCGAAGGTGGCTGAAAAGTGTGTGGCAGAGGAACTGATTTCCGACCTTTCACAAAAGCCCATTCACATTACGCTCCATGCAGTTTGTGTTCAGAGCAAAATACTCCACAGAAATGGCCAACTGCTTTTTTCTGGGAAATATCCAAGATGGACAAAGGGGGCATTGTTGGGGCTGTATTTCTAGAACTAAGGAAGGCTTTTGATACTGTTAACCATGAGGTTCTCATCACAAAACTGTCCAAGTTCAACTTTTCCCCCGACGACTTGAGATGGATGAAATCATACCTGGAAGGCAGAACCCAGTGTGTCAGAGTGAGCAATGAGCTGTCGCCCACTCTCAGCTATGATATGGGCGTGCCCCAAGGATCAGTACTGGGGCCCCTCCTGTTTAGCCTGTACATTAATGATCTGCCTTCTGTCAGTACTGGGTCTGAAGTTCAAATGTATGCAGATGATACAGTGATATATGTGCATGCAAAGAGCAAACAACAAGCTGCACAAGAACTCACTACTGTAATATTACAAGGTTACAAAGTGGCTCAGTGACTCATGTTTGCATCTCAATGTGAAAAAAAAACTGTCTGCATTTTCTTCACAAAGAGGGCAACTGATGCTACTGAGCAAGATGTCTATGTGTCAAGGGAGAAGCTCCAAGTGGTATCCAATTTTAAATACCTTGGCATCATACTTGATTCCAACCTCTTTTTTAAGAAGCAGGTGAAGAACGTAACTAAAATAACCAAATTCAACCTACAGTAGCTAATTTCCGATTCAAACAATATTGATTGACTACAGAGGTAGCAAAACTGTACTTCAAATCTATGATACTCCCCCACTTAACATACTGCTTGACTAGCTTGCTGTACAATATTAAAACCCATTCAGTCTGTCTACAAACAGGCTCTCAAAGTGCTTGATAGGAAGCCCAATAGCCATCATGACTGTTACATCCTCAGAAAGCATGAGCTCCTGAGTTGGAAAAATCTTGTGCAGACACATGTCTTGTATTCAAGATCCTAAATGGCCTGGCTCTCCCTCCACTTAGTACTTTTGTTAAACAGAAAACCCAAACCCATGGCAGCAGATCCACAAGGTCTGCCATGAGAGGTGAATGTATAGTTCCCTTAAGGAAAAGCACCTTTAGTCAATTTGCTTTCTCTGTGAGAGCTTCCACTGTCTGGAACACACTGCCATCAGACACACACAACTGCACCACCTATCACACCTTCACAAAAAACATGAAAACATGGCGAAAGGCCAATCAGACTTGTGAACATAATCCCTAGCTGTGTATTGTCGCTTTCCATGTCGTCTGTTGTCTGTAGCTTGTGAGGTATGGAAACACTTTGTTGCTTTTATGTATTTTGTTTTGTTGCTTTTTGTGCTATTGCTCTGTCTGCATGCTACATGTTGCTTGTCCTATGTCGCTCTGCATGTGCTCACTGCTCATTGATTGTCTGTATTGTTATTGTAATTGTTTTAATAACCTGCACAGGGACTGCGGTTGAAAATTAGCCGGCTGGCTAAAACCGGCACCTGAGCTTAATTTCAAGTCCCATAGCAAAGGGTCTGAATACTTATGTAAATAAGTATTTCAGTTTTTTATTTTCAAACATTTCAAAAAACCTGATTTCGCTTTGTTATTACGGGGTATTGTGTGTAGATCGATGAGGATTTTTTTTTTACTTAATTCATTTTAGCATAAGGCTGTACCGTAACAAAACATGGAAAGAGTCAAGGGGTCTGAATGCTTTCCGAAGGCACTGTATTATGAGAGGGCCATAAACAATAACTAGTAGTGCTGCATACTCCAAGAAAGATGAAAATCTCACCTTTCTGGTAATATAAATTGCTGAGGTGTACTCACTTTTGAGGACATAAGCTCAAGGAGGCCTACATAGTAAAAAATAAGATGATATATGATGTGGGGAATAGGGCTTGAAAGGGTTGAAATGCTTTCTAAATATAGTAACAATCAAATGCCTATCTATAAGATTGTACCTTCCTTATCACTGTGAAATAGATATGATCATATTTAGTGACAGAATAAAACTGGCACCATCACATATCACTGACAACAGAGAATGTTCTGCACTGCATCCTGAGTACTCAGAGACACTATTCAAATGCCTGCCGACTAGATACAACTTCATCTTTAAGTGATTTTGTCACTCTGTGACCAAGAGAAGGTGGCCTTGTTTCAATTCTATGAAATGTTCATGTTGAGAGCTCTAAATCCATCTGAGAACATCACAACAAGATCAAACACACATTAACAGATGCGCACTGGTTTGCCCTTTGAGGAAATATAACCCACGTGGAACTGTGTCTCTGGCTAGAGATACTTAGAACGGAGGAAATAGGAATCCCAGTGGCCAATGAATAGACAAACATACACTGAGTGTACAAACATTTTTGAATACCTTCCTAATATTGAGTTGCACCCCCCTTTGCCCTCAGAACATCCTCAATTAGTCGGGCATGGATTCTACAAGGTGTTGAAAGCGTTCCACAGAGATGCTGGCCCATGTTGACTCCAATCCTTCCCACGGTTGTGTCAAGTTGGCTGGATGTCCTTTGGGTATGTACTTCCGGCGCCGAAAAAGAGTTGGCCGCCTCGCTTCGCGTTCCTTGGAAAATATGCAGTATTTTGTTTTTTTATGTGTTATTTCTTACATCGGTACCCCAGGTAATCTTAGGTTTCATTACATACAGTCGGGAGGAACTACTGAATATACGATTAACGTCAACTCATCATCGTTCCTACCAGGAATATGACTTTCCCGATGTTTTGCTTCCACCCAATACAATGGATCTGATCCCAGCCGGCGACCCTGTGCGACGCCGTAAAAGGGGAAACGAGGCGGTCTCCTGGTCAGGCTTCGGAGACGGGCACATCGCGCTCCACTCCCTAGCATACTACTCGCCAATGTCCGTCTCTTGACAATAAGTGTTGATGAAATCCGAGCACGGGTAGCATTCCAGAGAACATCAGGGATTGCAACGTGCTCTGCTTCACGGAAACATGGCTAACTCAAGAGACGCTAACGGAGTCGGTGCAGCCAGCTGGTTTCTTCATGCATCGCGCCGCAAAGAAAACAAAATCTTTCTGGTAAGAGAGGGGCGGGGGGTATGCCTTATGATTAACGAGACGTGGTGTGATCATCATAACAACAACAGGAACTCAAGTCATTCTGTTCACCTGATCTAGAACTCCTCACAATCAAATGTCGACCGCATTATCTACCAAGGAATTCTCTTCAATCATAATCACAGCCGTATATATTCCCCCCAAGCAGACACATCGATGGCCCTGAACGAACTTTATCTGACTCTTTGTAAACTGGAAACCACACACCTGAGGCTGCATTCATCGTAGCTGGGATTTTAACAAGGCTAATCTAAAAACAAAACTCCTAATTCTATCAGCATATCGATTGTGCTACAGGGCTGGAAAAACCCTAGATCATTGTTATAAATTTTCCGCGACGCATTAAGGCCCTCCCCCGCCCCCCTTTCGGAAAGCTGACCACGACTCCATTTTGGTTGATTCAGCCTACAAACAGAACTACAAACAACAAGCTCCCGCGCTCAGGTCTGTTAACGCTGGTCCGACCAATCTGAATCCACGCTTCAAGACTGCTTCGATTCACGCGGATTGGAATATGTTCCGCATTGCGTCAACACAACAATATTGACGAATATGCTGATTCGGTGAGCGAGTTCATTAGGAAGTGCATTGACGATGTCGTACCCACAGCAACGATTAAAACATTCCCAAACCAGAAACCGTGGATTGACGGCAGCATTCGCGTGAAACTGAAAGCGCGAACCACTGCTTTTAACCAGGGCAAGGTGACCGGAAGCTGACCGATACAAACAGTGTAGCTATTCTCTCCGCAAGGCAATCAAACAGGCTAAGTCCCAGTCCAGAGACAAAATCGGAGTCGCAATTCAACAGCTCAGACACAAGAGGTATGTGGCAGGGTCTACAGTCAATCACGGATTACAACCAGCCCGTCGCGGACCAGGATGTCTTGTCCCAGACAGGCTAAACAACTTTTTTGCCCCGCTTTGAGGACAAATACAGTGCCACTGACACGGCCCTACAAACCTGCGGGCTCTCCTTCACTGCAGCCGAGGTGAGTAAAACATTTAAACGTGTTAACCCTCGCAAGGCTGCAGGCCCAGACGGCATTCCAGCCGCGTCCTCAGAGCATGCGCAGACCGCTGGCTGGTGTGTTTACGGACATATTCAATCAATCCTTATCCCAGTCTGCTGTTCCACATGCTTCAAGGGGCACCATTGTTCCTGTTCCCAAGAAAGCTAAGGTAACTGAGCTAAACGACTACCGCCCCGTAGCACTCTACTTCCGTCATCATGAAGTGCTTTGAGAGACTAGTCAAGGACCATATCACCTCCACCCTACCGGACACCCTAGACCCACTCCAATTTTGCTTACCGGACCCAATAGGTCCACAGACGACGCAATCGCAACCACACTGCACACATGCCCTAAACCCATCTGGACAAGAGGAATACCCATGTGAGAATGCGTGTTCATCGATTACAGCTCAGCATTTAACACCATAGTACCTCCAAACTCGTCATCAAGCTCGAGACCCTGGGTCTCGACCCCGCCCTGTGCAACTGGGTCCTGGACTTCCTGACGGGCGCCCCCAGGTGGTGAGGGTAGGTAACAACATCTCCACCCGCTGATCCTCAACACTGGGGCCCACAAAGGGTGCGTTCTGAGCCCTCTCCTGTACTCCCTGTTCACCCACGACTGCGTGGCCATAGCACGCCTCCAACTCAATCATCAAGTTTGCGGATGACACTACAGTGGTAGGCTTGATTACCAACAACGAGAGACGGCCTACAGGAGGAGGTGAGGCCCTCGGAGTGTGGTGTAGGAAAATAACCTCACACTCAACGTCAACAAACAAAGGAGATGATTGTGGACTTCAGGAAACAGCAGAGGGAGCACCCCCTATCCACATCGACGGGTCAGTAGTGGAGAGGTGGAAGTTTTAAGTTCCTCGGTGTACACATCACGGACAAACTGAATTGGTCCACCCACACAGACAGCGTTGTGAAAAGGCGCAGCAGCGCCTCTTCAACCTCAGGAGGCTGAAGAAATTCGGCTTGTCACCAAAAGCACTCACAAACTTCTACAGATGCACAATCGAGAGCATCCTGTTGGGCTGTATCACCGCCTGGTACGGAACTGCTTCGCCCACAACCGTAAGGCTCTCCAGAGGGTAGTGAGGTCTGCAGAACGCATCACCGGGTCAAACTACCTGCCCTCCAGGCACCTACACCACCCGATTGTCACAGGAAGGCCATAAAGATCTCAAGGACAACAACCACCCAAGCCACTGCCTGTTCACCCGCTATCATCCAGAAGGCGAGGTTCAGTACAGGTGCATTCAAAGAGGGACCGAGAGACTGAAAAACAGCTTCTATCTCAAGGCCATCAGACTGTTAAACAGCCACCACTACATTTAGTGGCCGCTGCCAACATACTGACTCAACTCCAGCCACTTTAAAAATGGGAATTGATGGAAATTATGTAAAAATGTACACTAGCCACTTTAAACAATGCCACTTAATATAATGTTTACATACCCTAATTACCATCTCAATATGTATATCTGTATCTATATCATCTACTGCATCTTGCCATCTTTATGTAATACATGTACCACTAGCCACTTTAAACTATGCCACTTTATGTTTCATACCCTACAGTACTCATCTCATATGTATATATCCTACTCTATACCATCTACTGCATGATCTACTGCATCTTGCCATGCCGTTCTGTACCACCACTCATTCATATATCTTTATGTACATATTCTTTATCCCTTTACACTTGTGTGTGTGTATAAGGTAGTAGTTGTGGAATTGTTAGGTTAGATTACTTGTTGGTTATTACTGCATTGTCGGAACTAGAAGCACAAGCATTTCGCTACACTCGCATTAACATCTGCTAACCATGTGTATGTGACTAATAAAATTTGATTTGATTTGATTTGATTTGATTTGATTTGATTTGGGTAGTGGACCATTCTTGGTATGTGTGAAGTGTGAAAAACCCAGCAGAAGGAGTGATCTCCTTGCCCCAGAATCGCCCAGAATGCACCGCGCGGCCCATTGACAATGCATGGGAAACATCCACAATGGGCATTAATACGATTCCAATGGAGTTTCTCATTTCCTCAAAAGTACCTATGCTCTGGCAGGCAGAGAAAATTGATTATTTGTCTTGATAGGCCAGAAAATGTGACCATTCCCTATGCAAATGAGGTCTCAGATTTCACAGACTTGGTCTCAGATCAGAGCGGGCAGCGGGAGCTTAAGCGAAGCTCAGCTCGTTAGCAGAATATAAAGCTATTGATGTTGCACACTTTACAGAGCGCTCTGTACACAAAAATGAGGGTCGGAACCGGTCCACAACCGCTCAAAGTCCCCTAAATAGGGGACTTTACATCTACAAGGTTATAAGGAATAGGGTGACATTTGGGATGCAGCCAGGTTCAAACTGGCCAATGAGGCACCAAGGAAATGTTAAAGAATCACATGAGCTATTTCTCCCACCATGACATTGATTGTATGGAAATGTAAGCACTGGAGTATGTTTGATTACTTAATTCACTATGTTGCACTGGTAATCGCATAACATCAACTCATACAGGGAAATCTATTAGAAAATGTTGAGGACCAGTGGCTATACTCTTTTTATTGAAACATTTTTTTATATATGAAAATGTATTTTAAAGGCTTCTAGATGCCTAATTCAGCACTACCTAATTCTACACGTCACTCCACAATTATGTTTTTCATTATTAATTAAGATGTACTGTGTGGGTCCGAAATTATTGACACCCTTGATAAAGATAAGCAATAATGACTGTATAAAATAAATACTGTCATATATTGTATGCTCAAAACAATTTGGAAATTATATTATTTTATACTAATACTATTGCTCAGAGAAAGAGATTTTGTTTAACATGTCATAATCAAAATGGTAGTAGTCCAAATTATTGACACACCCAAAGATTCTTATGAACAAAGTAGTCAAAAGTTTAGTGTTTGGTCCCATATTTCTTGCATGCAATGACTACATCAAGCTTGTTGGATGCATTTGCAGTTCATTTTGGTTATGTTTCAGATTATTTTGTGCCCAATAGAAATTAATGGTAAATAATGTATTGAGTCATTTTGGAGGCACCTTTACTATAAATAAAGTGACTTCTACATTCATGTGGGTGCTACCATGATTACGGATAATCCTGAATGAATTGTGAAAAATGATGAGTGAGAAAGTTATAGAGGTTAGCATGTCTTGGGTGGTATGATCTTTGATCATCTGAAACACAACCAAAAGGAACTGCTGATGTAGTCAGAATATGGGACCAAATACTAAACCTACGACTACTTATTTACACAAATCTTTAGGGGTGTCATCTGAGCAATAGTATTAGTATAAAATACAATTATTTCCCAATGTTTTTGAGCATACAATACAGCTCAGTATTTGAATTATTTATTTTATACAGTCATTACTGCTCATCTTTATCAAGGGTGTTAATAATTTAGGACCCCACTGTCTATGCTAATTCAGATGCCAGTAGATCTTTCTTGTCAAATTATTGAACTTTATTCCCCAAACTTCCGTGTGAAATAAACCCACAACAAAAAAAGATATTAGAGAAGAAGAAAATGTCCTAACGCAACACACAGCAGTGGGAAAACACTTACATCAACTAATTCCCACAGTTGTTCGCATCATTATTATCCATAGTAAATGTAATGCTATTATTAAATATTGTATGATGTTATATTCTAAGTATGTCAACATGCATTAACATGGATATGAACCTGGCTACTCCAATTCTATTCTTGGCAACGGATGCACATGGCAACCTCAAATAATGTCAATACTAATATCCACAAGGTTTAGAGACTTTTTCCCCAGTAAGTGCTTGGGTTACTCTTAGTTTCATAATTTTTTTATTATGCCTGTTAGAATTCCAAACACAGAGAGAGAGATCTCTTTCTCAAAACAGAGAGAGACTAGAGAGGGAGAGATCTCTCTCAAAACAGAGAGAGAGGGAGAGATCTCTCTCAAAACAGAGAGAGACTAGAGAGGGAGAGATCTCTCTCAAAACACACAAAGGCATTGTGTGTTCCCCGTGGTTGGTTAAAGGAGTGAGCAACTGCCCCTGGTCAGGGCCGGTCCTTGCCGATCTGCCAGCCTAGGCAAGACCAGAAAACGCCTCCCCGCAAAACTAGTATAGTCCCAGCAATCTAAAATACGTTTTTTCCAGACATTGAAGTTAAGTTCATTGTAGGTTCTGAATGAAAGGTTAAAGTATGTATTTCCCGTATGTTTAAAATACATATTTTCCAGGATGTTGAAAAGGTATCTTTTCTGGACATTTTAAAATACGTATTTTCCGGGTGTTGAAATCAGGTTAATTTTTGGTTCTGAATGAAAGTTGAAAATACATATTTTCCCTAATGTTGAAAATACATATTGTCCAGACATTGAAAATATGTATTTTCCCAGATGTTGAAATCAGGCTCATTTTTGGTTCTGAATGAAAGTTGAAATAACGTAATTTATAGACGTCTATGTTTGGGCCAAATCAAGGCTGGTCCAGACTGGACAAAATCTGAACCAAACGCAGACGTGTATGATTGGTTTAGATTTGGTCCGGCCTGTGCCAAAAATCTATGTCCGTGGATGTGGAAATCAAGGCCGGTCCGGACTGCACCAAAAAAACACTGCACTGAAATCAAGGCACTGAGGTACAGCCTACAGTGTTTCCTGAAATATAATTTTATGAATTCCCATCTGTGGTAAGCCTATCATTTGTAAAACACCCCAAAAAAAGAAGTCCGGTCTAGACAGGACCAAAAATAGACGTCCAAAAGACATTGGCTCGTGCTTACTGGGGTGTAGCCTACCATGTCAGCCCGCAATCGAAATTTATGAATGCCCATCCATGTGGTAGGCCCACCATTTGTAAAACAGGCCGTTGCATTGGCTTTATTAGTCCTGATTCCTGTGACTAATAAATGTGCTATTTAAGCTCTGGATATCAGCTACCCAACTTTATCAGAAGTTATCGTGACCCTACTTGCAATGTTAACACAGCGAAAATGCAGAAGTATTTTCTTTATCGCTATGATCAGCTTGTCAAAAATGTACAGATACAAACTTGAAACCACTGATCATGACAATGGGGTGAAACTCCTGGACAACAGTTGTGATTGTCCATTCCATATTGTCCATTTTAGTTTGACCTGTCCTGTTTTTAGAATATGTTGTTTGTTAACATGACACCACACTTTTTTATTTGATTGGGCATCATATAGGTTAGGCTATTTGATCGGAGAAACCTGAATGATGTAAAAAGTGTCCATCTCATTACATTTTATCTTCAACCTGTAGCCTATGGAAAAGGCCACAAACTCTTTCTACCATATCATATAGTGTATCAGCTACATGATTTACGTTAGATGATTTTTTGGACGGAACGTTGGTGGAGCGCCGCAGCAATGCGTTGCTCCAACAGTACCCCGGAGAGGTGCGCTGGAAATTGACAAGCTAAATATTTTGCGCCCCTGCATTTGACAAAATGGGCACTGCTTATTACCGAGTGGCATCAACACTCACCTAAAAATCCCTTACGCCACTGGTTGAGACAAACTGTCATTGTTTTGGGGCAGAATTATGTGAGGTTTTATGTGTTGTTGTTGGAGGTGAGACTTGGTCAGCTTAGCTCAGAAAATTCTGCCCTCGCCAATCTGCCGCCCGCCTAATCCTGCCTAATGAGCGAGCCGGTCGTGCCCATGGTGGTCCTAGACAGCAATACAAGAACAGAGCTGACAGTCATAAAGAGTCTCATATGAGTGCTCATTTAGGATCAGTTTTGCATTTTAGGTCACAATGAATACGGTTACATCAGTTCTTCTATTCTGATACGCTTGATACATACGACCCCAGGTATAATCTACGGCAGTAGCAGTGGTGGGATACAGAAGGGGAGAGGTATCAGATGGATAGCCCATGCTGCTGCTACTGCCTCTGGTGTTGCTAATTAGAGTTCTCTCCTTGCTTTATTAGACAGCAGCCATCAAAACTAAGGGAAAGAGAACATACACTCAGCTCCTTATCCTCTGATGTGGTGTCTAACATCCCCCTCTGGGCTTATGGCTCATCTCCTCTGGTGACTAGCATCCCCCTCAGGGCTAATGGCTCATCTCATCTAGTGTGGTGGCTAACACCCCCTCATCTCCTCTGTTGTCTAATATCCCCCTCTGGGCTAACGGCTTGTTTCTTCTGGTGTGCTGTCTAACACCCCCCTCAGGGCTAATTCCTCGTCTCATCTGCTGTGGTGTTTAACACCCCCTAATCTCCACTGGTGTCTAACATCCCCCTTGAGGTTAACGGCACATCTCTTCTGATGTCTAACACCCCCCTCAGGGCTAATGCTTCGTCTCATCTTGTGTGATGTATAACACCCCCTAATCTCCTCTGGTGTCAATTAGATCATCTCCTCTGGTGTCAAGCATCCCCCTCGGGTCTAACAACTCTTCTCCTCTGGTGTCTAGCATCCCCCTCGGGTCTAAAAACTCCTCTCCTCTGGTGTCTAACATCCCCCTCGGGTCTAACAACTCCTCTCCTCTGGTGTCTCACATCCCCCTCGGGTCTAACAACTCCTCTCCTCTGGTGTCTAGCATCCCCCTCGGGTCTAACAACTCTCCGCTGTGTCTAGCATCCCCCGGTCTAACAACTCCTCTCCTCTGGTGTCTAGCATCCCCCTCGGGTCTAACAACTCCTCTCCTCTGGTGTCTAGCATCCCCCTCGGGGCTAACAACTCCTCTCCTCTGGTGTCTAGCATCCCCCTCGTCTAACAACTCCTCTCCTCTGGTGTCTAGCATCCCCCTCGGTCTAACAACTCCTCTCCTCTGGTGTGGTCTAGCATCCCCCTCGGGTCTAACAACTCCTCTCCTCTGGTGTCTAGCATCCCCCTCGGGTCTAACAACTCCTTCCTCTGGGGTCTAGCATCCCCTTCGGTCTAACAACTCTCCTCTGGTGTCTAGCATCCCCCTCGAGGCTAAAAACTCCTCTCCTCTGTGTCTAGCATCCCCTCGAAGCTAACAACTCCTCTCCTCTGGTGTCTAACATCCCCCTCGGGTCTAACAAGCTCATTCTCCTCTGGTGTCTAACATCCCCTCGGCGCTAACAACTTGTCTCCTCTGGTTTCTCAGGGCTAACGGCTCGTCTCCTCAGGTGTCTCGGGGCTAACGGCTCGTTTCCTCTGGTGTCTCGGGCTCAAGGCTTGTCTCCTCTGGTGTCTAACATCCACCTTCAGGGCTAACGGCTCGTTTCCTTTGGTGTCTCGGGGCTAACGGCTCGTCTCCTCTTGTGTCTCAGGGCTAACGGCTCGTTTCCTTGGTTTCTCAGGGCAATCAACTCATCTCCTCTGGTGTCTTAGGGCAATCAGTCATCTCCTCTATTGTCTAACATCCCCCTTGGGTCTATCGGCTCATCTCCTCTGGTGTTTCAGGCTAACGGCTCGTCTCCTCTGGTGTATCAGGGCTAAAAGCTCGTCTCCTCTGGTGTCTCGGGGCTAACGGCTCATCTCCTCTGGTGTCTAACATCCTCTTTCGGGCTAACGGCTCGTCTCCTCTGGTGTCTAACATCCCTGTTCAGGGCTAACGGCTCGTTTCCCTGGTGTCTCGGGCTAACGGCTTTCTCCTCTGGTGTCTAGCATCCCCCTCGGGTCTAACAACTCCTCTCCTCTGGGTCTAGCTCCCCTCGGGTCTAACAACTCCTCTTCTCTGGTGTCTAGCATCCCCTCGGACTAAAAAACTCCTCCTCCTCTGGTGTCTAGCATCCCCCTCGGGTCAACAACTCCTCTCCTCTGGTGTCTAGCATCCCCTCGGTCTAACAACTCCCTCTCTGTGTCAGCATCCCCTCGGTCTAACAACTCCCTCCTCTGGTGTCTAACATCCCCCTCGGGTCTAACAACTCCTCTCCTCTGGTGTCTAACATCCCTGTTCAGGCTAACGGCTCGTTTCCTCTGGTGTCTCGGGGCTAACGGCTTGTTCCCTCTGGTGTCTAGCATCCCCCTCGGGTCTAACAACCCTCTCCTCTGGTGTCTAGCATCCCCCTCGGGTCTAACAACTCCTTCCTCTGAGTGTCTAGCATCCCCCTCGGGTCTTAACAACTCCTCTCCTCTGGTGTCTAGCATCCCCTTCGGGTCTAACAACTCTCCTCTGGTGTCTAGCATCCCCCTCGAGGCTAAACTCTCTCTTGTGTCTAACATGCCTACCTCTCTCGCTCCCTCATCTACAGCTCATCTCCTCTGGTTGTCTAAATCTCCTCCCGGTGGTCTAACAACTCTTCCTCTGGTGTCTAGCATCCCCCTCGAGGCTAACAACTCCTCTCCTCTGGTGTGTGTATCTACATCCCCTTCGGGTTAACAACTCTCCTCTGGTGTCTAGCATCCCCCTCGAAGCTAACAACTCCTCTCCTCTGGTGTGTCTAACATCCCCCTCGGGTCTAACAGCTCATCTCCTCTGTGTGTCTAACATCCCCCTCGGCGCTAACAACTTGTCTCCTCTGGTTTCTCAGGGCTAACCGGCTCGTCTCCTCAGGTGTCTCGGGGCTAACGGCTCGTTTCCTCTGGTGTCTCGGGGCTCAAGGCTTGTGCTCCTCTGGTGTTCTAACATCCACCTTCATGGGCTAACGGCTCGTTTCCTTTGGTGTCACGGGCTAACGGCTCGTCTCCTCTTGTGTCTCAGGGCTAACGGCTCGTTTCTCTGGTTTCTCAGGGCAATCAACTCATCTCCTCTGGTGTCTTAGGGCAATCAGTTCATCTCCTCTATTGTCTAACATCCCCCTTGGGTCTATCAGCTCATCTCCTCTGGTGTTTCAGGGCTAACGGCTCGTCTCCTCTGGTGTATCAGGGCTAACAGCTCGTCTCCTCTGGTGTCTCGGGGCTAACGGCTCATCTCCTCTGGTGTCTAACATCCTCCTTCGGGGCTAACGGCTCGTCTCCTCTGGTGTCTAACATCCCTGTTCAGGGCTAACGGCTCGTTTCCTCTGGTGTCTCGGGGCTAACGGCTTGTCTCCTCTGGTGTCTAACATCCCCCTTCGGGGCTAATGGCTCATCTCCTCTCGTGTCTTAGGGCAATCAACTCATCTCCTCTGGTGTCTTAGGGCAATCAGTTCATCTCCTCCAGTGTCTAACATCCCCCTTGGGTCTATCGGCTCATCTCCTCTGGTGTCTCAGGGCTAACGGCTCGTCTCCTCTGGTGTCTCAGGGCTAGCGGCTTGTCTCCTCTGGTGTCTCGGGGCTAACGGCTAGTCTCCTCTGGTGTCTAACATCCTCCTTCGAGGCTAAAGGCTCGAATCCTCTGCTGTCTAGCATCCCCCTTGGGGATAACAGCTTGTCTGATCTGATCCCTCTCTGTCGGTGAAGTGTTGACTTCTTCACTAGTTACTTAAAAAAAAATGTCTCTCTCTCTCTCTCTGGCCTTCTGTTTCTCTCTCTCTCTCGCTCCAGACTTCTGGGACTGTAGATTCTCAGCTCGAGGCGAGCCAGCACGTTGTTTCCATGGGGATGGGAGACTCCTGCTGGCGTGAGCTGACAGGCATGCTTCCTTCCTTGCTTCCTTCCTTCTCCCTGGAATGTTGTACAGAGCTACAGACCGTGTCTGAATACACGTACTTCCATCCTAAATATTAAGCTGTTGAGTATGTGAATTTTTATTTGGTTTAATAATTTAGAAAAACTAGTATACTATAAATGCCCGGATGTCCTACTCATTTTGGATTTTCATCTAGTAGAATTTACTCATAGAGATGGATACTGATCACTACTTGGAAATCTCTCCAGGTGGCAATATGCACCTGTTCAGTTTGTTTACCAACTCATAGAAGTAGAAGAAGAATAAAATTGACTACTTCAAAATGGAGATACCTCAATGGCGCTGCCCATGCCCTCACAGACACCATAATGGGACAGATCCAAAGATGATGCACTCTATTGAGGAAGATAATCGTCTTTTCACATCCACGTGTTGATAATCAAAATCCGGGATGTGCTCTACAAAAATTAAAGAATGGCGGGGAACAAGCAAGATTGAGCATTCAAATACGCCTGTATGATGATATTTGTTGCTGACTGAATACTGTGTGTGTGTGTGTGGTGTGGTGTGTGTGTGTGTGTGTGTGTGTGTGTGTGTGTGTGTGTGTGTGTCAGTGTTTCCATCAACCAGTAATAGCGGCTTTTGGCCATAATTTTGGGGGGGGAAATACTTTAAATGAATTTGCCACTGGCCACGGGAGAAGAAAACAACGGTCCCATTGCAAAATAATTATTTTTAGCCTATTCATTGATAGAAGTACCAGTTGATGGAAATACATTTGACTGATCATGCTTATAGGTCCATGGGTTAATCTGCATAATTTTGTGGAATTAAATTGGCTCTTGTGTATATTATTATCACACTCGCACAGCATAGGGCCTACAGATACAGAGCCTTTGATCCTAAAATCTGTCAGAGAGTGGTTTTATAAGCCCAGTTAATGTGCAACAATTCAAAATGCAATCCTCTGATAAAAAATTTTGTTTTTGGACATGATTCAAAAGAGCTACTATTTGTATTTCTCAACTGGTAGGCTAATTGAATGGTGTTTCCCATTCACCATTCAAATACATAGGCAACAGAAGGCAGGGTTCATCAGCGCATCACACACCACTTTGCATTGAGCTGGAGGCAGTATGCATTTTGAAAATATATAGCTACTTAATTATTTGAAACCTGAATGTTTTACAACATATTATGAGGCATGTTTTACCTTGCTTCAAAGTAGCTTTGGCAAAATCCAACCATATCCGTGGAGGCAATTTTTTAATAAAGACTTCTACATGCCATTGAAACCAGTAACCTATTTCTCTCATGTTCTATTGGTTTCCAAATGTATTTTATTGTCTGGTAGCCAAATGAACATTCGCACGTAGCCTACTGTCTTGTGCGTATTGATGCGCTACTAATGTTAAGAAACAATAGTTTATCAACATTTTAAGCAAACATTCTGATCTGTTACATCAGATTTATTGATTTAAAAAAAATGTAGCCTTGGTCTACAGGTTGTATGAATTTAGGATCTATTGTCCCACAACTGTCCCAGAGTCTGTTTGGGCAATTTCTTTCTCAACAAGCTGACCAATAGAATAGGTAAACTTTCTACTATGTAATTAATTTTAAAATAACCTTTATTTAACTAGGCAAGTCAGTTAAGGACAAATTCTTATTTACAATGACGGCCACCCCCAGTCATAACCCAACCCTGATCTGTACTTCTCCACAACTTTGTCCCTGACCTGTTTCGAGAGCTCCTTGGTCTCCATGGTGCCGCTTGCTCGGTGGTGCCCTTTGCTTAGTGGTGTTGCAGACTCTGGGGCCTTTCAGAACAGGTGTATATACTGAGATAATGTGACAGCTCATGTGACACTTAGATTGCACACAGGTGGACTTTATTTAACTAATTATGTGACTTCTGAAGGTAATTGGTTGCACCAGATGTTATTAAGGGGCTTCATAGCAAAGGGGGTGAATACATATGCACACCACTTTTCCATTTATAATTTTCTTTTATTAAACAAGTAATTTTTTTCATTTCACTTAACCAATTTGGACGATTTTGTGTATGTCCATTACATGAAATCCAAATAAAAATCAATTTAAATTACAGGTTGTACTGCAACAAAATAGGAAAAACGCCAAGGGGGATGAATACTTTTGCAAGGCACTGTACTCTGTTCCATCTGACTGTCTCATCAGCCCATCCAGGGAAGTTATAAACTTGATCTCCACTATAAAAAGCATCTAGACATTTTCTCACTTTTCATTTAGACTAACATTTAGTTTTCAACAGCGGAGATTTGTATTAACCTTACTGTCTATCTCTCTGACATTTGCAACATTGTTTCAATATTCAAATTCGATCTCCAACTGTCCCATAGTAATGAACATGTAGGGGTCGGGACGAGAGAGAGAGGCAGGCAGTGTTTCTCAGCCAGTTGAAATCATGAATCAGCTGGCATCATTTTTATGGATATATACGAAAGAACGAAGTGCAGCTAGTTTGCAGTATTTCCAGCTTCAGTTTGAAGTTATTGTGTTAGCTGTGTTGTTGGCTAGCTCCTCTAACAGTGTCCTAACATTCTTTGTATTTTTACTTTATATTTATTGAGTATATTTTTTCTTAAATCTCTTTCTTGAACTGCACTGTTGGTTAAGGGCTTGTAAGTAAGCATTTCACGGTAAGGTCTGTTGTATTCGGCGCATGTGACAAAAATTTTTTTTTTTGAGAGAGCACATTTTCTATGCCAAGTGAAATCGTGCCTCATTAGCTCATTGTTATGGATGTATCCAAATGAATGTCACTAGAAAACAGCTTAAACAAATGCAGCTAATGTTATTATTCTGTCTGCACTGTTTGACGTCACTGTAAGTTAGCCATAGTTGGCTAGCTAGCAAGCAAGGGATAAGAATGTTGCCAGCCAGTATGGCAAATACTTCATCTAGAACGAACAACTGGGTCACGTCCATAGACACAGAACAAAAGACTGAACGACTGGGTCGCATCTCTGGCAACCGAACCAATAGAACAAACGACCAGCCAGCTTGGGTAGCAACCTTAGATTTGTTTCGGGACTATATCTTGTGGAAGGATGAAATAGTATGAATATATTCATCGAAATAACTTTTTTCATGAAAATATGTCAATCATTATTTGAATATGTTGGTAACCCATTGTATAAAAGTGATAATGCCCTCGAAGCCATTGTTTGGAGGATATATTGTCACGGTTTACTGGACTTCGTCTCGGGCCTAACAACACCCGTGCCAATATATCCTCCTAACACCGGTTTCTCAGGCATTGTCAATTAAATAACAAATGACATTGAAGTGATGGCACAGTATATTTGAATGTTTTACCAAGAAGTGACCAGACTAATATATGCATATTATTATTCGTATTGAATAGAAAACACTCTGAAATTTCTAAAACTGTTTGAATGATGTCTGTGAGTATAACAGAACTCATATGGCAGGCAAAAACCTGAGAAAAAATCCAAACAGGAAGTGGGAATTCTGAGGTTGGTAGATTTTCAACACAGCCCCTATTGAACAAACAGTGGGATATGGATGAGTTTGCACTTCCTACGGCTTCCACTAGATGTCAACAGTCTGTAGAACCTTGTCTGATGCCTCTACTGTGAAGTTGGGCCGAAGGAGACAGGAAATAGTCAGGTCTACCATGACCTAGCCATGCTCTGACCATGCGCGTTCACATGAGAGGGAGCTCTGTTCTATCGCTTATCTGAAGTCAATGTAATTCTCCGGTTGGAACGTTACTGAAGATTTATGTTAAAAGCATTCTAAAGATTGATTCAATACATATTTCTACTGACTGTTACGGAACTTTTTGACATTTCGTCAGCTTTTAGTGAACACGCTTTCTGACTTTGGATTTGTTTACCAAACACGCTAATAAAAATAGCTATTTGGACATAAATGATGGACATTACCGAACAAAACAAACATTTCTTGTGGAAGTGGGAGTCCTGGGAGTGCATTCTGATGAAGATCAGCAAAGGTAAGTGAAGATTTATAATGCTTTTTATGGGTTTTGTTGACTGCACAATTTGGCAGGTAACTGTATGGCTTCCTTTTGTGGCTGAACGCTGTTCTCAGATTATTGAATATTGTGCTTTTGCCGTAAAGCTTTTTGAAATCTGACACAGCGGTTGCATTACGAACAAGTGTATCTTTAATTCTATGTAAAACATGTATCTTTCATCAAAGTTTATGATGAGTATTTATGTTATTTGACGTGGCGCCAATGTAAACTGAGGTTTTTGGATATAAATATGAGCTTTATCGAACAAAACATATATGTATTGTGTAACATGAAGTCCTATGAGTGTCATCTGATGAAGATCATCAAAGGTTAGTGATTCATTTTATCTCTATTTCTGCTTTTTGTGACTCCTGTCTTTGGCTGTAAAAATGACTGTGTTTTTCTGTGATTTTGCAGTGACCTAACATAATCGTTTGTGGTACTTTCGCTGTAAAGCCTATTTGAAATCGGACACTTTGGTGGGATTAACAAAAAGATTACCTTTAAAATTGTATAAAATACATGTATGTTTGAGGAATTTTAATTATGAGATTTCTGTTGTTTGAATTTGGCGCCCTGCACTTTCACTGGCTGTTGTCATATCATCTCGTTAACGGGATTGCAGCCATAAGAAGTTTTTAACTTAGGCCAACACTCCACCCACGCAAAACATGATGACATTTCAGGCGATGTTTTCAAACAGCGCTTATACTAGAAAGGTATTATCAAACTTTTCACAATTTCATAATATTTTTCCTACCTCATAGTATGGAAGTAATTACAAAACAAAGGGAAATAACGTTTTTGACCTGGCCCTTTAATTCCATATTTGGTGTGACAAACCAACGGGTGTAGCGGTGGGAAAAGGCCTGCTTTTGGCCCCTTCTGATGGCTGAGTGACTCTTTACAAGGTGTCACAGCAATCCACAAAGACTTAATTGACTGCACCTGAACACCTTGCACACCTGGCTGCAGCAGCAGCATATATGCCACATTCACGTGCTAGTCGGAACTAGGGAACTTAGAAACGTTCTGCTTGCTAACTGGTTGAACGCATCACGTGTTTAACTACAACCTGTTAGCAACTCGGAAATGTCAGTGTCCTAGTTCAAACTAGCATGTGAACGCATCAATAGGCCATGCAGTGGTATTCATGGTGGTGAGGAAGCTCTGTTGCAGTCGTCGGACCAGCCAGCACCCTAAGCTCTCTCTGCCCTGGGGTAAAATACTATATACCCCAGTTATTTACGTTTTTTAAGTTTACGTTATTGACTTAAAGGGACATTTTGAGTGCTGAATTGCCTTGTCTGTCTCTTGGTTTTGCGCTACCACACGTGACATGCCCCTGCACCTACAGGGCTTATTCTGTAATTCAGTTATCAATCACAATTGTTCAGCCCTGGTTTTAACCAACACTCTCCACAATGGTCCACACCAGGAAACATAGAGGACCAGATTAGTGGCACACACACAATTCGATAAGGTCTGGTCACACAAATTGCCGAGGTGGCAAAGGTCTGGATGGATATTGTCATTTATCGGAGTAGTAACAAGCCCCCACATCCATGGCCGTAACCAGGGTGTGCATTTTAGTGAGGTCCGGACAGGAGGAGGGGAACATTTTAAGAAAGTTAAAGCTCATTTACTGCATTTCCATATGCTATATGCATTCTATGCTATATGGAGAACAGCATTATCACATTTGTTGCTGTAGCTTGATTCACCTCAATCGACACACAAACACATAGCCTATTCACTATACAGTTAGCAGCCACACATTAACTCAGCACCAGGATTAAAAACTGTTGTATAGCACACTGTATTACTTATACAACTAATATAAGGAGACGGGAGTAGAAATTAACGTGGGCATTGTTTAATGCGTTTCACAGGAAGAACATTCCAAGCATTTCAAGTAGTTAAGCAAGGGGGGTTACAGGTGCCCTAAAGGGACAAAACTAGAATATCAATACACAACATATTCCTCCCCCTTTACCTTTGATGACTCATAAGGAAAAAGTAAATATTCACTGTTTTCTTTTTAACATAAGTTCTCCTAATGTAAATAAATGAACTTTTCAGAATAACCTTTTCTAAATAAGGGAAAGAGGGTAGACTGCCTCAGTTCCCAGACTTAACCCTGGGGTGTATTCTGCCCCAATGTCAGAGGTTAGTCTGAACTAAATAGTCAACCTGTCAGGGGGTAGTCTTTCTCTTACAGGGTAATGACGACGTACAGGTGAGTCTACAGTCACATTATCTCTGAGTCTGAGTGGTGATGGTGTATGCCCAGACTGGGGTGCAACAGTACCCTGCGTAGGCACTCTGGCTGGTTCAGGTGAGTCTGGAGCACTTTCCACATTTGTAGGTTGCTGCAGTGGATGTTCAGGTGATGGCTCGTAGTCATGGTAGGTCTCCAGTAGCTGATCTTGGTTTGTCACTTGACATGAGTCATCTCTGAGGTTGGTTCCTGGCAACAGTTGATCCACGTGTCTCCTCCAGATTATGTTTTCCGGTGTGTGAACTGTGTAGGACACAGGCCCTGTTTGTGCAACCACTGTGGCTGGTATCCACTTTGGACCTTTGCAGTAGTTCCGAGCAAGAACTCTCTCTCCAGCCATGAATCTTCTGTATTTTGCTTTTCTCCGTCTCTCCACCTGTGCTAACTGTTGTTTCTGTACAACCTGTTTCGTCTTTGGAGGTCTCAGGAGGTCGAGTCGCGTGCGAAGCTGTCTTTTCATCATGGCTGACGCGGGTGCCACTTTGGTTGTAGCGTGGTGAGTGTTTCTGTATGTTAACAGGAAGGTGTTTAGAAACCTATTGAGGGAGCCGTTCCCTTGTGATGATTTTAAAGCTTGCTTCATCGTTTGGACAAACCTTTCAGCGAGGCCGTTCGTTGCAGGGTGATACGGCGCTGACTTGATGTGTTGAATTCCATTTGCTTCCATGAATGACCGGAACTCTTCAGACACCAGTTGGGGCCATTATCACTAACGAGTTGCGTTGGCAAGCCGAAGCGACTGAAGATTGACCGGAGCTCTTCGATGGTTCTCTCCGCTGAGGTGCTCTTCATCACTGTGACCTCAGGCCATTTACTGTGTGCGTCAACTACGACTAAGAACATACAATCCTCCAGTGGGCCTGCATAGTCTATGTGGACTCGCTGCCAAGGCTCCTCTGGGAAGTCCCATGGGTGTAGTGGCGCTAGCTGAGGCATGTTCCTCATCTTTTGACATGCAGAACATGACTTGACCTTGTCTTCGATAGCTGCGTCCAGACCTGGCCACCAAAAGTAGCTGCGTGCAATCTCCKTSATTCGCRMCATGCCACAGTGCCCTGAATGGAGTTCTTCAAGCACCTGCCTTCTCAGTGGCRGYGGTATGATGACTCRAAAACCCCATAGCAAGCATCCAAACTGAACTATGAGCTCGTTTCTCCTCACTAGGTAAGGTTGTAGGCTGTCCGACATCTCTACTTCTTTTCCACGAGTGACAATGTCCACGACCTCAGACATCACTGGATCAGTGTGGGTGAACTTTTTCACTTGGACAGATGTAACTGGGGCGTTCGTCACTTCCTTGAAGTAAAAGATTTCAGCCTGGGAGTGCTCAGTGTGTGCGACAGGTAAGGGAAGCCTTGAGAGGCCGTCTGCATTGCAGTGCTGCTCAGACCTTCTGTACCTGATATCGTACTGGTGAGCAGACAACAATAACGCTCATCGCTGCATGCGGCTGGCTGCAAGCGACGGAATGCCGGTGTGGGGACCAAAGATGGAGGTGAGGGGTCTATGGTCCGTCAGCAGTGTGAATTATCGGCCAAACAGAAACTGATGAAATTTCTTAACTCCAAACACAATGGCGAGTGCTTCACGCTCTATCTGTGCATAATTGCTCTCGGCTTTACTTAAGGTCCGTGATGCGAAAGCAATTGGCCTTTCTTCACCTGATGGCATGATGTGTGAGACAACTGCACCAACGCCATAAGGCGATGCATCACATGCCAACTGTAATGGCAAGTTGGGGTCGAAGTGGGTTAGGGCCTCTGACTGAGCTAAGGCTGTTTTCACTTTCTTGAAGGCCTCCTCACATCTGTCTGTCCACTTCCACTGTTTGGTTTTGTTYAAAAGTTCATGCAGTGGCTTTAACATGTTAGCTAGGTTTGGCACAAACTTTGCGTAGTATGTCAGTAGTCCTAAGAATGATCTCAGCTGACACACGTTCTGTGGGGATGGAGCTTCCGCAACGGCCTTCACCCTCGATGGCGCCTTGTGGAGCCCCGAACTGTCGATGACGTGGCCCAGGTACTCAACAGAGTGCCGGAAAAACTTGCATTTGTCCTTCCGTACCCTCAGACCATACTCATCCAATCTCTGTAGTGTAGCGTTCAGGTTTCTCAGGTGCTCCTGCTCATCTTTGCCGGTGATGAGTAGATCATCGAGGTAACATTGGACCCCAGTGAGCCCGCTCAGTATCTGGTCCATAGTATCTGGTCCTGAAACAAGGCCGGAGCTGAGGTGATTCCAAAAGGAAGCCTCCGGTACCTGTACAGTCCTTTGTGAGTCACTATGGTCAACAGTTCTTGTGACTCTTGGTCCACATGCATCTGTAGATAGGCCTGACATAAGTATCTTACTGAATTTTTGTCCTCCAGCTAAACCAGAAAAGAGGTCGTCAATGAGGGGAAGTGTATCATTTTTAAGCAGTCATGACTGGGTTAATGGTGACTTTGAAATCACCACAGAGTCTGAGTGATCCATCTTTTTTTATGACTGGAACAATGGGTGTAGCCCATTCACTAACATTCACTGGATCCAATACTCCACTCTCGACTAGTCTGTTTAGCTCAATTTCAACTTTTGGTTTTATGGCGTATGGGACAGGTGTAGCTTTGAAGCATTTTGGCTTGCTGTCTGGTTTCACGGTCAGTTTAACTGTTATGTCCTTCATACCGCCAAGTTCTCTTTTGAACACATCCGCATGTTTCCTCAATATCCCTTGTAGGTTTGTGTCCTCTTTTGCAACCATGTGAATTTCCTGCCAGTTTAGTTTGATCTTTTCCAGCCATGTGCATCCTAGCAATGCTGGATAGTTGCCTTTCACAATGTAGAGTGGTAGCTTTACCTTCTGTTTGTTGAGCTCCACCGTATCAATCACACTTCCTCTCACTGGAACAAACTCACCGGTGTATGTTTTCAGCGTCATCTTTGTGGGCTGTAGTGTGAGGTGATGTAGTTTCTCCTTGTATACAGCCTCAGACAGCAAAGATATGGCTGCTCCAGTGTCCACTTGCATCCGTACTGCGTTTCCATCCAGTAGCGGTGTCACCCAGTAGCCGTATCCATTGTCTGAAACGGACATAACATGCAAAGATTTTCCCCCTTCAGACAGGGTATCACTTTGTTCATCCTCTGTGTGCTCCATTTTATGCACTTTCTTTTTGTACTTCCTGAAGTCGCTTTTCCTTTGTTCAGTACTTTTGTTTGATTGTGTCTTTTTGTTTTTACATGCACGTTCGATGTGACCCTTTTTTCCACAACTTCTGCAGTCTAAGTCTTTGCACCAACACTCCTCTGCTTGGTGACCTGGTTTCCCACAGCGATAGCATGGCTTGCCACCTCCTGCCTTGTTTTTTAACCACGTAGACACCTTAGGCACTTTGGTCGAAGCACTTAGCTGTTGTGCGTCTTTATTTGCCATTTCCATTGACGTACTCACTTCTATTGCTCTCTGCAATGTTAAGTTACTCTCAGTCAAAAGGCGTTTCTGAATTGCCTCGCTGCGCATGCCACACACTAACCTATCACGTATAGTGTCACTCATTGATCACCCAAATTCACAGTGTTCAGATAACTGTTTCAATACAGTCCACAAACTGTGAGATTGATTCCCCCTCATCTTGATTTCTCTTATGAAACCGGAATCTCTCTGCGATTATCAGTGGTTTGGGAGAATAATGTCCTTTTAAGGTAGCCACAATTTCATCATATGATTTATCACCTGTTTTTTCAGGCATTACTAGGCTGCGCAGTAGATTGGATGTTTTTCCCCCCATAACAGTCAAAAATGTTGGCACAACGACTTCTGCTTTAATTCCATTTGCCAACACAAAGTACTCAAAACGTTCTGTGTAAGAACTCCATTGTTCCACAGATTCATCAAATGTTCCTATATTTCCAATCAATGCAGACATTTTCGGTTTATTTTTCTTTCTCACACTTTTCAGACGGTCCCTTACTCCCAGACCCTGTTCTTTCTTTCTTTTAACTCACGCTGACTTCACTTTCTCCCGCAGCGAAACTCTTCCTATCCCTCTAGCTTTTGATGTCACGGCAACAAGAGCCTAGCTAGCATCACTCGACTGGCTAGCTCCACGTTTTGTTTGCGTCTTTCTAAGGCGAAAAAACAATAACGACTTTAACTCAGACTTTCTGCCAAAGATGATGAGCACAAACGTGAGAACGTTTCTTCCTCGTTGCCAGTTTTGTTGTATAGCACACTGTATTACTTATACAACTAATATAAGGACAGGACATGAGACGGGAGTAGAAATTAACGTGGGCATTGTTTAATGCGTTTCACAGGAAGAACATTCCAAGCATTTCAACGTAGGTAAGCAAGGGGGGGTTACAGGTGCCCTAAAGGGACAAAACTAGAATATCAACACACAACAAAAACTATTTAATAAAAACAAAGGGATCTGTTTAGCAGAAAATGTATTTTAATAACAAAAAGTAAACAAATTAGTTTAACAGAAGAAAAAAATGGCCGGTTTTTCGACTAATTTCAGTAATTCGGCCATAATAACTAGACTCGTTTACCAATCTACATTTTTTTTTTTTGAAGAAGAAGAAAGTTGAAAGTCATTTACTCCATTTCTATACAATTTTAAAACTCTAAAATGCTATTTGGAGAACAGCAAAAACAAGCAAAAAATTACCCCAGCCATTATCACCTTGGTTGCTGTAGCTTCATTCACCTCAATCAATGTACAAACACATAGCCTAATGGCACATATACACAATCCATTTCTTAATTGTCTCAAGGCTTAAAAAAAATTATTTACCCTGTCTCCTCCCCTTCACCTACACTGATTGAACTAGATTTAACAAGTGACATCAATAAGGGATCATAGCTTTCACCTGGATTCACCTGGTCATTCTACACTGAGTGCACAAAACATTAAGGACACCTGCTCTTCCATGACATTTAACATAGACTGAAATCTTTAAGCCTTAAGACGATTGAGACATGGATTGTGTATGTGTGCCATTCAGAGGGTGATTGGGAAAGGAAAAATATTTAAATGCCTTTGAACGGGGTATGGTAGTAGGAGCCAGGCGCACCAGTTTGTGTCAAGAACTGCAACGCTACTGGGTTGTTCACGCTCAGTTTGTGTCAAGAACTGCAACGCTACTGGGTTGTTCACGCTCAGTTTGTGTCAAGAACTGCAATGCTGCTGGGTTTTTCACGCTCTACAGTTTCCCGTGTATCAAAAATGGTCCACCACAAAAAGGACATCCAGCCAACTTGACACAACTGTGGGAAGTATTGTAGTCAACATGGTCCAACATCCCTGGGGAACGCTTTCAACACCTTGTAGAGTCCATGCCTCAATGAATTTAGGCTGTTCTGAGGGCAAAAGGGCTGGTGCAACTCAATATTAGGAAGGTGTTCTAATCATAATCATGATTTTACAAAAACAACACAACCTTCTGGTGGTGAAAAAAGAGAGAACGATAGTAGTATATCTACCTTATCCAGACATTAGGATTTACACTACATGACCAAAAGTATGTGGACACCTGCTCGTCGATTAGGCTTGGCTCGCTGTTGGCGTTCCAATTAATCCCAAAGGTGTTTGATGGGGTTGAGGTCAGGGCTCTGTGCAGGCCAGTCAAGTTCTTCCACACCGATCTCGACAAACCATTTCTGGTTTGGGGAAAGGGCCTTCCCCAAAGTGTTGCCACAAATTTGGGAGCACAGAATCGTCTAGAATGTCATTGTATGCAGTAGCGTTAAGATTTCCCTTCACTGGAGCTATGGGGCCTAGCCCGAACCATGAAAAACAGTCCCAGACCATTATTCCACCTCCACCAAATCTACAGTTGGCACTATGCATTCGAGCAGGCAGCGTTTTCCTGGCATCCGCCAAACCCAGATTCGTCCGTCCGTCAGACTGCCAGATGGTGAAGCGTGATTCATCATGCCAGAGAACGCGTTTGCACTGCTCCAGAGTCCAATGGCGGCGAACTTTACACCACTCCAGCCGACGCTTGGTATTGCGCATGGTGATCTTAGGCTTGTGTGCAGCTTGTGTGCGGCCACTTAACAATAACAGCACTTACAGTTGACCGTTACAGCTCTACAGGGCAGAAATTTGACGAACTGACTTGTTGGAAAGGTGCCGTCCTATGACGGTGCCATATTAAAAGTCACTGAGCTCTCCAGTAAGGTTAGTCTTCTACCAATGTTTGTCTATGGAGATTGCATGGCTGTGTACTCGATTCTATACACATATCAGCAATGGGTGTGGCTGAAATAGCTAAATCCACTCATTTGAAGACGTGTCCACAGTATATGAAGGCGTGTCCATAGTGTATTTACCAGACTCTTCAGTGTCTTGAATTGTTTCTTAAATTCATATGAACGGAAAAACATCACTTCATACAGTTTACTTACTTAAGAGATATTCTCTCTCCCCTGTAACTATTCCCCAGGTCGTTGCTGTAAATGAGAACGTGTTCTCAGTCAACTTACCTGCTAAAATAACGGATAAATAAAAAAATTATAATACTAGGAAGGTGTTCTAGTGTTATATTTAAAAAACATCTTCAGTCTATTTATCTGAAATCATCTGATGTTGTGTGCGTCTCTTACATTGACATTTTACATACTTACATTGACATTTTACAGTTTAGCAGGTGATCTTATCCAGAGTGATGATCATTTAAATGGTTTTAATACTGAGGGCCTCTTCTGAACATATTTGTCCAATTCAATAGGAAATACACCAGGCTGATAAGGTTCTCTGTCATCTCATATCATCTATTGAACCAATGAAAATTATGAAAAATATAACAAAAAAGTGCACTGATTCATTGAACTTTTTTTTTTAAACATTGGCATGTTCTTTCACAAATGTAATTTAAGTGTGAACAGAACATTGTTACAGGCCTACTGCACTGGACACAAGATTTTCCAGTGCAGGGCTCTCCAGAGGGTGGTGCGGTCTGCCCAACGCATCACTGGGGGCACACTGCCTGTCCTCCAGGACATCTACACTACCCGGTGTCACAGGAAGGCCAAGAAGATCATCAAGGACAACAACCACCCGAGCCACTGCCTGTTCACCCCCCTATCATCCAGAAGGCAAGGTCAGCACAGGTGCATCAAAGCTGGGACCGAGAGACTGAAAAACAGCTTCTATCTCAAGGCCATCAGACTGTTAAATAGCCATCAATATTCAGCCTCCACCCAGTACCCTACCCTGAACTTAGTCACTGTCACTAGCCTGCTACCACCCGGTTACTCAACGATGCACCCTAGAAGCTCCTTCCCTATGTACATAGACATGGAACAGTGGTCACCTTAATAATGGAACACTGGTCACTTTAATAATGTTTACATACTGTTTTACCCATTTCATATGTACAGTAGAAGTCAGAAGTTTACATACACCTTAGCCAAATACATTTAAACTCAGTTTTTCACAATTCCTAACATTTAATCCTAGTAAAAATTCCCTGTCTTAGGTCAGTTAGGATCACCACTTTATTTTAAGAATGTGAAACGTCAGAATAATAGTAGAGAGAATGATTTATTTCAGCTTTTATTTATTTCATCACATTCCCAGTGGGTCAGAAGTTTACATACACTCAATTAGTATTTGGTAGCATTGCCATTCAATTGTTGAACTTGGGTCAAACGTTTTGGGTAGCCTTCCACAAGCTTCCCACAATAAGTTGGGTGAATTTTGGCCCATTCCTCCTGACAGGGCTAGGGTAACTAAGTCAGGTTTGTAGGCCTCCTTGCTCGCACACACTTTTTCTTTTGGAAGATTCTCCCATCTCCACAGAAACACTCTGGAGCTCTGTCAGAGTGACAATCGGGTTCTTGGTCAAGGCCAAGGCCCTTCTCCCCCGATTGCTCAGTTTGGCCAGACAGCCAGTTCTAGTAAGAGTCTTGGTGGTTCCAAACTTCTTCCATTTAAGAATGATAGAGGCCACTGTGTTCTTGGAGACCTTCAATGCTGTAAAGTTGTGTGGGTCCCCTTCCCCAGATCTGTGCCCAGACACAATCCTGTCTCGGAGATCTACGGACAATCCTTTCGACCTCATGGCTTGATCTTTGGTCTGACATGCACTGTCAACTGTGGGACCTTATATAGACAGGTGTTTGCCTTTCCAAATAATGTCCAATCAATTGAATTTGTCTTTTTCAGGGGCAGAACGACAGATTTTTACCTTGTCAGCTCGGGGATTTGATCTTGCAAACTTTCAGTTACTAGTTCAACACTCTAACCACTAGGCTACCTGCTGCCCCACTATAGTGAGATACACAGGTCCTCTCTAGCGTACCCAACATGAGACATGTTTGTTTTGATAGAGGCCTCAGGGCCAAAGTGCACATATCATTAATGTATTGCCACCGGGGTCCACCGGTGTAACTGCTAAACTGCTCTCTGACTGTACACTGTACTGCATGATTGTTTTGATTTTACTAACGTGTAAGTTCTAGTATGTTGACTATGACATGACAACGATGTAGGCTGTGGGTAGCGGTTATCAGTCATGATATGAAGGTTTGGCTTGGAAAGGTTTTTTCGCCTGTTCACAGACAGCTGATGTGTTGTACACTGAAGTCCACAAGTGAATGGAAAAGGTGAAAGGAGGAGAGCGCATCAATAGTTGCGAGCATAAATTATATATACAGTGAGCAAAGTCATCATGCTGTTTTTAAGTGGATGTTATGAAAGTGAACAGTGTTTGTTTGTGATCAGGGGTGTATTAAACATTTTAAAACATTTCTTAAAAGGAAGCAAACGGAACAAAAAGGGGATAAACATACCTGAATTTGTCCAGTAGAAACTCTCATTTGCAACTGTTGGACTAATGACTACACCCTAGATCAGCTAGATGCAGGAAAGATTATGCAAGGCAGTATTGAATGTGTCACTGTCTGTCACCTCAATTGATTAGTCATAATTCTCTTGACCTGTGCACCTACATTGTAAACGTTCATTTATAAGCTAGGTTGTAGCAACCTCATGATGGCTACAGGTAAAATTTGAGTATCATGTAGCAACCTAAACCTATCGATGTTACATTGAGCTTGGTGAAAGGAATATGATTGAAACCAATATGCTGTAATAGAAATAAGGCCATGATTATTAAAAATAATAATCACCCTCCCTTATCTTAAACAGGACCAACCACCACTGATGCACACACACACACACAGAGTGAGAGAGAGAGACAGAGAGCATCCCTGTAGTTCTTGATGGACCAGGTTTCCTAGGATCTACGAGAAGCTGCACATGTTATGTGTCTTTAGGATGAGACACTTCCACCCCATTGCTCTTTATGATGTGCATGACAAATGCTGAACAGAGCAGATGACAAAACAAAAGCATATCAAATGCACCATATAACACCGACAACATTAACAAACCTCCAAGGCATGTCTGATTGGTTCACATCTCGTTTCGTCGTCCCTTTTCCTCTGATTTCACGCTTCGTCTTACTTCCGACAAATTATCGTAATAGCAAAGGCAATTTTCTTTTGTCAGGGTCAAAAGAGCAGGAAGAGAACAGTGTGTCTTAACAAAGTGCAGCATAAGAAAAAAATACTTTCATTTCCTGTCATATCAAGCGTATTCCCATTTCATTCCCATATAATATAAAAAAAATGTTGCTTCTTAAGTCATGAAGTCAATCATGGAGTGAGTTGAAGAGAAAGATGAACCAGTTGTTGTATAGATGCATTCCAATATGCTTTCAGATAAAAACAACTATCTTATGCTTCACTTGTCTAAATTTATGCTAACGCTAAACCAACATTTGCATGAATTAACCTGTTAAACTATCCTCTCTGGTGAAATTTTCTAAACAACGCATAATATTGTATACTAATGTTATGCATTAAGTAAATTTCATTAAGTACATTTCGATTTCAAAACTATAAGTCTTACAAACACATGCTTAGTACCGTTAGAAAGGTAAGAACAGTGGGATTCAGATAAAGGTGTCAGAAGCAATGTGACGACCACAGAGTCCGAGATGCAGCAGACCTATAAAAACTGAAAGGTACCCTTTTTTTCTTTCTTTGGGGGGTGCGGGTGCGTCCAATTGTCCCCATGTTGGGCAGTGAGAGATTTGAAAGTCTAGGTTTGAGATAAAATATGCCACCAATTACTGTTCCAAAAGGAATTTTATAAAAATGATCAGATCTTTTACCTAATGGTGGCACTGTAAACATGCGCAAATTCCCATTGGAACATGCCCATTTTAAAAGTGCAGGGCTTGTGCAACGTGCCATACCTTCATTTGATATACTGTACACATGAGGAGAAAGCTGAAGTCTCTATCTATCCATTGATGTAAATATATTCTCTGTCTGATTCCCAGTTCGTCCACTAGACAGCAGTAGGAGATCACATGATAAGCTTGAAACCAGTTGTGTCAAAATGGCTGAACAGATTTTCAAGCCTGACATCTTAAAATGACCTTAGTAATCAGGGCTTTCAAGTTATGGAGTTATCTTTTTAAAAATAAGACAGACAGGTGAAGAAACTTCAAACCTCTTTTCCTATTCACTTTTCCTATTGTAAAAGATGAGGTAGCTAAACAGTGCATATGGAGGATGCATTCAAGGTAATGTGGATGGAGAAGGAAATGCATTGCTTTACAATGACCATCACCGTGTACCCTTTCAATGCATACTAAATGTTGGCACTTTTGGTGACTTGACCTACATTGCATACTCTATGAATATGTCCACAGCGCATGATTTATGGCCTTTATGGGGGGGAGAGATTCTTATGACATTGCCAGCAGTAAGATTTGAGTTCGAATTCCAAAAATGCAAGACCTGTAGCTTTCAAATTATCAAATCAAATCAACAAAAAAACATTTGTCACATGCACCGAATGCTTCAGTTCTATGCATACTTACAAGCCCTTAACCAACAATGCTTTAAATATTTATTTAAATATTTAAATAAAATTGAAAATTAAAAGTAACAAATAATTCAACAGCAGCAGTAAAATAGCAATAGTGAGGCTATATACAGTACAGGGGGTACCGGTACAGAGTCAATATGCGTGGGCACCGGTTAGTAATTGAGGTAATATGTACATGTAGGTAGAGTTAAAGTGACTATGCATAGATAATTAACAGAGAGTAGCAGCAGCGCAAAAGAGGGGTCTGGGTAACCCTTTGATTAGCTGTTTAGGAGTCTTATGGCTTGGGGGTAGAAGCTGTTAAGAAGTCTTTTGCCTTTTGCCACTTGCCGTCCGGTAGCAAAGAGAACAGTCTATGACTAGGGTGGCTGGAGTCTTTGACAATTTTTAGGGCCTTCCTCTGACACAGCCTGGTATAGAAGTCCTGAACTGTAGGAAGCTTGGCCCCAGTGATGTACTGGGCCGTACACACTACCCTCTGTAGTGCCTTGCGGTCAAAGGCCGAGCAGTTGCCATACCATGCAGTGATGCAACCAGTCAGGATGCTCTTGATGGTGCAGCTGTAGAACATGTTGAGGCTCCGAGGACCCATGCCAAATCTTTTCAGCCTCTTGAGGGGAAATAGGCTTTGTCGTGCCCTCTTCACGACTGTCTTAGTGTGTTTGGACCATGATAGTTTGTTGGTGATGTGGACATCAAGGAACTTGAAAATCTCAACCTGCTCCACTGCAGCTGCCTCGAATGAGAATGGGGGCGTGCTCGGTCCTCCTTTTCCTGAAGTTCACAATCATCTTCTTTGTCTTGATTACGTTGTGGGAGTGGTTGTTGTCCTGGCACCACATGGCCAGGTCTCTGACCTCCTCCATATAGGCTGTCTCATCGCTGTTGGTGATCAGGCCTACCACTGTTGTGTCATCGGCAAACTTGATGATGGTGTTGGAGTCGTGTCTGTAAGTCGTGCAGTCATGAGTGAAAAGGGAGTACAGGAGGGGACTGTGCACGCACCCCTAAGGGGCCCCCGTATTGAGGATCGGCGTGGCGGATGTGTTGTTACCTACCTTTACCACCTGGGGGCGGCCCATCAGGAAGTCCAGGATCCAGTTGCAGAGGGAGGTGTTTAGTTCCAGGGTCCTTAGCTTAGTGATGAGCTTTGAGGGCACTATGGAGTTGAACGCTGAGCTGTAGTCAATGAATAGCATTCTCACATAGGTGTTCCTTTTGTCCAGGTGTGAAAGGGCAGTGTTGAGTACAATAGAGATTGCATCATCTGTGGATCTGTTGGGGCGGTATGCAAATTGGAGTGGGTCTATGGTTTCTGGGATAATGGTATTGATGTGAGCCATGGCCATCCTTTCAAAGCACTTCATGGCTACAGATGTGCGTGATACGGGTCGATTGTCATTTAGGCAGGTTACCTTAGTGTTCTTTGGAACAGGGACTATGGTGGTCTGCTTGAAACATGTTGGTATTACAGACTCAGTCAGGGCCAGGTTGAAAATGTCATTGAAGACACTTGCCAGTTGGCCAGCGCATGCTCGGAGTACACGTCCTGGTAATCTGTCTGGCCCTGCGGCCTTGTGAATGTTGACCTGTTGAAAGGTCTTACTCACATCGGCTACGGAGAGCGTGATCACACAGTTGTCCGGAACAGCTGATGCTCTCATGCATGCGTCAGTGTTACTTGCCTCGAAGCGAGCATAGAAGTAATTTAGGCTCGTGTCACTGGACAGCTCGCGGCTGTGCTTCCCTTTGAAGTCTGTAATAGTTTGCAAGCCCTGCCACATCCGACACGCGTCGGAGCTGGTGAAGTATGATTCAATCTTAGTCCTGTATTGAGGCTTTGCCTGTTTGATGGTTCATCTGAGGGTATAGCGGGATTTCTTATAAGCTTCCGGGTTAGTGTCCCGCTCCTTGAAAGCAGCAGCTCTACACTTTAGCTCAGTGCGGGTGTTGCCTGTAATCCATGGCATCTGGTTGGGGTATGTTCGTACGGTCACTATGGGAATGATGTCATCAATGCACTTGTTGATGAAGCCAGTGACAGATGTGGTGTACTCCTCAATGCCATCGGAAGAATCCCGGGACATATTCCAGTCTGTGCTAGCAAAACAGTCCTGTATCTTCTGCTTCATCTGACCACTTTCTTATTGACTGAATCACTGGTGCTTCCTGCTTTAGTTTTTGCTTTGAAGCAGGAACCAGGATAGAATGATGGTCAGATTTGCCAAATGGAGGGCGAGGGAAAGCTTTGTACGTATCTCTGTGTGTGGAGTAAAGGTGGTCTAGAGTTTTTTTCCCCCTCTGGTTGCACATTTAAAATGCTGGTAGAAATGAGGTAAAACGGATTTGAGTTTCCCTGCATTAAAGTCCCAGGCCACTATGAGCGCTGCCTCTGGTTGAGCGTTTTCCTGTTTGCTTATGGCCGTATACAGCTCATTGAGTGCGGTTATAGTGCCAGCATTGGTTTGTGGTGGTATATAGACAGATGAAAACTCTCTTGGTAAATAGTGTGGTCTATAGCTTATGATGAGATACTCTACCTCAGGCGAGCAAAACCTCGAGACTTCCTTAGATTTTGTGCACCAGCTGTTGTTTACAGATATACATAGACCACCACCCTTTGTCTTACCAGAGGTCGCTGTTCTATCCTGCCGAAAAAGCTTAAAACCCGCCAGCTGTATGTTACCCATGTCGTTGTTCATCCACGACTCGGTGAAACATAAGATATTACAGTTTTTAATTTCCCGTTGGTAGGATATACGTGATTGTAGTTTGTCTATTTTATTATCGATTGATTGTACGTTGGCTAATAGGACCGATGGGAAAGGCAGATTACCCTCTCGGCAACAGATCCTTACAAGGCACCCGGACCTTCGTCCACGATACCTCCGTCTCTTTCTCCTGCGAATGACGGGGAGGAGGGCCTTGTAAATCCTTTCCATCCATCTCATTGAAGAAAAAGTATTCCTCCAGTACGGGGTGAGTAAAATAAGTGTCCTGATATCTAGAGGATCTTTTCGGTTATATGACACGGTGACAGAGACATTATGTACAAAATAAGTTACAAATAACACAAAAAAACATATGGATATCTAGCATAACAGTATATGGTTGAATAATATACGTATTTCCAACACCTGACAGTCTTTTACTGATTTGATATATTACCAGTGGGTAGATGGCGTGCAGACATGGATACTGTTAAAGGAATTTGACACTCTAAACTATCTTTTAGTATTTTGTCAATTAGTCCACTGTAAATATAAACCCCAAAAAGTGTGCATCTCAGCAGTCAACTTTTTAAGATAAAACACATTCAGGAGAGCAGAAACTTGCCCTGACGCATCATTTGATGCAAAAAGCATCACCTTGTAGTATTCAAAAAAGGGGAAAAGACTATTATGTTTCAATAAAGTACATACCAAAAGGGACACTGCAATACAGTAATTATACAAAAAAAAATACAGATCTTCCAACCATTTCTACACTTACAGCAATATGAAACATTAGCAATGCTCTTGCACCATCCAAAGGCTCAGATTGGAACTATCCTTGAGAAAAAATACCCTACTCTTGTGACAAATACAGAATATGTGGCCATATTGTTACAGTACATAGGCCTATACATGTCTGGCTACTGGGTATTCTGAGGGGAATGAACCAGCTAGTGTGTTCGTACCTCAGACAAAATCTCCAGCCGAATCAAAATGAACTATGTAATGCAGAAAAACAGATCATGAGTAGGGCCTTTTAATAAGTGCCTTGCAGCTGTACGGTGTCCATATTAGGACATCCTCAGCAGGTCACCAGACAACTGTATAGTCACTGAAGCAGCCTTCATGGCACCTGTACATTAAATGACCATTAAGTGAAGGCACTAATAACACTGTTTTTACTAATTCAGATGCCAGTTGATCTTTCTTGTCAAATTATTTAACTTTATTCCCCAAGCATCCGTGTGAAATAAACTGACAACAAAGGTAGCGGAGAAGAAGAAAACGCAACACACAGCAGTGAGAAAACACTTACATCTACTAATTCCCACAGCTGTTCTCATCATTATTATCCATAGTAAATGTAATGCTATTATTAAATACATTAAATATCTTATGTTATATTATAAGTATGTCAACATGCATTAATATGGATATGAACGTGGTCGCTCCAATTCTAGTCTTGGCAACGGATGCATATGGCAACCTCAAATAATGTCAATACTAATATCCACAAGGTTTAGAGACTTTTTTCCCCACTAAGTGCTTATTTGTTTAATATTTTTTTGTCATTATGCCTGTTAGAATTCCACCAAAAGAACAGAAAAAGAAAGAAAGAGAGAGAGAGAGAAAAGGAGAGAGTAGAGAGAGAGAGAGTAGAGAGAGAGAGAATAGAGAGAGAGAGAGAGAGAGAGAGAGAGAGAGATCAAAACACACAAAGGCATTGTTAGAGGAGTGAGCAATTGCCCCCTGGTGGTCCTAGACAGTAATGCGAGAACAGGGCTCATTCATGAAGCAGCTCATATGAGTGCTGATTTAGGATCAGTTTTGCCTTTTAAGTCACAATGAATAAGGTTACATCAGTTCTTCTATTCTGATATGCTTGATACGACCCCAGGTATAATCAACGTTAGTAGCAGTGGTGGGATACAGAAGGGGAGAGGTATCAGATGGATAGCCCATGCTGCTACTTCTGCCGCCAGTGTTGCTAATTACAGTTCTCTCCATGCTTTATTAGACAGCGGCAGTGGCAACCGATCATTCGGGGAAGATGCCCCACCTGTTGCCTCATCGTTCCCTCAAGCCATAGTTTGTAGATCTCAATTGTCAGTAGAAACCACATTTACTTTTTTTTAAAGCAATAAATGAGGCTGAATTAACTGTTTTGCGTCCAGACAAGGCTGATAGCCAGGTGTGGCAGTGGTAAGGATTCACTCCATGGTGCTGAAAAGAAAGCTCTGCTGTTTATTTAACTTCGCAAGTCAGTTAAGAACAAATCCTTATTTACAATGATGGCCTAACCCGGAC
Source organism: Salvelinus sp. IW2-2015 (assembly GCF_002910315.2). Lineage (NCBI taxonomy): Eukaryota > Metazoa > Chordata > Actinopteri > Salmoniformes > Salmonidae > Salvelinus > Salvelinus sp. IW2-2015. The sequence continues at coordinate 8,276,523 of NC_036863.1, read as the reverse complement.
GACGCTGGGCCAATTTTGCGCAGCCCTTTTGGGACTCCCAATCATGGCCTGTTGTGATACAGCCTGGAATCGAACCAGGGTCTGTAGTGACACCTCTAGCACTGAAATGTAGTGCTTTAGACAACTGTGCCACTCGGGGACAGCTTTATGTAGGCCCTAACAGTTTGTGGGCACCATTTGGCACCATTATAGTGCAATTAATGTATTGTTTAGTGTTGTGTTGTGTAGTGGCTTTGCTGGCATGCATTAAAAAAAAGTTAGTTTCCCCACCAAGATTTACATGCAAAATTTGCAACAGCAATCAAAAGTAATGTAAAGAAAATGCACACTTGGCTCCTTATTGAGTGGAACACCCAAGGGGCCTAGTTACCCTCTCTGCCTCACATTGGAATGCAGAATTGGCTTCTAATCTTTGAAATGTGTGTACCGGTAAGAGGTGACTCGTTTCTGTTAAATCCCCTATCTATCCTACAACTCTGCCTGGACTGTAAAAAAACAGACTGGTTTATGCTCTGAAATGCTTGTTTTAAAGCAGGAGAGAGATGCTATTAACGTCTGATTAAGAGCACCAAGTCCATTGCTAGTTTCTTGTGCGTTTGCCAAGGCAGAGCTGTGTTGCAATAGATTTCCACTAATACACTGCAGCGCTGGCGTAACGCAGTTTCTCTGGGCCCTCGTAAGGTCGGCGTTTGCCTAACATTTCACAAAGCTATACAGTGCCGCAATGCTGCCATTTTTAGACTGCTGACTGGTGGCAATAATGTAATTACTTTTTCAGTAATTAAAGTTGGAAATTCAAACACTGCAGATTGTCGAATCAATTTTCGTTACAACAGAATACTAATCAGCTACCAATTGATTTTTTTTATATACAGCTGTCCTGTATAGGCTACCTGAACCTGCATGACATGAGCTGTCCTCGCGCCCTCTCCCAGCTTGGATAGAAAGTTGTTGTGAGTAAAACCAGTCTATTAATGCCAAATAATACAGTCAGTCCACACTAGCTTACTACAGATTGTTTCATTATGTAGTATTCTATCTATACCTACAGTATATAATGTCTTTAGCTAAGATTTAAGTGCTAAAAATTACACATCAAATAGCCTAACAATGAGGAAAAAATGAATCGGCTTGAGGATAAATTCAGCCACTATTTCTTGTTGAACTCAGCGGGTTTTTGTAACATCTGCTCCTGCCACACCCCCTAGTGGTCATCCGGTGTCTGCTTGACCTGCAGCCATCCCCCCAGTACACTCTCTCTCCCCCTCCCTTTCTGTTTGTGTGTGATTGTGTGTTTGGAGACAGGTGTGCTGGAGTCAGAACAGATCCCTACCAGCTGCAACTCGTTCCATTATCAACACCTCTACAAATACGCAGTTCTGCCACTTGAAGTTCTGCCACTTGAAGTGGCAGAACTGAGTATTTGTAGAGGTGTTGATAATGGAACGAGTTGCAGCTGGTAGGGATCTGTTATGCTTCTAGCCATTATTATTATTCACGATCCTGTTACCCAGCTGTACCTGTTTGCCTGCTTGGCGCTGTTTATCCTCTCACTGCAGTTTTGCCGCCCTGACTCTGGCTCCTGTCTCCTGTTCCACATCTCACCACCCTGCTACCCTGTTCCGGACTCACCACACCACCAATCCCTTGGATTCCCCTCTGGACCTGTTTACCCTGTCCCAATCCAGCACACTCCAACCTCAGCCTCCACATCTGGTTTCCTACAACTCATCCAAGCTTCCCCGGATCTGCACTCCATATCTCCCTGTGTTACAATACATACCTTGGTTCATTCATCTGTTTCCTCGTCAGAGTCTGCTCTTGGGTTCCCCTGTGCTGCTCCGCGTAACAGTTTTATCTGGCTAATAGCCTACACAAATGGGCTGCAATATTCAAGGTAAATCAAATTAAATCCAATTTGAGAAATTCTCCTGAAGTCCTCATTTTGTGTGTGTAAACGTTTTCACCAGTGCCTGTAGGTCCAGGGTGCTCGCCCAACTGTTTTCTATACTAAGTATTGCCAACCCAGACAGTCTTTCCTGAGACATTCCTTGTGCATTATATATCCATTGTGCTGCACACAATTGAAACTTAGTCTTGAATGATGCATGCCAAGATGCAGTGCCGATGTAAATTATTCAGACCCCTTTTTCAAAATGTTACTTTACAGCCTTATTGTAAAAAGTATTAAATGTTTGATTAAATCTTAACACAATAGCCCATAATGACAAAGCAAAAACACATTTTTTTTTTATTATTTATTTTACATTTTTGCATATTCATAAAGTATTCAGACCCTTTACTCAGTAAAGTTGAAGCACCTTTGGCAGTGATTACTGCATCGAGTCTTCTTGGGTATGACACAAGCTTGGCTCACCTGTATTTGGGGAATTTCTCACATTCTCTGCAGATCCTCTCAAGCTATGTCCGTTTGGATAGGGAGCGTTGCTGCACACCTATTTTCAGGTTTCTCCAGAGATGTTCGATCGGGCTCTGGCTGGGCCACTCAAGCACATTCAGACTTGTCCCGAAGCCACTCCTGTGTTGTCTTGGCTGTGTGCTTAGAGTCGTCGTCCTGTTGGAAGTGGAACCTTCGCCCCAGTCTGAGGTCCTGAGCGCTCTGGAGCAGGTTTTCATCAAGGATTTCTCTCTGTACTTTGCTCCGTTCATCTTTCCCTCGATCCTGACTAGTCTCCCAGTCCCTGCCTCTAAAAAACATCCCCACAGCATGATGTTGCCACCATACTTCCCCGTAGGGATGGTGCCAGGTTTCCTCCGGACGTTACGCTTGGCATTCAGGCCAAAGTTCAGTCTTGGTTTCATCAGAGCAGACAATCTTGTTTCTCATGGTCTGAGAGTCTTTAGGTGCCTTTTGGCTAACTCCAGGTGGGCTGTCAGGTGCCTTTACTGAGGAGTGGCTTCCGTCTGGCCACTCTACCATAAAGGCCTGATTGGTGGAGTGCTGCAGAGATGGTTGGAGTCTCATAGCAAAGGGTCTGGATGCTTATGTAAATAAGGTATTTCTGTTTTTTTTTTGCTTCATTATGAGGTGTGTGTAGATTGTTGAATATGTATATATTTTTTATCTACTTTAGAATAAGGCTGTAACGTAACAAAATGTGTAAAAAGTCAAGGGGTCTGAATACTTTCCGAAAGCACTGTATACCAGAGATAAGAGACTGTTGATATCGCAACCACACAACTCAAACGCCGGTTCACCAGTATGAACAAAAAAACGCAAACCACTTTTTTTGTTCAAGCCCTCAAAAACTGTTGTCAGCTAAATATGATAATCTCTTTGCATCTGCCAATTTATTTGCTGTCCAGTATCCAGATATACCTTTCCCCAGAGCTTCCTATACAGTTAATCTCTTTACATAACGTGTTGAGGCCGGCAATTAAGGAGAATGAGAGGCTCAATTAAAGATGTTGCAGGACTGCTGTATTTGAAGCACTCCTCTCTTTTGCCCAGTTTCCCTGCTGTTGCTACGGCAATCAAGCTGTTTTTACCATCCCTGTAACTGTTGCTCCTACAGAGAGATTGTTTTCTAAACTAAAATTTAGAAAGAACTAGCCTACATAATAAACACTGGGCTCTCGGTCTGATATGAGCTTTCGAACACCTGAGTAAGCTCCACTCATTGTACTGGCGCCATCGTAGCCTTGACCACGGCATTTGTTCACCGATATCTCCTTATACTTTAAATCAGTTACATTTTTCCTTTTCAAGACCTGGGGCAATGCAGTACTTTGTGATTGTTGGGATGACTACATGTTCACCCTAGCAACAGCTTCCTCTTAGTTACAGTTAAAGCCAGCTCACTAGCACCAAACAATCACACATATCAATCTTAGTATGTATTACCACTCACTCACTCACTCACTCACTTTCTTTCTTTCTTTCTTAATTTCTTTCTCTCTCTCTTTCTTTCTTCCTTTCATCCCTGGTTTTGTAGGCATACTCTTTTATATTGCATGAATTACCACAAGTAATTAATGTAATTCCAAAGTCTCATTGAAGGGCCATTGTGGAGATATGTTCATTGTTTTTGTCATATTCTTCATACAACAATGTGACAATTATGACAATTTCTTCCTCTACTAATTATAGTAGTAGTATCGTCAGAAGACTTGCATGGCAAATAGTAAATGCGATTATTTTTTACAATTTCACCCATCAGTGCTTTTCCAAGGACTTGGGTTATTACTTTTTAGGCGCCCCCTGGGCAGTGATCTGTGTCAATTGAAAGCATGCTCTCACACTGAGAAGATAGTGTTGCCTGACGACTATAGCAAGATACACAGGTCCTCTCTAGCATACCCAACATGAGGCACATACTTGCATATATGAAGTGCAGATACCTGCATATATCAAGGTACTCCATGTACAGATACAGACACACACACACACACACACACAGGTGTGGCATCGTCTGCTTCTGATAGCAGTTCAGGCATGAGATAGAGAGAGGTTTCCTGACTGCAGTTCAGGGCCAAAGTGTACACATAGGTCTACAGTACCTACATACAAATGATGAACAGAGCACATCACAAAATAAAAGCATATCAAATGCACCAAATAACACTGGTAACCTTAGCAAACCTCCCAAGGCTTGTCTGATTGGTTCACTTCTCATTTCGTCGTCCCTGGTTTTCTTTTTCCTCCGATTTCAGGCTTCGTCTTTCTCATGCCAAATTATCGTTACAGCAAAGCCAAGTATCTGTTGTCAGGGTCAAAAGAGCATAGGAAGAGAACAGTATGTCTTGAAAAAAATGAAGCACAATAAAATGACTTTCATACTGAGTCATAATCAAGTGTTCCTTTTCTAGCTTCTTCAGTCATGAAGTCAATCATGGAGTGAGTTGGAGAGGACAATAAACCGATTGTTATATGGATGCTTTCCAGTATGCTTTCAGATAAAAACAACTGTCTTATTCTTCACTTGTCTAAATCTATGCTATAGCTGAATTAGAATTAAAGCGTCAGTTCATTCCTCAGTACTCCCCTGATGTTTTCCTGGCCATGTGACTTGACAAGGAAAACCCTAAATCAAATCAAATTGTATTTGTCACATGCGCCGAATACAAAGACTATTATGGTTCAATAAAGTACCTACCAAAAGGGACACTGCAATACAGTAATTATAAACATTTGTTTCCAGATCTTCCAACTATTTCTACACTTACAGCAATATGAAACATTAGCAATGCTCTTGCACCATTCAAAGGCTCAGTTTAAAACTATCCTTGTGAAAAAGATACAGCTACGACCAAGCTCCGGGGTGAAGTTTCTCCTAGGTACAGATCTAGGATCAGCTTCCCCTCACCCAATCCTGACCTTTACCATTTGTGAGGAAAATGCAAAGCCTACCCAAGATCAGCAATAGGGGCAACTTACTCCTACTCCTGTGACCAATACAGAATATGTGGCCATATCGTTACAGTACATAGGCCTATACATTTCTGGCTTCTGGGTATTCTGAGGGGAATGAACCAGCTAGTGCATTCGTAACTCAGACAAGATCTCCAGCCAAATCAAAATCAACTATGTCATGCAGAAAAAAATATAATATCCAAGTTTGAGTAGGATCATCAATGAGTGCCATGCAACTGTACTGTGTCCATGTTAGGTCAGCCTGTCTTAGCAGGACACCGAAGCAGCCTTTAGCACCTGTACAGCATATTAAATTACCTCTGTATTATTCAGAAGTCATCCTGAACGCATTTTATAGGACATTTATGCTACACAGGGCCTTCACTTTAAATCAACCTGTGCTGTCATGTCCCATCGCACACATCGTGCTGCAAAGAAGTGAAGGTAAAATGGCTGACATCAAACACATCATGCTCCAAAGAAGTGAATGCAATGTCTGTCTATCTGTTGCATTAGTGTTGCATCACATTGCTGTGATGACAACACTCTGTCCCAAAAGGCACGCTTTTCCGTATATAGTGCGCTTATTTTGACCAAGCCACCTTTTGTTTGGTGACCAATGAATATGGGGCATATTCATTAGTGCACACCGTAGAGAAATGTTTTGCAACGGAAAACAAAAAATTGTGTTTCTTATTGGACAAGTGCTGGTATAGTCCCTCCCCGTTTTAGTCTGTTTTCTTACATTTGGTGCCTAGTGAATAAGACCCAGATGTCCCTGGCCTTTTACACTGTTCACTCGCCTGGGGCAGCTGGTGCAATTTCCTGTCTCGCTGATGTCACAACCCATGTCCCATGGTCGCCTGGTCGAGCAGAAGAACATTGAATCTGTCACACACGGCCAGTATCACTTCAGACATGGCCCCCGAGTTCAACTGGTGTGAAATTTAAATGTGTCCCAAATGGCACCCTATTTCCTATGTTCCTATGTAACTTGGTCAAAAGTAGTTCACTAAATAGGAAATAGGGTGCCATTTCCAAGGCAGATGTTGACTCATACATCATTCTGTGCCCTAGAGTTCATTCACAGCGGTGATGAAGACAACTGCTTCTCCTCAGTCTGAATACAAAATATGCCTATGGCAGTTTCTTCAACGACAGCAATGTACATCAGGACCTGGTGTTTGTTTTTCTATGTTTTAGAATGTGAGAAACGGGGGGATTTGATCGTGTGAGCCCCACTGTGGATTAAACTTTGAAGAGTGTCTGCGGAAACTGCTTGTTGTTATGTACTTGGCTAATACTGCTGTTTAGCCATCCAGCAAAGTGGATCAAACCTGTCGGCGTCTGCAGTAAGCTGTTTTGTATGACGGCCTGACAGGCACTCCTGTTTATCTGCACTGCACTTGGTTTTACATATATATTTTAATTATATAAAATTTCAATATATTTTCAGAAAACCCTTTTTGGATGTTAGGTACCAAAATAGGTGACACACTTCCTTTATGTAACAAACTATTTCCCCTTGTGCATATTGATTACTTGTTTTTCTTGCACAATATTGTCATGTTCTTTCGTTTTGAATGGGAGTAGTGGGAGAAAGGGGGTGTCATGTCACAATCTGAGGCACATTAAGACGCTGATAAGATGGCCGTTTATTACAAGTTATATACAACACGTCGAGCAGCACCCACCTCTCTCAAACCATGCCATTGCTTCGATATCAGTACACACAATAGTTAATGCCATGCCTTGTAAATACCCGATTGGTTGATTATTTAAATCGGTGCAGTTGCTGGACATGAAAATACTTTCTACATCTAAGAAGAAGGCATGCTAGGCAACACATTCCATGCACGCTGGAGATGTTGGTGACGCAACGGTTTTACGGCAGTTTAGATCGGAAGTTGATCCAGGATGCCGGCGTTCTTGTGCGCTAGAGCATCAGCGTGGTCGTTCAGCTCGAAACTTATTTGCAAGTTTGCGAATTTTCTTACTCTTCGCCCAAGCAGCAGTCAAAGGTTTTCAGCCAGTCGACATTTATTTTTGCAGTCAAGCACACGTTGGAACTGCGCTTATATTTCTGTGCAGAGGAAAGGCCTAGCTTCAAGACTGACCGGGCTGAATATTTTTGTACATAATATCTCCACATACCGCAAGAAAATGTCATCTTCGCGGTCAGACCCTGGCATGAGGCAGAGGATGGTGTGGGTGGACTTGGAGGTAACGTTAACGTGCCTTGCTAGCTAGAAGCTAGCAATTGCAACGGGTTTGTCCATTACTGGTAGTTAGCTAACGTTAGCTAACAACTGTTAGCTGTTAGGTAGGCTATAGCTAAGTTAGCTAAAATAAAACATACTAGCTAGCTGTTCAGATAGAACTTGGCCTGAGAGTGACAACTGTAATGAGGTAATTTGCGGCTAACAACTTTTGACAGCTAGCCAGCCAGCTATGGATACCTAACTAGTGTTAGTATAATTAACACCATGGTGTTAGCTTTTTAGCTAGTCCACATCAAATGTCTGCTTCTCTCAGATAATCATTTTCGCAGACGTCATAGTTAGTTATTATCTTTATTAGCTATCAAATGACTAAATATGTTATACATGCGTTTTGCCACTAATCCATCACTCCCATTGCAGTGAGCTGTCAACCTAGTCATTATTTTGTCAGTGTAACGTAATGGTTTTCTAAGGCTGAGAATCAAATGCCGTACTGTATCTAACTAGCTAAACATACCTGCCATTTTAAGTGTCATGATTAACGTTAGTATCTAGCTTTTTCATTTTAAATGCCTCATGATTCTCTTGTATGTTATTGAAAGCAAGAAAAGGCCAGAGCAGAATGATGGTGCATTTTTGGTGATGTAGTTGTTTACTATAGCATAGCATTTTGAATGGGAATGTCTTCTTTATGCATATTAGCTACAGTAGACCTACACTATTTTCACTTATTGTGTACATTCTTTTTTTCAGATGACAGGACTGGACATAGAGAAGGACCAGATCATTGAGATGGCGTGCATCATAACAGATAAAGAATTAAATGTTTTAGCTGAGGTAATTCGCATTCTGGCTGCCACCCAAATTCCTATTGCCTACTTAGTGGTCTATGTTTAGAGCCTTAAGGTCCCTGGTCAAAAGTAGTGCACTACACAGGGAATAGGGTGCCATTTGGGATGCTAGACTGTCATTCAATTGGTTGCATTTTCTTCCCCTGTACATTATGTGAAGAATGACGTGAAAGTTATGTTGACAGGGTCCCAATTTGATAATCAACACAACCTGCGAACTGCTGGACGGGATGGACGACTGGTGTAAAGAACATCATGGCAATGTAAGCATAACTTGTGGAACTTTGTCTAGGACCCGATTCTCTAACCTTTTCCTGAAATGTGAACTTTGACACTCCCTTGTCATGGATTTAAAAACATTGGTGTAAATGTTGGCTGTAAGGAACTAACACCACTGTAAAAATCCATGTTAGAAAGTTTGCAAGTGAATGGAGAAAGATGCAGAATTGGGACTGCCTATGCCACCTCATTGCAAGTTGTCTCAGACAGACTAAAATGGTCAGATGCGTTTTGCCTAGTGAACAAGATGCTGCACCACCACAAATAAGTCTCCTAATTCAAAAGTCATCAGTTTAATTACTCAATACACAAACCAAGCTAGCTGAATAGTTAATACATTCATATTGTACATACAGTTGAAGTTGGAAGTTTACATACACTTAGGTTTGAGTGATTAACTCGTTTTTCAACCACTACACAGATTTCTTGTTGACAAACTATAGTTTTGGCAAGTAGTTTAGGACATCTACTTTGCGTGACACAAGTCGTTTTGACAGATTATTTCACTTATAATTCACTGTATCACAATTCCAGTGGGTCAGAAGTTTACATACACTAAGTTGACTGTGCCTTTAAACAGCTTGGAAAATTCCTGAAAATTGTGTCATGGCTTTAGCAGCTTCTGATAGGCTAATTGACGTCAATTTGAGGTGTACATGTGGCTGTATTTAGAGGCCTACCTTCAAACTCAGTGCCTCTTTGCTTGACATCATGGGAAAATCTAAATAAAATCATCCAAGACCTCAGAAAGAAAATTGTAGACCTCCACAGGTCTTGTTCATCCTTGGGAGCAATTTCCAAACGCCTTAAGGTACCACGTTCGTCTGTACAACCAATAGTACGCAAGTATAAACACCATGGGACCACGCAACCGTCATACCGCTCAGGAAGGAGACGCGTTCTGTCTACTAGAGATGAACGTACTTTGTTGCGAAAAGTGCAAATCAATCCCAGAACAACAGTAAAGTATCTACACTGCTCAAAAAAATAAAGGGAACACTAAAATAACACATCCTAGATCTGAATGAATGAAATATTCTTATTAAATACTTTTTTCTTTACATAGTTGAATGTGCTGACAACAAAATCACACAAAAATGATCAATGGAAATCAAATTTATCAACCCATGGAGGGCTGGATTTGGAGTCACACTCAAAATTTAAGTGGAAAACCACACTACAGGCTGATCCAACTTTGATGTAATGTCCTTAAAACAAGTCAAAATGAGGCTCAGTAGTGTGTGTGGCCTCCACGTGCCTGTATGACCTCCCTAGAACGCCTGGGCATGCTCCTGATTAGGTGGCGGCTGGTCTCCTGAGGGATCTCCTCCCAGTCCTGGACTAAAGCATCCGCCAACTCCTGGACAGTCTGTGGTGCAACGTGGCGTTGGTGGATGGAGCAAGACATGATGTCCCAGATGTGCTCAATTGGATTCAGGTCTGGGGAACGGGCGGGCCAATCCATAGCATCAATGCCTTCCTCTTGCAGGAACATGAGGTTTGGCATTGTCTTGCATTAGGAGGAACCCAGGGCCAACCGCACCAGCATATGGTCTCACAAGGGGTCTGAGGATCTCATCTCGGTACCTAATGGCAGTCAGGCTACCTCTGGCGAGCACATGGAGGGCTGTGCAGCCCCCCCAAAGAAATGCCACCCCACACCATGACTGACTCACCGCCAAACCGGTCATGCTGGAGGATGTTGCCACCAGCAGAACGTTCTCCACGGCGTCTCCAGACTCACGTCTGTCACATGTGCTCAGTGTGAACCTGCTTTCATTTGTGAAGAGCACAGGGCGCCAGTGGCGAATTTGCCAATCTTGGTGTTCTCTGGCAAATGCCAAACGTCCTGCACGGTGTTGGGCTGTAAGCACAACCCCCACCTGTGGACGTCGGGCCCTCATACCACCCTCATGGAGTCTGTTTCTGACCGTTTGAGCAGACACATGCACATTTGTGGCCTGCTGGAGGTCATTTTGCAGGGCTCTGGCAGTGCTCCTCCTTGCACAAAGGCGGAGGTAGCGGTCCTGCTGCTGGGTTGTTGCCCTCCTACGGCCTCCTCCACGTCTCCTGATGTACTGGCCTGTCTCCTGGTAGCGCCTCCATGCTCTGGACACTACGCTGACAGACACAGCAAACCTTCTTGCCACAGCTCGCATTGATGTGCCATCCTGGATGAGCTGCACTACCTGAGCCACTTGTGTGGGTTGTAGACTCCGTCTCATGCTACCACTAGAGTGAAAGCACCGCCAGCATTCAAAAGTGACCAAAACATCAGCCAGGAAGCATAGGAACTGAGAATTGGTCTGTGGTCACCACCTGCAGAACCACTCCTTTATTGGGGGTGTCTTGCTAATTGCCTATAATTTCCACCTGTTGTCTATTCCATTTGCACAACAGCATGTGAAATTTATTGTCAATCAGTGTTGCTTCCTAAGTGGACAGTTTGATTTCACAGAAGTGTGATTGACTTGGAGTTACATTGTGTTGTTTAAGTGTTCCCTTTAATTTTTTGAGCAGTGTATATCCACAGTAAAAATGTGTCCTATATCGACATAACCTGAAAGGCCGCTCAGCAACGAAGAAGCCACTGCTCCAAAACTGCCATACAAAAGCCAGACTACGGTTTGCAACTGCACATGGGGACAAAGATCGTACTTTTTGGAGAAATGTCCTCTGGTCTGATAAAACAAAAACAGAACTCTTTGACCATAGTGACCATCGTTATGTTTGGAGGAAAAAGGGAGGAGGCTTGCAAGCTGAAGAACACCATCCCAACCATGAAGCACGGGCTGGCGGCGTCATGTTGTGGGGGTGCTTTGCTGCAGGTGGGACTGGTGTACTTCACAAAATAGATGGCATCATGAGGGAGGAAAATTATGTGGATATGTTGAAGCAACATGTCAAGAAGTTAAAGCTTGGTCGCAAATGGGTCTTCCAAATGGACAATGACTCCAAGCATACTTCCAAAGTTGTGGCAAAATGGCTTAAGGACAACAGTCACGGTTTTGGAGTGGCCCTGACCTCAATCCCATAAATTTGTGGGCAGAACTGAAAAAGCGTGTGCGAGCAAGGAGGCCTACAAACCTGACTCAGTTACACCAGCTCTGTCAGGGGGAATGGGTCAAAATTCATCCAACTTATTGTGGGAAGCTTGTAGAAGGCTACCCAAAACGTTTGACCCAAGTTAAGCAATTTAAAGGCAATGCTACCAAATACAAATTGAGTGTATGTAAACTTCTGACCCACTGGGAATGTGATGAATTAAATAAGATGAAATAAATAATTCTCTCTACTGTTATTCTCACACTTCAAATTCTTAAAATAAAGTGGTGATCCTAACTGACCTAAGACAGGGAATTTTTACTTGGATTAAATGTCAGGAATTGTGAAAAACTGAGTTTAAATGTATTTGTCTGTAAACTTCCGACTTCAACTGTAAATTATGTTCCATAAGTCTTTACTCAGTGACATACTTAGTGACATTATCTTAGTGCCAACAACCACAATACCTGTATTGTGTGTAGATGAGTAAAACATTTAATTTAATCGATTTGAAAAAGAATGGGTCTGAATACATTCCGAATGCGTATATACAGTGCGTTCGGGAAAGTATTCAGACCCCTTGACTTTTCTCCAGATATGTTCGAGTACGGCCTCTGGCTGTTGCCACTCAAGCACATTCAGACATGTCCCGAAGCCACTCCTGTCTTGTCTTGGCTGTGTGCTTAGGGTCGTTGTCCTGTTGGAAGGTGAACCGACGTCCCAGTCTGAGGTCCCGAATGCTTTGGCGCAGGTTTTCATCAAGGATCTCCCTGTACTTTGCTGCGTTCATCTTTCCCTCGATCCTGACTGGTCTCCCAGTACCTACTGCTGAAAAACATCCCCACAGCATGATACTGCCACCACCATGCTTCACCGTAGGGGTGGTGCTATGATTCCTCCAGAAGTGACGCTTGTCATTCAGACCAAAGAGTTCAATCTTGGTTTCATCAGACCAGAGAATCTTGTTTCTCGTGGTCTGAGAGACTTTAGGTGCCTTTTGGCAGACTCCAAGTGGGCTGTCATGTGCCTTTTTTACTGAGGAGTGGTTTCTGTCTGGCCACTACCATAAAGGCCTGATTTAGTGGAGTGCTGCAAAGATTGTTGTCCTTCTGGAAGTTTCTCCCATCTCCACAGAAGAACTCTGGAGCTCTATCAGATTGACTATCGGGTTCTTGGTCAGCTCCCGTACCAATGCCTTTCTCCCCCGATTGCTCAGTTTGGCTGGGCGGCCAGCTAGGAAGAGCCTTGGAGGTTCCAAACTTCTTCCATTTAAGAATGATGGAGGCCACTGTGTTCTTGGCGACCTTCAATGCTGCAGACATTTTTTTGTTACCCTGTCCCAGATCTATCCTCGACACAATCCTGTCTCGGAGCTCCATGGACAATTCCTTCAACATCATGGCTTGGTTTTTGCTCTGACATGCGCTGTCAACTGTGGGACCTTATATAGACAGGTGTGTGCCCTTCCAAATAGCCACTCAGATTTTTTACAAGCCAAAATATTTTTGGGGCCTCTAACAAAACAAAAAACGGATGAGCATGCTTTAATGTTTCTAAAACAGTAAATGTATTACTAGTAAGAAGTCGTGGTATATTGTTTAATTTCATTTTTTGTTGCCTGAGTTTAACTAAAATATCACAGATGAGACAAACATTTTCACGGGGTGGGAGGTTACCGTGGTAATGTGGCTGGAGTCGGGTTTGTGCCAATGTGATTGAGTCTGACTAGTAGAAGCATTGTCTTCTTTTCCCTAATAGTTGATGCTCAAACATAGAAAAACAACCTAGCTTGTGAACAAAACAATGTAAATAGCCAAGAAACACAAGGACAGAGTCTCACTGTAGACTTTCGTTTCAAGTAAATTAAACTAATTTCATGCCTGTGCGCAGCGCTTCTAAAAATGATTCTTTCACTCAGCTCTTCACGTGCGCACAGCCCCCAGCCAGGCAGTGTTGCAACGCGAGTTGGAATAGGCTACAGGATTTGTAGTTATTTGACACTGTGCAATTAATTTACCAGCTATGAAACAAAATGGCAGAAATACTTTGAGAACAGCTACTGCAGCATTTATTTTACTATACCTTTGATCATACTTGACTATTTTTATTCTGAAATACATGTGGAGCCCTGACACCCTGCAACGTGGCTGGTGATATTGACATTTTACCCACCAATGTCAAAATCTACCCACAGGTGTTAATTTTAAGCCCTGGTCTAGATTGTTTTCACTATGCTCAGCACTTATGACCAATTGTCTACTCGTAGACGCTTTGTGGATACGGCTCAGCTCTGACTCTCAAGGAAGAGAATATTTCAGAACCCTTCCATTGAGAACAGCTCATCCATATTTCACGCTGTCATCTAGCCAGCTACATTGTGTATTAAATTGCCTAGTAAATATTTGCTCCAGTCTTTGTTTCCTTGCTCTCAATTTGCTTTGAGCAATGATCAGTAGGATTATGAGCTGGGATCTTATCAATAAATAAAATGCACAACTTTGTAGGGTTCACAAAGAGTGCATGTGTTAAGCTATTTTATAATGTTCTATTGTAATGTTGCATAATCACTTTCCGGTGTAAAAACCATAAAAATTGAGAATAGGCATTGGTCTGAAGCTGAAAAATAAAGTAAATTCACTTGAGCACCGCAATGCCTATTCCACTTTTCCGGATTCATAAAAAAAGTTTTTCGGTTTTAATAGTGTATACTTACCCCTGTGCATGCTGTTTCCCAGTCTGGGTTGACACAGGCAGTGAGGGACAGTAAGATCTCGCTGCAGCAGGCTGAGTACGAGTTCCTCTCTTTCATCAGACAGCACACCCCACCGGGCCACTGTCCCCTTGCAGGTGAGTGGCCCTCTTTCTTCACTGGACTATAAACGTAGAGAATACCATCATTAAAACACTGTCACACCTGGGTCGTATTCAGTAGAAAACACTCTGAAAACAGTGGGAACGGGGAGTTTCCCTGGGTGCCAGATCTGTTTGGGCTATCATGCCAACTCCTTGTCACTTGTTGTCATGCCAAACATGTTTGACTTGACAATAAGCAATGGAGTTGGCAGGAGCGCAAACAGTTCTAGGACAAGGCTAGGTGTTTTTGGTACCACCTTGTTTAGAATGTTTTTAACACTGTTACCATTTCTTTTGTCACTTTGCAAAATTTAACTTATACTTTGCTGTTGTCGTGGTAATTTCCTGTATTACTCAATGATAAGAGAGCAAACCACACAAGTCGGAGTTATATTATAAAGTCCATCTTTAATTTTATATGAGCTTTACCATAGCCCTTTTTGACTCTCAGATCAATTCAGTGTCTATAAATGAATTCTCTACAAAACAATTCTTAGTATAATTTATAGCCAAGACACACCCCTCTCAACTCACATGATGAAACACAGATCTTAGGAACAGTTCTCAAAGAAGCTTTTACTTGAAAGAGGAGTATCCCATAATTTATAGCATTAGCTATAAATTATCGTTCAGTTTGGTCTCTTTAACCGAGGTTCTAATCTCGTTCTTGGTAACACTTAGGACCAAAACATTACCTCATCCAATGGCATATATCAATTGTCAATTCTAGATTCTCCGATCTCATACACCCGCTCCTGGATAAGCTCAGAAAGGGGAGTGATTCTCTAGGTCATATACCATGAAAGATAAGTTCAACACATCAGAGGGGTAATACAATGATTCCAGACACTGCCATTCTCCTCCCCTCTCTGGGCCACAAGTGACTTTTCCCTAGAGAGAAAGGAAAATGCAACTGCCGACAGTATAGTTCAAAAAGAGATTCTAACTGATAAGTATCCCACATAAGCATAATATGAAAGTAAATAAAACATCTTATTTATCTATGTTACCTAACTAATTCTGATTCAGCCACGACACCATGCTAAGGTCCTCCTATGCCACTGAGTGGAAAATATATATTTTTCTTGCTGAGGAAGCATTGTAGCACTTTCGGCACATCCAAAACTGAATGACTGATGCTTTCTTTTTTCATACAGGGAACTCTGTGCACGCTGACAAGAAGTTCCTGGACAAGTACATGCCCCAGTTCATGCACCACCTCCACTACAGGATCATCGACGTGAGCACGATCAAGGAGCTCTGCAGGTGTGTGTGTGTGTGTCGATAAGGCATAGGTACTTCACCTGTTTACCCAAGTCAGTCAGTATGTCCTCAGAGAGAGTGGCCAGTCCAATATGTCTCTTGCTCAGTCAACTCAGATGGATAGAGAACAGGCGCAGGGCAGTTGCAGGTGTGTGTGGCTGTCGGTAGAGCATGGCACTTCCAACGCTAAGGGCTGTGGGTTCGATTCCCGCTGGGTCCACTCATACATAAAGTATATGTATGCATGACTAAGTTGCTATGGATAAAAGCTTCTGCTAAATGGCATATACTGTATATTATTATTTTTGTTGTGTGTGTGACGGTGTCTAGCTGAAGTGATGCAACTAACTGGCCAAGTTCCCCTCTAGCCCTAGTCAGACAGCTGAGAACTCTCACCCTCTATTTGCCCTCCTACGAAGTGCATTTTCCCACGCTTTTGAATTGCAATTTTTAACCAAATGCTGTATCACGTCCAGGTGTAATGGTATCTGTCAGTTAGGATTAGTTGGAACAGGGAATTACAGACCAACAAAGTACTGTGTGGAGCTTTGTTAGCCTATTTTAGCACACTTAAAGGAGTTGTTCACTATTTTTAGAGAACTAAACCATGGACTACAGTTTCTCCTGGCCCATAGACTACTTTCAGGGTGAGAAACCATCTAACATCAAGTTGTAAAATAGTGAACTACTCCTTTAATGGCTATTTATCAATTTAAGTGCCTTGGTGTGAACTGTGGTATTCATGCACTTTCATGCATTTTGTTAATTTAGGAGATTCTCTTCTGCTTAGCAACTTGCTTGTACGAGGTTAAATTTAACTTTCTAAAGGCAATGACCTGTTCAATGCCTTACTTCATAAATATATGAAACAACAGTGTCTTCAAACAGACAAATATTGCTGCTATGTGATGTCATTTCTGAGAAGGAGCAGAGTTTAATTTGTGTATGTGTCCCGCTACTCAAGACGGTGGTTTCCAGAAGAATACAAGCTCGCACCACAGAAGAAAGCGTCTCACAGGCAAGTCTGACAGAAGTGTTTTAAGAGTCAAGCTCAAAGTACCATGGTCATGTTAGAAATGTCTGGCCTTTGACAGATGTCTTTGAGCTGTGCCATGTTATACATAAAGTGAACAGTCCAGTAAAAGCATTGGATCAAGTAGATATTGATGCATAGAAGTGTTACTGTTGTGTGGTAACACTCCCCTCACATATATAAATCTCCCAAATGGTGTTCAATACCCATGCCCACCCTTTCCATTGTTTTTCCCACCTGCCTGTATCCTGCTCTTTTTTTCAGAACTGTCAATACATTTATAAAATACCCTTAAATACAGTGCCTTCAGGACTGGACTTTTTTCACATTTTGTTGTCTTTCAGCCTGAATTGAAAATGGATGACATTGAGATGTTGTCACTGGCCTACACACACTACAAAATGTACAATGTCGACACTGTATTTCTGAAAATTCACTGTCTTAGGTCAGTTAGGATCACCACTTTATTTTAATAATGCGAACTGTCAGAATAATAGTGTAGAGAATGATTTATTTCAGCTTTCATTTCTTTCATCACATTCTCAGTGGGTCAGAAGTTTACATACACTCAATTTGTATTTGGTAGCATTGCCTTTACATTGTTTAACTTGGGTCAAATGTTTTGGGTAGCCTTCCACAAGCTTCCCTCAATAAGTTGGGTGAATTTTGGTCCATTCCTCCTGGCAGAGCTGGTGTAACTGTCAGGTTTGTAGGCCTCTTTGATCGCATACGCCTTTTCAGTTCTGCCAACAAATTTTCTATAGGATTGCGGTCAGGGCTTTGTGATGGCCACTCCAATACCTTGACCTTGTTGCCCTTAAGCCATTTTGCTACAACTTTGGAAGTATGCTTGGGGTCATTGTCCATTTGGAAGACCCATTTGAGACCAAGCTTTAACTTCCTGACTGATGTCATGAGATGCTACTTCAATATATCCACATAATTTTCTCTCCTCATGGTGCCATCTCTTTTGTGAAGTGCACTAGTCTTTCCTGCCGCAAAGCACCCCCACAACATGATGCTGCCACCGCCGTGCTTCACGGTTGGGATGGTGTTCTTCGGCTTGCAAGCCTCCTTTTTCCTCCAAACATAACAATGATCATTATGGCAAAACAGTTATATTTTTGTTTCATCAGACCAGAGGACATTTCTCCAAAAAGTACAATCTTTTTCCCAATGTGCAAATGCAAACCGTAGTCTTGCTTTTTTATGGTGGTTTTGCAGCAATGGCATCTTCCTTGCTGAGTGGCCTTTCAGGTTATGTCGATATAGGACTCATTTTACTGTGTATATAGATACTTTTGTACCCGTTTCCTCCAGCATCTTCACAAGGTCCTTTACTGTTGTTCTGGGATTGATTTGCACTTTTCGCACCAAGGTATGTTCATCTCTAGGAGACAGAATGCGTTTCCTTCCTGAGCGGTTTGATGGCTGCGTGGTCCCATGGTGTTTATTCTTGCGTACTATTGATTGTACAGATGAACGTGGTACCTTCAGGTGTTTGGAAATTGCTCCCAAGGATGAACCAGACTTGTGGAGGTCTACAATTTTCTTTCTGAGGTCCTGGCTGATTTATTTAGATTTTCACATGATGTCAAGCAAAGGGGCATTGAGTTTGAAGGTAGGCCTTGAAATACATCCACAGGTACACCTCCAATTGACTCAAATTATGTTAATTAGCCTAACAGAAGCTTCTAAAGCCATTACATAATTTTCTGGAATTTTCCAAGCTGTTTAAATGCACAGTCAACTTAGTGTATGTAAACTTTTGACCCATTGGATTTGTGATACAGTGAAATAATCTGTCTAAACAATTGTTGGAAAAATTACTTGTCATGCACAAAGTAGATGTCTTAACCGACTTGCTAAAACTATTGTTTGTTAACAAGAAATTTGTGGAGTGGTTGAAAAACGAGTTTTAATGACTCCAACCTAAGTGTATGTAAACTTCCGACTTCAACTGTATACACATTCATGCTACACACACACATCACAACTGCTGCTACAAGACTTATTATGCTGCTTTACGTCTGGTGGCTGAGGGGGGTCTATAACAAATGGCAACAGTGAGAGACTTAACAACAAGCTCGACTTGTTTGGGCACAGACCTGGATAGCATGACAGAACTCTGCACAACTATCTCTGCAGTAGATTGCAACTCCACCCCCTTTGGCAGTTTATCTTGGTGGGAAATGTTGTAGTTGGGGATGGGAATTTCAGGATTTTTGGTGGCCTTCCTAAGCCAGGATATAGACACAGCTATGACATCCGGGTTGGCAGAGTGTGCTAAAGCAGTGTATAAAACGAACTTAGTGAGGAGGCTTCTGATGTTAACATGCATGAAACCAAGGCTTTTACGGTTACAGAAGTCAACAAATGATAGCGCCTGGGGAATGGAACTGGGGGGCTACAGGGCCTGGGTTAACCTCTACATCACCAGAGGAACAGAGTAGGATAAGGGTATGGCTAAAGGCTATAGGAACTGGTCTTCTATGGCGTTGGGGACAGAGAATTAAAGGAGCAGATTTCTGGGTGTTGTAGAATAGATTCAGGGCATAATGTACAGACAATGTTATGGTAGGATGTGACTACAGTGGCGGTAAACCTTGGCGTTGAGTGACGATGAGAAAAGTTGTGTCTCTGGAGTTACCAGTTAAGCTAGGTGAGGTTTCCGCATGTGTGTGGGGTGGGACAAAAGAGCTATCTAAGGCATGTTGAGCGGGACTGAGGGTTCAACAGTGAAATAAAGCAATAAGAACTAGCCAAGACCGCAGTAGACAAGGCATATTGACATTCGAGAGAGGCATAAAGCAATCACAGGTGTTGATCAGGAGAGCTAAGACAACAACGGGTAAATGGCGATGAATGGGCAGAGCGGGTCAGTTAGGTACATACAGGACCTGAGTTCAAGGCTGAGGCCGACAGGTTAACAAAATGAGGTACCTTGGTATTGAAACAGTCCAGGGGGCATCTGCTGTGTAGCCGAGTAATCATAGGTTCAAAAGAGCAGCAATCGGTGAGTCAGGGTATATAGGTGAGTCGGATGGATATATATATATATGCACGCACACGTTCAAAAGTTTGGGGTCACTTAGAAATGTCATTTTTGGGGGGGGGGAAGCAAAAAAAAGTTTCAATTTTTTAAATATCAAAATTATTTATATATTTGCGCACACACACAGAGCTCTGGAAAAAATTAAGAGACCACTGCAAAATTATCAGTTTCTCTGGTTTTACTATTTATAGGTATGTGTTTGGGTAAAATTAACATTTTACTCGGACAATGTAGGGGCCAATTGTGCTCCGCCCTATGGGACTCCCAATCACGGCCAGGTGTGATACAGTACCAGTCAAAAGTTTGTACACCTACTCATTCAAGGGTTCTTTATTTTTACTATTTTCTACATTGTAGAAAAATAGGGAAAACAAACTATGAAATAATTATGTAATAACCACAATAGATCAAAATATATTTTAGTTTCTTCAAACCCTTTGCCTTGATGACAGCTTTGCACACGCTTGGTATTTTCTCAACCAGCTTCACCTGGAATTATTTTCCAACGGTCTTGAACGAGTTCCCACATATGCTGAGTACTTGTTGGCTGCTTTTACTTTACTCTGTGGTCGGGTGATTGTGGAGGCCAGGTCATCTGATGCAGTACTCCGTCACTCTCCTTAATCAAATAGCCCTTACACAGCCTGGAGGTGTGTTGGTTCATTCTCCTGTTGAAAAACAAATGATTGTCCCACTAAGCGCAAACCAGATGGGATGGCGTATCACTGCAGAATGCTGTGGTAGCCATGCTGGTTAAGTGTGCCTTGAATTCTAAATAAATCACCCACGATGTCACCAATAAAGCACCATCACACCTCTTCCTCCATGCTTCATGGTGGGAACTACACATGCAAGATCAACCATTCACCTACTCTGCATCTCACAAAGACACGGCGGTTGGAACCAAAAATCTCAAATTTGGACTCATCAGACCAACGAACAGATTTCCACCAGTCTAATTATTGGTGTCTTTTAGTGGTGGTTTCTTTGCAGCAATTCGACCATGAAGACCAGAGGTAACTCTGCGTCTTCCTTTCCTGTGGCAGTCCTCATGAGAGCCAGTTTCAGCATAGCACTTGATGTTTTTTGCGACTGCACTTGAAGAAACTTTAAAAGTTCTTGAAATTTTCTGTATTGACTGACCTTCATGTCTTAAAGTAATGATGGACTGTTTCTTTTTGCTGTTCTTGCCATAATATGTACTTGGTCTTTTACCAAATATGGCTTTCATCTGTATACCACCCCTACCTTTTCACAACACAACTGATTGGCTCAATTGCATTAACTTCTTATGGCTGCATCCCGCTACCGGGATAGATATGACAGCAGCCAGAGAAAGTGCAGGGCGCCAAATTCAAACAACAAATCTCATCATTTAAAATTCCTCAAACATACATGTGTCTTATATCATTTTAAAGGTGATCTTGTTGTTAATCCCACCAAAGTATCCGATTTCAAATAGGCTTTTCAGCGAAAGCACTACAAACGATTATGTTAGGTCACCATCAAACCACAATAAGCACAGCCATTTTTCCAGCGAAAGATAGCAGTCAGAAAAAGCTGAAATAGAGATAAAATGAATCACTAACCTTTGATTATCTTCATCAGATGACACTCATAGGACTTCATGTTACACAATACATGAATGTTTTGTTTGATAAAGTTCATATTTATAACAAAAAATCTGAGTTTACATTGGCGCGTTACATTCACTAGTTCCAAAAACATCAAGTGATTTTGCATAGCCACATCGTTTCAACAGAAATACTCATCATAAATGTAGATGATAATACAAGTTATACACATGGAATTATAGATATACCTCTCCTTAATGCAACCGCTGTGTCAGATTAAAAAAAAWTTTTTTAACTTTACGGAAAAAGCAAATCATGCAATAATCTGAGACGGAGCTCAGAACAATAGCCAAATTAGCCGCCATGTTGGGGTCAACAGAAACCAGAAAATACATGATAAATGTTTCCTTTGATGAACTTCATCAGAATGCATTCCTAGGAATCCCAGGTCCACAATAAATGCTTGATTTGTTCGATAATGTCCGTTATTTGTCCAATTAGCTACTTTTGGTTAGTGCCTTTGGTAAACAATTCCAAAATCACAAAGCGCCTCCACTATAACGTGACAATGTCCAAAAGTTCCGTAACAGTCAGTAGAAACATGTCAAACGATGTACTGAATGATTCTTTAGAATGTTGTTAACATACATCTTGAATAACGTTCCAACCGGAGAATTCGATTGACTTCAGAAGAGCGGTGGAACGGATGTCCTCATGTGAATGCGTGATCAGCTCGTGGCAGTGATTACTCATTCCTGTCTCCTTCAGCCCCCCCTTCACATTAGTCATCAGACAAAGTTCTGTTGACATCTAGTGGAAGCCGTAGGAAGTGAAAACTCATCCATATCTCACTGTAATTTCATTGAGAGCTTGGTTGAAAATCTGCCACATCCAGAAAAAATTCAAACAGGAAGTGGAACTTCTCAGGTTTTTGCCTGCCATATGAGTTCTGTTATACTCACAGACATAATTCAAACAGTTTTAGAAACTTCAGAGTTTTCCTATCCCCAATATGAATAATAATATGCATATATTAGCAACTGGGACTGAGGAGCAGGCCGTTGAATATGGGCACCTCTGTGCACCTTTCATCCAAGCTACTCAATACTGCCCCTGCAGCCATAAGAAGTTAAGGAAAGAAATTCCACAAATTAACTTTTAAACAAAGCACACCTGTTAATTGAAATGCATTCCAGGTGACCTCATGAAGCTGGTTGAGAGAATGCCAAGTGTACAAAGCTGTCTTTTTAAAAATGTTTTATTTAACCTTTCATTGCTACCCATCCCGGATCCGGGAGCATCCTCATGAAAAAGCTGACTAGCATAGCCTAACGCAACAGGGATATCATATATATAATTTTCATGAAATCACAAGTCCAATACGAAAATGAAAGATAACATCTTGTGAATCCAGCCATCATTTCCGATTTTTAAAATGTTTTACAGCGAAAACACTATGTATTTCTATTAGCTAACCACAATAGCAAAGTCTCAACCGCATATTTTCACAATTTTTCTACGCATAGGTAGCTATCACAAAATCGACCAAATAGAGATATAATTAGTCACTAGAAACAACTTAATCAGATGACAGTCTTATAACATGTTATACAATAAATTTATGTTTTGTTCGAAAATGTGCATATTTGAGGTATAAATCATAGTTTTACATTGCAGCTACCATCAAAAATATCACCAAAGCAGCCAGAATAATTAGAGAGCAACGTGAAATACCTAAATACTCATCAAACATTTATGAAAAATACATGGTGTACAGCAAATGAAAGATAAACATCTTGTGAATCCAGCCAATATTTCCGATTTTTTTTAAGTGTTTTACAGCGAAAACACAATATAGCATTATATTAGCTTACCACAATAGCCAAACACACAAATGCATTTATTAGCAGCAAAAGGTAGCGATCGCAAAAAACAGCAAAAGATATAAAATTAATCACTAACCTTGACCAACTTCATCAGATGACAGTCTTATAACATCAGGTTATACAATACACTTATGTTTTGTTCGAAAATGTGCATATTTAGAGCTGCAAACCGTGGTTATACATTGAATATGTAGCATCGATTCACCAAATTGTCCGGAGCTATTTTGGACACTCACCTAATCTGACCAAAGAACTCATCATAAACTTGACTAAAAAATACATGTTGGACAGCAAATGAAAGATACACTAGTTCTTAATGCAACCGCAGTGTTAGATTTTTTAAAATAACTTTACCATAACAAACAGCTTACGTTATAGCGAGACAGCGCCCGCAAAAAGGGCGAATAATAGGACTCAACATTTTCCACAGAAATACGAAATAACATCATAAATTGTTCTTACTTTTGCTGAGCTTCCATCAGAATCTTGTACAAGGAGTCCTAGGTCCAGAATAAATCGTTGTTTGGTTTTAGAATGTCCTTTTAGAATGTCCTCTCCTGTCGAATTCGCTCCACAAGGCTAGCCAATGTTGATGACGTTCCCAATTTCTCTCGATGCAGAGAACGGAAAACTTCAAAAGTCCCATTAAACGTTGAATAAACTGATGAAACGCGGTTGAAAAAACCTACTTTATGATGTTTTTCTAATATGTATCAAATAAAAACAAAGCCAGAGATATTAGCCGTGTATACCGAACGCTTATCATAAGACAATATGGAGGTRCTTCCCGYGYMYWGGTAGASAAAGGAAATTCTGGACACGTCATTCCAAGAGCTCTTGTTCGACCTCAGATCAAKCTAGACACCCCATTCCACCTTCCACTGCCTGTTGACATCTAGTGGAAGGCGTATGCAGTGCATGCATATCCATAAATATAAGGCAATTCAATAGGCAGGCCCTGGAACAGAGCATCGTTTTCAGATTTTTCACTTCCTGTCTGGAAGTTTGCTGCAAAATGAGTTGTTTTACTCACAGATATAATTCAAACAGTTTTAGAAACTTGAGTGTTTTCTATCCAATAGTAATAATAATATGCATATTGTACGATCTAGAATAGAGTACGAGGCAGTTTAATTTGGGCACGATTTCTTCCAAAGTGGAAACAGCGCCCCCATATTGACAAGAAGTTAACTAGACATCAAGGCAAAGGGTGGCTACTTGGAAGAATCTCAAACAAATGAAATATATTTCATTTTTAACACTTTGGTTATTACATGATTCCATATGTCTATTTCATAGTTTTGATGTCTTCGCTATTATTCTACAATGTCGAAAATAATGAAAAACCCTTGAATGTGTAGGTGTCAACTTTTGACTGGTATTGAATATTCTCTATGTATACATGTGTGTACATACAGTGTAGAGTTAGAAGTCATGGAGAATATACCCAATATAGAACAGCTTAAAATTATTATACAGATTGTGTATGAGTTATAAAGTGCCATCTTGTAATCGTCTTTCACTTTCCCTTTCTAGAGCACTGGACGACATTCAGGAGAGCATCAAGGAACTGCACTTCTACAGAGCACACGTTTTCAAATCGCAAACAGAGGAAAAGAAGCGCAAGATATTGCAAAATTGCGACAGCAACAAAAGTGTTTGAGGGGGTTCCGAGGTGGGTGTTGAGGTTAAGAGATGGAGTAAGAGGCATTGAATGTGTCCCAAATGGCGTCCTAATTCCTTGTCAAAAATAGTGCACTACATGGGGAATAGGGTGCGCAACCAAAGTTTTAGAATCGGAAAATAAATATAATTTGCACAGCTGAATTTGAACTTTAATCTCCAGTCTGCAAAGAACTGTGATCATAGTTTTCTGATTCACACCTGTCTTTCCTCAATCAGTTTTTAGTTCCTATTTGCATTCAGCTGCAAAGGCAACTTGGTTTCCAGGTTCAACGTGGACATTTCCTTGTTTGGAAAAAAAGCTGCTTTGCACTTATTTTGGCTTTTTAGGGGAGTTTAACCGTTGTGATTTTGTCAATCTAAAATGTGTCCTTTCAGTTCTGTTGCCAATATTATCTGGGATTGATTCATCATTTTCATATTTTATCAGATTATACCAGAAACAATAAACTCAATTTTCTTTGAACCATCTTGTGCAAATTCCTGGCATGTCTAAATTTAATGTACTGATTCTAACACTAGATGGCAGTTTGTGCTTGTATAAGGGATACCAATATTAAGAAATCCGACACACAAATAGACAGAGTATACTGTCTATCCACTCAGTCACCGGCTGACTATGCCAGTTGGTGTAGGGTGACGTTTCCTCTAGACATTGATCTTGGGTCAAATTGGGTCATTTTCCCCACTTGTAAGTTTAGAATTGGGCAAGGGAAGCTAGTCCTAGATCTGAACCTAGGGGAAATGTCACCCTGGTGACTGGAAAAACTGCTTAGACTGACCACAAAACACACAACTGATGGTTCACCTAAGCCCCTGAGGTGACAACGGGGTCTTGTTTAGAAGGGTGCAACGTATAACATTGCAGATAGAAATGCCATGAATAGAGTTGAACTGATTCCTTACTTGTCAGAGCAGAGACATTCTTTACACAATGTATTTCTATATGAGCGTAGCCCTTGTTTTAGCCAGGTCATCTCGGTTCAATTGAAGAGCAAAGTGTTGTCTACTACTTTTCGTATCTGAAGGTTTTCAAAGGTCATTTGATCTTCGTGCATTTTAGCTTGCAATTGTTGGTGTGGGTGGGTTGGTGTGTGTCTCAAGTAGTATTTTACAAACAGAGTTTCCATGCTCTTTACTTTATGAAAAACAACATCAAAAATGTCAAGAATTCAGTAAACAACTGTATCATCGAGCGAATGACCTTGGCCAGTAACGTAGGTGTGCAGAGGATCAGAGTGATGGCATATGATTGTCAACTCCCAATCTCCACCGTGTTATTTTCTGCATGTGTCTCAACGGCCTTTTATTAGGATTAAGATAACACTGCTTTAAGGCAAGACTTACAGCACTCTATGTACAGCGACGTGACACCTCTTAAGCTACACCGTAGGTTACACACCAACCAACTCTTAACATCCAGCTGCTTCCTCTTTGGGTTAGATAATTATTCAGGAACTGTTAGTAGGCCTAAAAGTATGAGCATAGCAATATTTGAAACACAACTTGTCTTGAACAAATTCTGTGCCAATTTGAAGTGTATCCAAATGCATTTCCCAATGGCCGATCTGTCTGTGTGTGTTGGGTGTGCTTTGCTAAGTGCAGTGTGGAGTTAATGGCCTGTCTTATTTAGTGTTCCTCTAACCTTACCTCCCTCCTTCTCTGGGACTGCCAGCCAGGTGGACAACTCCAGGCTTTTTTTTTACACCCCCTGCTTGACCTCTGCAACAGGTCAGCTCTGGGGGAGCAATGGAGTGGAGTATCTGGACAGAGCATGTGAAATCACGCCAGATTATATTTTTTTTAACCCACTGTAAGACCTTGGGAGAATTGTTTTTTAAAACGCTAATGTGATTTGTCACATGCTTCTTAAACAATCGGTGTAGTATAGTAACAGTTAAATCCCTACTTACGGGCCCTTCCCAGCAATGTAGAGAGAAATATATAGAACAAAT
The DNA here is from genome assembly GCF_002910315.2 of Salvelinus sp. IW2-2015. Lineage (NCBI taxonomy): Eukaryota > Metazoa > Chordata > Actinopteri > Salmoniformes > Salmonidae > Salvelinus > Salvelinus sp. IW2-2015. The sequence goes on along the minus strand of NC_036863.1, from coordinate 8,249,450 downwards.
AACACAAGGAATAAATGCTTTGTTCACTGCGGCAGGTAGGCTAGCGGTTAAGCGCATTGGGCCAGTAACCAAAGGGTTGCTGGTTCGAATCCCTGAGCCACGTAGGTGAAAAATGTCTGTGCCCTTGAGCAAGGAACTTAACCCTAATTGCTCCTATAAGTCGCTCTGCATAAAAGCGTCTGCTTAATGACTAATACTTTTTTTAATGTATTTAGTGTACTCTATTTATAGTACTATATACTATTTAACCTACTGTTTAGAAAAAAACATGCAGTAAGAAACAAATGTCAACATACTACTCATCCATACTGAGAAGGCGTCATCTAATGTGCAATCGCTCTTGTTCCCTGCCATTCTTTCATTTTTGTAGAGCCCTATTCTGATTTATCAGCTGTTGTCAAACACGTGAGTGTTCAAAAAATATCTTCAATCGTGTGCAGCGAATTCTACTAGACGATAAGCCGAAATGAGGATGACTTCCTGGCATTTTAAGCATACTAAACTCAGCAAAAAAAGAGGCGTCCTCTCACTGTCATCTGCATTTTCAGCAATCTTAACGTGTAAATATTTGTATGAACATAAGATTCAACAACTGAGACACTGAACAAGTTCCACAGACAATAATGTGTCCCTGAACAAAGGGGGTGGGATCAAAATCAAAAGTAACAGTATCTGGTATGGCCACCAGCTGCATTAGTACTGCAGTGCATCTCCTCATGGACTTCGCTGGCCATGGCAGAGCACTGACATTCCTGTCTTGCAGGAAATCACGCACAGAACAAGCGGTGTGGCTGGTGGCATTGTGATGCTGGAGGGTCGTGTTAGGATGAGCCTGCAGGAAGGATACCAAATGCGGGAGGAGGATGTCTTCCCTGTAACGCACAGCGTTGAGATTGCCTGCAATGACCGCAAGCTCAGTCCGATGATGCTGTGACACACCGCCCCAGACCATGACGGACCCTCCACCTCCAAATAGATCCCGCTTCAGAGTACAGGCCTCGGTGTAACGCTCATTTCTTCGACGATAAACGCGAATCCGACCATCACCCCTTGTGAGACAAAACCGCGACTCGTCGGTGAAGAGCACTTTTTGCCAGTCCTGTCTGGTCCAGCGACGGTGGGTTTGTGCCCATAGGCGACGTTGTTGCCGGTGATGTCTGGTGAGGACCTGCCTTACAACAGGCCTACAAGCCCTCAGTCCAGCTTCTCTCAGCCTATTGCGGACAGTCTGAGCACTGATGGGAGTGATTGTGCGTTCCTGGTGTAACTCGGGCAGTTCTTGTTGCCATCCTGTACCTGTCCCGCAGGTGTGACGTTCGGATGTACAGATCCTGTGCAGGTGTTGTTACACGTGGTCTGCCACTGCGAGGACGATCAGCTGTCCGTCCTGTCTCACTGTAGCGCTGTCTTAGGCGTCTCACAGTACGGACATTGCAATTTATTGCCCTGCAGTCCTCATGTCTCCTTGCAGCATGCCTAGGAGGCATTCACGCAGATGAGCAGGGACCCTGGGCATCTTTCTTTTTGTGTTTTTCAGAGTCAGTAGAAAGGCCTCTTTAGTGTCCTAAGTTTTCATAACTGTGAACTTAATTGCCTACCGTCAATAAGCTGTTATTGTCTTAACGACCATTCCAATGGTGCATGTTCATTAATTATGGTTAATTGGACAAGCATGGGAAACAGTGTTTAAACCCTTTACTATGAAGATCTGTGAAGTTATTTTGATTTTTATGAATTTTCTTTGAAAGACAGGGTCCTGAAAAAGGGACGCTTCTTTTTTTTGCTGAGTTTACATGTTTGACATTTCACACTATAAAATGTTCTAGTTTTGCGTCATCAAAAAGTATACTATTTAGAATGCAAGTATTGGTATTCGGACACCGCCATGTTTTGAAAAGGAGATGAGGAATGAAGTGGGTTACCTTGCCAGGCCTCATCAAAGTATCTTGGCACCCCACTAACCCTAACCCCATTTTGATTCAAGTGTCCTCGTTCCTGTTCAGAGGCTTCTTATACGGGACAGACAAACAATCAGCAGATGAACACTACATCCCAAAGGCACCCTATTCCCTTTGGGCTCCCGAGTGGCGCAGCGGTCTGAGGCAATGCACCCTGGTTCGATTCAAGGCTTTATCACAACCCGCTGTGATTGGGAGTCCCATATGGCTGTGCACAATTGGCCCAGCATCATCCCAGCATTTGCCCTGGGGTAGGCCGTAATTGTAAATAAGAATTTGTTCTTAACTGACTTGCCTAGTTAAATAAAAATACATTAGTGGGAATGCACTCATTTTGACCAGGGCACTATGACAGGAATAGGGTGCTACCGTACAGTAAGCATGTCCTGCAGGTATACTGGCGCAGACCAGTGGGAGGTTGGGTTGGTTGGAGGCATATGATAGGCTGTATACTGGGGAGACTGTTTGTGAGTCTTTAGCTTTGAACAATCCTTACTTGATTTCACACAGCAGAAGCCTAAGAGCGAGCTTTTGAGGGTTGGAGTGTGCATGTGAGGGATTGTGTATGCCAGTGTTTCTCTTGTGTACCAGTGTGGGTTTACAGTTTGTGCGTGCACTCTTGAGTCTTACTCTTCCTGAGTAAGTGTGTGTCTTGCCACTTCGGCGCTGATTCATCCCCTCACTTCCTTCTCTCACCTGTCCGTGCACCCGGAGAGGTAACACCTGTGCGCTCTTTTCCTCAAGTACAAATCGATGAAGGGGCAAACTCACCGCCTTGGAGGACATGCGGTATGAGTGTGACGGGTTTCAGCTCTCTAAGATTCAAACTAATCTGACCGAGCAGGTCATAGAGAGGAGGAGAAATAAAATAAAGATCAGACCTGGCTTCAAGGAGGAGGGTGTGTCCGAAATAGCCTCCTTTTATATTGCACTACTTTTGACCAGATCCCATAGGGCTCCTGTCAAAAATAGTGCACTACACTATATATACAAACGTATGTGTACACCCCTTCAAATTAGTGGATTCAGCAATTTCAGTCACACCCGTTGCTGACAGGTGTATAAAATTGAGCACACAGCCATGAAATCTCCATAAACAAACATTGGCAGTAGAATGTCTTTACTGAAGAGCTCAGTGTCTTTTAACATGGACCATCATAGGATGCCACCTTTCCAACAAGTCAGTTCGTCAAATATCTGCCCTACTAGCGTTGCCCCAGTCAACTGGAAGTGTTGTTATTTTGAAATGGAAACGTCTAGGAGCATCAACGGCTCAGCTGCGGAGTGGTAGGCTATACAAGTTCACAGAACGAGACTGCCGAATGCTGAAGCACACAATGTGTAAAACTTGTCTGTCCTTGGTTGCACTCGCTATCGAGTTCCAAATTGACTCTGGAAGCAATGTCGGCACAACTGTTAATCGGGAGCTTCGTGAAAAGGGTTTCCATGGCCGAGCAGCTGCACACAAGCCTAAGATCATCATGCGCAATGCCAAGTGTGGGCTGGAGTTTTGTAAAGCTCGCCGCCATTAGACTCTGGAGCAGTGGAGTGATGAAATCTGCTTCATCTAGCAGTCTGACAGACGGATCTGGGTTTGGCGGATGCCAGGAAAATGCTACCTGCCTGAATGCATAGTGCTAACTGTAAAGTTTGGAGGAGGAGGGATAATGGTCTCGGGCTGTTTTCTTGGTTCGGGCTAGGCCCCTTAGTTCCAGTGAAGGGAAATCTAAACGCTTCAGCGTACAGTCACATTCTATGCTGTTCTGTGCTTCCAACTTTGGCATTAGTTTGGGGAAGGCCCTTTCCTGTTTTCAGCATGACAGTGCCCTACCTCACTAATGCTCTTGTGGCTGAATGAAAGCAATTTCCCGCAGCAATGTTCCCACATCTAGTGGAAAGCCTTCACAGAAGAGTGGAGGCTATTTATACTGAGTTCCACTCCTCATATTTTCACACTTGATGGTGGCTTCATCATGTTATGGGTATGCTAGTCATTGGCAAGGACTAATGGGTTTTTAGGATACAAAATAAAAGGAATAGAGCTAAGCACAGGCAAAAACCTTCCAACTGACACAGAGACAAAGTCACCTTTCAGCAGGACAATAACCTAAAACACAAGGCCAGATACAGTATACACTGGAGTTGCTTACCAAGACGACATTGAATGTTCCTGAGTGGCCTAGTTAGTGTTGACTTAAATCAGCTTGAAAACGTATGGCCAGACTTGAAAATGGCTGTATAGCAATGATCAACAACCAACTTGACAGCTTGAATAATTTTTTAAAGAATAATGTTCAAATATTTTACAATCCAAGTGTGTGAAGCTTCTTAGAGACTTACCCAGAAAGACTCACAGCTGTAATTTCTGAGGTGATTCTAACATGTACTGACACAGGGGTGTGAATATTTATGTAAGTTAGATATTTCTGTATTTCATTTTCAATACATTTACTAAAAACATGTTTTCATTTTGTCATTATGGGATATTGTTTGTAGATGGGTAAGATAATTTTTTTTATATTTAATCCATTTTGAATTGCGGCTGTAACACAATGTGTAATAAGTCAAGGGGTATGAATACTTTCTAAAGCCACTGTAGCGCCACCTTACCCTATGAATAGGCTAGGAGGAAGTTTCACCATGTTGCTTCTACCAATCAAATCCTCTGATCTTCAAGTGCGTAGGCCTTAGTTGTCGATTTGGGATTGGTGAATTGGCACTTCTGAGGCATACTCAAAACCCACATCCGTCTTATCTATAAACCCCCGAACACCCTCTGGCACCCGATTTAGGTCCTTCTTTTAATGCTCTTCTGTTCGTACTTCGCCTCCACAGCGACTCCTACTCTCCACTAGCAGCCTACGCTCCAATGCCACTGATTGTCCTCAGAACCCCATTAGAAGGGCTGTTTGATTACACAGATTAAGAGCTGTGATTAGGGGGATTGATAGGATAGGGACACAGGCGGCGCAATAGAGGGAATCTTGAGAGGCAACTTCCCATATGCCCCTGACTGCGTGTCGCATACTAAATGGCACCCTAGTCTCTATGTAGTGCACTACTTTTGACCAGGGTCCATATGGGTCCCCGTAGGGCTCTGGTCAACAGTAGTGCCCTACATATGGAATAGGGTAACATTTGGGACATTACCTGCCTGGAAGGAGGCAGTGTTCATGTCGTCAGCAGCTTTCTCATCCTCAACTAAATATGTGTTCCCCTCGCTTGCTCACTCTGTGTGACTGCCCAGGGAGAATTAACGATCCACTAGCACCGGTATGGCACGAGGCCCCCCGGGGTGATGATGCAGATGTCATTGCTGAGATGTGATTTTTGCACTGATTAATTAAGGAATGCTATTTCATTACATCTGCGGTAATTGATATAGATTGCTAGTCTTTTCCCTCAGATTTTTCCCCTATGTTGTGTTAATCTCATCCCTGCATTGGGTTTCCAACATATGCTGACGGCAATGGGCAAATCCAACCTTGAATGTTATCAGTGTATTTTTTGTAGGTTTTGGTCTTGAGTGAATGTGATAATATCTGATGGTGAACAGGCAGGAACCACATGAATAATGTTCATGTACTTTGGCCTAAACTGTTACAATTGGCCATGTAATCCTTTGGGCATTGTTACTGTAGTTCTGTCAGAGTGGTCATTGGGTTCTTGGTCACCTCATTGACTAAGATCCTTCTTGTCTGGTTGCTGAGTTTGATCGGATCACCAGCTCTAGGAAGGGTAGTTTCATGTTTTTTCATTTCCTCAATGATGAAGACAACTGTGCTCTTGGAAACTTTCAACACTCTGGAAATAGTTGTATACCCTTCCCCAGATATATGCCTCATCATAATTCTATCTTGGATATCGAGTTCTTTGGACTTAATAGTGTAGTTTCTGCTCTGACGTGCACTGTCAACTGTGGAACATTATATAGACAGAAGTGTTTATTTCTAAATCATGTGTAAACAATTGAATTGGCCACAGGTAGGGGTGGGAAGGTCACAGAATTTTATCAGCAGGTAATTGTCAAGCAAATAACTGTCATGCACATAACTGTCACGTTAATTGACCGTTTATTAACATTAACACACTTAGCATCTCCTGGCTTCCACATTTAGCCTATAAGCCACTGATGCAGACTTTTGGAACATCTACATTTTAAAAAGCCTAATAAATCCATGTAATATAGCCTACACCTTTACAATAAATCCATTATCTATTTTAGACCGGTCTGAAGAAGCATGATATGAAGAAAATGTAGTGTATTTCAGATGAACAGAATAGCATACTCTGAGTTGTCCTTATGTTAGGCCCTGATCTGGCTATGCCATATGGCTGGGCTACACTAGTTTATTTAGCAGACCAAAAACAAAGCTGAAAAAGAAGAAAGGATATTTTCTCCAAATATTTGAGGGAGTGTGCACATGTGGCTATTCTGTGAGCGTTTAACTAAGAAGTAGGTATTCCTATGTGCTTAATTCAGATGCCTTGGCTTTTTCCACATTTTGCTACGTTACAGCCTTATTTAAAAATGTATTAAATTACAAAAATTCCTTAGCAATCTACACACAATACCCCATAATGACAAAGTGAAAACAGATGTTTTTTTATGCAAATGTATAAAAGAAGAAACAAAACGTATTAACATACGCATTCAGACCGTTTGCTATGAGACTCGAAATTGAACTTATCCTTGATGTTTCTACAATTTGATTGCATTCCACCTGTGGTAAATTCAATTGATTGGACATGAAAAGCACACACCTGTCTATATAAAGTCCCACAGTTGACAGTGCATGTCAGAGGTCGAAGGAATTGTCCGTAGAGCTCCGAGCCAGGATTTTGTAGAGGGAAAAAAGTCGCTTCAAAGGCATGAGCTCTGCTTTGTTTTTTGCGCAGGCTGTACACACTTCATCAGTCTCTCATTCATTCATAATTTAACAAGCACTTGATGATTGCCTTGAATTTCACGGCGGCATCCCCTTTGTGTGGCTATAATGTACCCTAAAAAAATCCATGCCTTTTGCTGTCAGTGGCGGTTGTGCCCTTGGCCCGGAGATCTGTGTTGTACCCTTCTCCCTGAATGCTGCATGCTCCAAAGCACCTCTCACTCACATGGCTCTCCAACACGTGATCGGTTTTTCTCACACCCTACAAGTAAAGACAGACATATCGGGGACGCAACTGCGCGAGTTCTTATCCAATTCCGAGGTGCATATTGAAGATATTGGAAGAACTGTCCACATTTAATTTATCAGCCAACAAGATGATTAGGCCTAACGAACAGCAAAAGCACTAGCCTATGTCAATCTACTATCCTCCATAGTACAAAAGTCGACCTACTCTGTTCTGTGCGAGAAATAAATATTTCAATGTGGCTGATGCAACAGATCAACGTTAAGCTAAACTTTCTGAATTATTAGGCTATTTCTTCACATTATAAGCGCAGCAATGCACACATGGCAGTAGGCTATAAGCGCAAATGTTCCATTAGTGGGAAAACACTTTCTTATGCTTATTCACAAGTGATAAACTAATATTTTCACCCATCAGATTATTATTGATTTAATCTTGTCTTTACATATACTAAATAATATATGTGTGAAATTTGTTTTGATTTAGGAGTGACCATTATCATGCACCTGTCTCGAAACAGGGGCAGCTGGGAAAAAAATACATGTCATCTCTGCACTTAAATAGCGAATGGAAGACGCTTTTCCCGTGGTTCATTTTCATGCCAGCTAGGTAGGCTATACTCCTGTTGTGAAGATAAGCAATGTGCTTAATATTAGGAAAGTTGAGAAATAAATATAGTAGGCTTAGCCTAAAGAATGCTGATGGGATCCTCTTTTTAGTAGAGGCCATCATTCAGTTTTCTCACGCAATTGCATAGCCTATAGAAATGTTGCGCAACATGAGCTCTCATTAAGTGTTTGATTACATTTGCATTGATGTTAGAGTGCTGAGTACCATGCAGTTAGCAAGTTTGGTAGGCTACTTATGACCATCAGCAGCATCAGTGCTTGAAGAAGCCTAATTACCTTGACTAAACGGTCACGTGGAATTTGACCGCCTTCATGACTCGTGACCGCAAGTGTGGTGGTAATATGGTAACCGCAACAGCCCCAGCCACAGATGGAAACCATATATCCTGAGGCTGCATTTATTGTTGCTGGGGATTTTAACAAAGATAATCTGAGTACATGGCTTCCTAAATCTATCAGCGTATCGAATGGGCGACGCGAGCTGGTAGCATTCTGGACCACTGCTACTCTAACTTCCGTGATTCATACAAAGCCCTCCCCCGCCCTCCCTTTGGCAAATCTAACCATGACTCCATTTTGCTTCTCCCAGCCTATAGACAGAAACTAAAACAGGAAATGCCCATGCTCAGGTCTATCCAAAGATTGCTTCGATCACGTGGACTGGGATATGTTCCGGGTAGCCTCAGACAACAACATTGACATATACGCTGACTCTGTGAGTGAGTTTATTAGCAAGTGCATTGGTGATGTTTTACCCACTGTGACTATTAAAACCTTCCCTAACCAGAAACTGTGAATTGGGATGGATCGATGCCTCTTGAATCCATACGCTTGACTTAAAGAGCTGTAGCTTAATGACTCAAAGCCTATGCTGCTATTCATCACCCCAGTCTGTCAGAATGACTAGATTCATCAAAAGTGAATTAAGGGTGGGCTTACATTAACCCATGTTTAATTCTATCCCAATTACTGGCATTTAATAGAGTGCATCTGTACTGAGAATGAGACGTGTATAAATACTAAAGCTAGTTATTTAGTGAAGAGCACAATGCTAAATGCCTGATTAAGTGGCATGTGCAATGTTCAGTACAGTGTTGGTCATATAATATAGCAAACACCTCCGGACTTTGTGGTGGTCAGGGGCAGTCGGACCAGACATCGTTGCAGGCATTTCTGACACACTGTCCCATTTATTTTCTTGTGGCCCATTCTCATGGATGGGCCGTTCCACTAAACTATTTTGTGTCTGTGAAATTGGACAGCAGCCAATTAGCCAAATTATGATTATCCCACCGGGCATTAGCCCGAACTGCCCCATGGCTAGTCTGTTTCTGGTGGCGGTCATATGAGGATCTGTTGCCGGTAATGTTTTCAGAGATAAACCAAAGGTATGCGCACCTGAAAAGGTCAAATTCAATAACAGTTATGAGCAACATACTCACTGCACAAATTCAAGTTAAAACATAGCCATAAATCTTTTACGAGCAAACTTGTCCAGTGTTTTTTTTTTTTTTTTACATTTATAAAGTTTTCGTAGAATATAGATAATTGCCTGCTAGGGTGCATTTCCATTGAACTGTCTTGTCAATACATTTAAAAAAAATGCTGAATGGAATGATGTCACACCTCATTTTTTTTATTTTTTTATCAAAAACATAGTGTCAAATAAAATTGATGTGGTTGAAGATTTATCCATTTAAGCAAATTACAGAATAATCAATTGCTGACTCCCACCTATCTGTTTCATGTCTCAGGTGGCCTGCATATGTACTTTGGTGTCCGTATTGATCGTGTCCCTGCTTACAAATATCTGGATAAATGAAAAGCTGTCTTTATAAAAAGCATATTGAGTTAAGAAGCTGAGAATAAAAATATGCTTCTTCTATAGAAATAGGTCCTGCCACTCGCTAAATAGTAGAAGGCAGATTATTCATTCAACGTTCCTATCGGTCCTAGACTATGGCGACATCATCTATATGAACACAGCTGCAACCACATTAAAGCTGTCGGATGCAGTTGATCATAGCACACTGCACTTTATTACTATCTTATTTTAGTACGCATCACTGCATTCTCTAACAGAAAGTTGTTTGACCCTTTTTGATGTCACGTAGGTTGGTACATTACTATGTTTTCATTTATAAATCCCTTTTACAAAATGTCCCACTGTACCTGACATCTTTACTGAACTAGACCTACAAGTTTCCACACCTGGTCTCAGGGATGGTTAACTCTGGAAATGCCTTTGGTGTCTACTGATTTAGGTAAATCAGCTTTTAGTTTTCTTGCACCTTATTTGTAGAACAATCTTCAAAATGTTCTTACATTTGAAGTTCTTATGCCTCTAGGGCAATTCAGAAAGCTGATTGAGAACATTATTGCTGATGAATATGTTTGTTTTTTATGACCGTGTTTTTCTTTCTGCTTACATTTTTGTATTTATTTTTATGTGTGTATTTCTGTAATTTCTGTAATTCAAGGCTCATCTCTAAAATGTACCCTGTTCTCAGTATGACTCCCTGATAAAAAATAAAGGTAAAAAAAAATGGATAGAATGCAATCATTTAATTATTTTGCCATATTCTAATAATTCTCATGTGCCAATGTATCACCAGGGTTCGTGCCATGGTGAAACTTGCCCTGCTGTAGATCTGAAATAAATGTTTATTATTTTATACACCTGTCAGCATCATGGTGTGGCTGAAATAGCCGAATCCACAAATTTTGAAGTGGTGTCCACTTACTTTTAACAAAGTGCTCTGGGGACCTTTAACAGAATGTGACTGGCAGAACGGGTGTTGTATGTGGAGGATGAGGGCTGCAGTAAATTTCTCAGATAGGGGGGGCAAGCAAGGCCCAACTGACGGAGCTGTCATGAATTTCAGGCTGCCGCGAACCTGAAGCTAAATTCAGCTAGACATATTGTCCATTTACATGGAAAACTGTCCATGTGAAAGACGGAAAGCTTGAGGCTTACACACATGTATCTAGAAGACTCGTGTCTACAGTGTGTTTGATCAAACACCTGCATATAGTAATTCCCCATCATGTTGAAAATGTCATAAGACTGACTTCAGATTTCAGCTAGGGAAAGCACTGTCAGGTCGCCCTAGACAGGAACAAAGACTGTGGCTCAAATGGCACTCTATTCCTTATATAGTGCACTACGTTTCAACAGTGCCCATATGGCTCTGGTCAAAAGTAGTTCACTATGTAGGAGATAGGGTGCCATTTAGAATGCACACCTTCTCACACATCCTGTCCATAGCAGCATCAACAGTCATCCTGTCAATCAACCGGGGAGGGGGAGGGCCCTTTGTCAGCTTGTCAATCACCTGTCTGACCTTGTCAGTTAAGGGACAGACCTGGGAACTCAGCTCTTTTGAAGGCTGAGCAGCAACATGTACCGCAACTGGACATGGCAGACCAGACAGCACTGGGCACAGGAAAAAGATAGGCTGACAAATGTCTGGTCCAGTGGCAGTACTGCCGAGTGTCAACTCCTGCCCCTTTGGACATGTTCAAAACCCGCCCTGCAACCTTTCATTCAGTCTCTCCCCATATCTGTTTCCCCATCTCATTCTATACCTAAACAACAAAGAAAATATACGAAAGGATAGTGCATGTTCACTATTCTTCTAAAAATAAAAAAGAACGGGAAAATATAGGCCGGCAGAGAAGTTGTTTTCTTTTGGAGTGATTAGGGTATTGGAAGGATGCATTTTAGTATCCAAACATGACCCCTATTAGGTTTGATAGGGGCCCTGATTGAATACTCCTAAAATGCATCCTTGTCTTTGTCTTCCTTGAAGTAATCACTGATCAAGCATGATTGGATTGTTGAGAGCAAGTGTTCCCCTGCGTTGATTCCACCAATCATGTCATGCTCAATAATTCTCTCAACCGTGACCATTTTCATGATGATATGTTGAAACTGTTGCCGCCTCATTGCATGTTCGGGTGACTGAATCTTTACTCGTTGTTACTCTGACTTTTTGTTTGGTATTTGTCTGCTTTCAACTTTGATTTGTTGTTGTGGGCTCTCATCATGTGCTAACAGCCACCATCTTGGTGTTTTATCCTCACTAAGGATCAATCATTCAAATGTATTTATAAAGCCCTGTATACATCAGCAGATGTCACAAAGTACTATACAGAAACCCAGCCTAAAACCCCAAACAGCAAGCGATGTAGAAGCACGGTGACTAGGAACAACTCCCTAGAGAGGCAGGAACCTAGGAAGAAACCTAGAGAGGAACCAGGCTCTGAGGAGTGGCCCATTCTCTTCTGGCTGTGCCGGGTGGAGATTATAAGAGTACATGGCCATTAAGGCCAGATTTTTCTTCAAGATTTGCAAACGTTCATAGATGACCAGCAGGGTCAAATAATAATCACAGTGCTTGTAGAGGGTACAACAGTTCAGTACCTCAGGAGTAAATGTCAGTTGGCTTTTCATAGCCGAGCATTCAGAGGTCGAGACAGCAGGTGCGGTAGAGAGAGTCGAAAACAGCAGGTCCGGGACGAGGTAGCACGTCTGATGAAACAGGTCAGGGTTCCATAGCCGCAGGCAGAACAGTTGAAACTGGAGCAGCAGCATGACCAGGTGGAATGGGGTCAGCCAGGAGTCATCAGGCCAGGTAGTCCTGAGGCATGATCCTAGGGCTAAGGTCCACCGGGAGAGAGAGAATTAAAGGGAGCATACTTACATTCACACAGGACACCAGATAAGACAGGAGAATTACACCAGATATAACAGACTGACCCTAGCCCCCCGGCACATAGACTATTGCAGCATAGATACTGGAGGCTGAGATGGGTGGGTCGGGGGACACTGTGGCCCCGTCCGACGATACCCCCGGACAGGGCCAACCAGGCAGGATATAACCCCACCCACTTTGCCAAAGCACAGCCCCCACACCACTATAGGGATATCAACAGTACAGTACTACATAGAGCTATGACTACATGGAACTTTATTCCACATCGGGTAACTGAGGAAAGCAGTAGAATGAGATTTAAAAGGCAGGTAAAAATCCACCTTATGGAACAGCGGGTACTGTGAAGTAACACATATAGGCACAGGCACATGCATACACACACATGATAACATATGCACTATACACACACGTACACATGGATTTTGCGTTGTAGATGTGTGGTAGTGGAGTATGGGCCTGAGGGCACACACTTAATGTGTTGTGACTGTAATGAATGTATTGTAATGTTTTTAAAATTATATAACTGGCTTAATTTTGCCGGACCCCAGGAAGAGTAGCTGCCTTGGCAGCAGCTAATGGAGATCCATAATAAATATACAAATACAAACAGACCACCATCTGACTACCCTGAGACAAGGCTGAGTATAGCCCCCGAAGGTCTCCTCCACTACACGAGCCAGAGGGGCGCAAAACCGGACAAGAAGATCACATATGTGACTTAACCCACTCAAGTGATGCACCCCTCCTATGGACTGCATCGAAGAGCACTAGTAAGCCAGTGACTCAGCCCCTGTAATAGGGTCAGAGGCAGAGAATCCCAGGGAAGAGAGGGGAGCCGGTCAGACAGACAGTAAGGGCGGTTCGTTACTCCAGTGCCTTGCCGCTCACCTTCGCACCCCTGGGCCAGACTAAACTCAAATCATAGGACCTACTGAAGAGATGAGTCTTCAGTAAAGACAAATGTAAAATCAAATCAAATTGTATTTGTCACATACACATGGTTAGCAGATGTTAATGCGAGTGTAGCGAAATGCTTGTGCTTCTAGTACCGACAATGCAGTAATAACCAACGAGTAATCTAACCTAACAATTCCACAACTACTACCTTATACACACAAGTGTAAAGGGATAAAGAATATGTACATAAAGATATATGAATGAGTGATGGTACAGAACGGCATAGGCAAGATGCGGTAGATGGTGTAGAGTACAGTATATACATATGAGATGAGTAATGTAGGGTATATAAACATAAAGTGGCATAGTTTAAAGTGGCTAGTGATACATGTATTACATAAAGATGGCAAGATGCAGTAGATGATATAGAGTACAGTATATAGATATACATATGAGATGAGTAATGTAGGGTATGTAAACATTATATTAAGTGGCATTGTTTAAAGTGGCTAGTGATACATTTTTACATAAATTTCCATCAATTCCCATTATTAAAGTGGCTGGAGTTGAGTCAGTATGTTGGCAGCGGCCACTAAATGTTAGTGACCGAAACTGTGTAGAGACCGAGACAGTGTCTCTCACATGGATAGGCAGACCATTCCATCAAAATGGAGCTCTATAGGAGAAAGCCCTGCCTCCAGCTGTTTGCTTAGAAATTCTAGGGGCAATAAGGAGGCCTGCGTCTTTTGACCGTAGCGTACATGTAGGTATGTACGGCAGGACCAAATCGGAGAGATAGGTAGGAGCAAGCCCGTGTATTGCTTTGTAGGTTAGCAGTACAAGCTTGAAATCAGCCCTAGCCTTAACAGGAAGCCAGTGTAGAGAGGCTAGTACTGGAGGAATGTGATAACATTTTTGGGTTCTAGTCAAGATTCTAGCAGCCGTGTTAAAGCACTAACTGAAGTTTATTTAGTTCTTTATCTGGGTAGCCGAAGAGTAGAGCATTACAGTAGTCTAATTGTCACGGCCGTCGTCGGAAGGAGACCAAGGTGCAGCGTGGCGGGCGTACATTTTACTTTTATTTTAATGTCGCCAACAAAACAAGAAATAAAGAAATGACCGTGAAGCTTAACAGGGCTAAGTGCCACTAACAAAGATAACTACCCACAAACACCAAAGGAAAAAAGGCTGCCTAAGTATGATTCCCAATCAGAGACAACGATAGAAAGCTGTCCCTGATTGAGAACCATGCTCGGCCAAAACATAGAAATACAAAACATAGAAATAAGGAAACTAGAATGCTCACGCTAGTCACACCCTGGCCTAACCAAAATAGAGAATAAAAACCTCTCTATGGCCAGGGCGTGACAGTACCCCCCCCCCCCAAGGTGCGGACTCCGGCCGCCCTCGCTGACCCTCCTTGCGGGCCCCGGACTGGAGGCCGTCGCTGGAGGCTCCGGACTGGAGACCGGCCGCAAAACCTGACTCTATAGGGGGGGGGGTCCGGGTGGGAGGCACAGGATGGACCGGGCTGTGGGGGAGCCCTGGAGATCTGGTGCGTATCCCTGGCACCACTCTTCCCGGCTGAAAGCCCACTTTAGCCCGGCACCTCCAGAGCGCAGGCACAGGTCGAACCGGGCTGTGGGGGAGCACTGGAGATCTGGTGCTTGACACTTGCACCTCTCCTCTTTGCTGAATGATAGACAGATCAGTGTCCAGAGTAACGCTAAGGTCCTTCAAAGTTTTATTTGAGACGATTGTACAACCATCAAGATTAATTGGGACCTAGAACTAGCATCTTTCTTTTGTCCGAGTTTAAAAGTTAAACATTTTCCGCCATCTACTTACTTACAGTTGAAGTCGAAAGTTTACATACACCTTAGCCAAATACATTTAAACTTGGTTTTTCACAATTCCTGACATTTAATCCTAGTAAAAATGCCCTGTCTTAGGTCAGTTAGGATCACCACTTTATTTTAAGAATGTGAAATAATAATAGTCACATACCTAGTGGGTCAGAAGTTTACATACACACAATTAGTATTTGTTAGCATTGCCGTTAAATTGTTTAACTTGGGTCAAACGTTTCGGGTAGCCTTCCAAAAGCTTCCCACAATAAGTTGGGAAGCTTCACCTACAAAGTGAATTTTGACCCATTCCTCCTGACAGAGCTGGTGTAACTGAGTCAGGTTTGTTGGCCTCCTTGCTCACACAAGCTTTTTGTGTGAGCAAGGTCAGGGCTTTGTGATTGCCACTCCAATACCTTGACTTTGTTGTCCTTAACCATTGTGGCCTGCTGGAGGTCATTTTGCAGGGCTCTGGCAGTGCTCCTCCTTGCACAAAGGCGGAGGTAGCGATCCTGCTGCTGGGTTGTTGACCTCCTACGGCCTCCTCCACGTCTCCTGATGTACTGGCCTGTCTCCTGGTAGCGCCTCCATGCTCTGGACACTACGCTGACAGACACAGCAAACCTTCTTG
Source organism: Salvelinus sp. IW2-2015 (assembly GCF_002910315.2). NCBI lineage: Eukaryota > Metazoa > Chordata > Actinopteri > Salmoniformes > Salmonidae > Salvelinus > Salvelinus sp. IW2-2015. Next base: position 8,233,634 of record NC_036863.1, on the reverse strand, counting down.
CCACAGCTCGCATTGATGTGCCATCCTGGATGAGCTGCACTACCTGAGCCACTTGTGTGGGTTGTAGACTCCGTCTCATGCTACCACTAGAGTGAAAGCACCGCCAGCATTCAAAAGTGACCAAAACATCAGCCAGGAAGCATAGGAACTGAGAATTGGTCTGTGGTCACCACCTGCAGAACCACTCCTTTATTGGGGGTGTCTTGCTAATTGCCTATAATTTCCACCTTTTGTCTATTCCATTTGCACAACAGCATGTGAAATTTATTGTCAATCAGTGTTGCTTCCTAAGAGGAAAGTTTGATTTCACAGAAGTGTGATTGACTTGGAGTTACATTGTCTTGTATAAGTGTTCCCTTTATTTTTTTGAGCAGTGTATTTCAGTTACACACACACACACACACACACACACACACACATATGCAAACACACACCCACACACAGATTTACCTTCTTACAATTCACAAGCAAAGATACATCATCAGCTGTGGGTGTCCCTCCCGTAGAATTACATCTAGATTTAATAGGATCTCTATGGTCCCTCCTACCTAAACCTACCTCATAAACACAGTTGTACAATTGAGAACCGCACTCTCCCTGTCTGCTCAAAGAGGAAATACAGTGTGTACTGAGAACTAGTGGGTGGAGTGAGTTTCAGCCCCTTGCATACATAACCTACTGTGGAAACCGTCAAGAGTAAATTTACATCTGGCCTGACCTTGCCCTGACCTCCCGGCCACGTATTTTCTCCCTTGAACCGTAGGATAAATGAAAACACCACTGGCCTGGGGGAAAAAATGCACATCAGGTCTTCAGCACGTGAAGGATGTGAATTAATCCACTTCATTATGCAAGCACTTGGAATTAAGTATTGATCAATCGGACTCTGGGGGACGGAGGAATTACAATGAAAATAAATAATAGGACAGCTGAGGAAAAATAGCTCTCAATAAAGATTGAATAAAAACCAGTGGCGGCTTCCTCCATAAATTGACCCAAAACAATATACATATATATATCTTTCGTCTCTCTGTTTTCATAATTGGCTGGATGTATCTCACCGGATTAAGCGTACGAGCAAGCGAAACAGCGCACCTCTGTATGTGTAGGCCATCTATCTGATGCTGTCTGTTTATAAAGAGTATGACATTGTTTTCGCCTGTAGCATTGAATTCAAGGGAAGCCAGCAAGCATTTGGCCTCCCTTGATTTAAAAAAAGTATAAAATAATAGCCAATCAGCGTTGAGCTCAACTGTGAATGGTCCTGGCGCACCAAAAAAAAAGTGTCAGGGGAAGCCAGTTTGAATTTGGCTTCACTCCTATCACATCGCATCAAGAGAAATAAGTAATTGACAGAAACAATTTGAATTGTTGCATCTCGTTGTGTGGTTGGCCTCCTTAGCTAGCGAGCAAGCATTTAAGCCAGGTAGCCTAGGACAGAAACAACAACAAAAATGTGTTCTGTATGATAGTCATAGACCGTTTCATCATCATTAAAGAGAGGAGGATGGCATTGGCATTTCTCTACATGTAGGGTGAGTCAACATGTTCTTCTACTTGCACGAATGCACGCACGCACACACACACAAACACACACAAAACGGAAACGTGGACAGCCACATACAGTGGGGCAAAAAGGTATTTAGTCAGCCACCAATTGTGCAAGTTCCCCCACTTAAAAAGATGAGAGAGGCCTGTAATTTTCATCATAGGTACACTTCAACTATGACAGACAAAATGAGGGGGGAAAAATCCAGAAAATCACATTGTAGGATTTTTTATGAATTTATTTGCAAATTATGGTGGAAATTAAGTATTTGGTCACCTACAAACAAGCAAGATTTCTGGCTCACAGACCTGTAACTTCTTCTTTAAGAGGCTCCTCTGTCCTCCACTCGTTACCTGTATTAATGGCACCTGTTTGAACTTGTTATCAGTATAAAAGACACCTGTCCACAACCTCAAACAGTCACACTCCAAACTCCACTATGGAGCCAAGACCAAAGAGCTGTCAAAGGACACCAGAAACAAAATTGTAGACCTGCACCAAGCTGGGAAGACTGAATCTGCAATAGGTAAGCAGCTTGGTTTGAAGAAATCAACTGTGGGAGCAATTATTAGGAAATGGAAGACATACAAGACCACTGATAATCTCCCTCGATCTGGGGCTCCATGCAAGATCTCACCCCGTGGGGTCAAAATGATCACAAGAACGGTGAGCAAAAATCCCAGAACCACACGGGGGGATCTAGTGAGAGCTGGGACCAAAGTAACAAAGCCTACCATCAGTAACACACTACGCCGCCAGGGACTCAAATCCTGCAGTGCCAGACGTGTCCCCCTGCTTAAGCCAGTACATGTCCAGGCCCGTCTGAAGTTTGCTAGAGAGCATTTGGATGATCCAGAAGAAGATTGGGAGAATGTCATATGGTCAGATGAAACCAAAATAGAACTTTTTGGTAAAAACTCAACTCGTCGTGTTTGGAGGACAAAGAATGCGAGTTGCATCCAAAGAACACCATACCTACTGTGAAGCATGGGGTGGAAACATCATGCTTTGGGGCTGTTTTTCTGCAAAGGGACCAGGACGACTGATCCGTGTAAAGGAAAGAATGAATGGGGCCATGTATCGTGAGATTTTGAGTGAAAACCTCCTTCCATCAGCAAGGGCATTGAAGATGAAACGTGGCTGGGTCTTTCAGCATGACAATGATCCCAAACACACCGCCCGGGCAACGAAGGAGTGGCTTCGTAAGAAGCATTTCAATGTCCTGGAGTGGCCTAGCCAGTCTCCAGATCTCAACCCCATAGAAAATTTTGGCGGGAGTTGAAAGTCTGTGTTGCCCAGCAACAGCCCCAAAACATCACTGCTCTAGAGGAGATCTGCATGGAGGATGGGCAAAATACCAGCAACAGTGTGTGAAAACCTTGCGAAGACTTACAGAAAACGTTTGACCTCTGTCATTGCCAACAAAGGGTATATAACAAAGTATTGAGATAAACTTTTGTTATTGACAAAAATACTCATAAAATAAATTCATAAAAAATCAAATAAATTCAAATAAAAAATAAATTCATAAAAAATCCTACAATGTGATTTTCTGGATTTCTTTTTCTCATTTGTCTGTCATAGTTGAAGTGTACATATGATGAAAATTACAGGCCTCTCTCATCTTTTTAAGTGGGAGAACTTGCACAATTGGTGGCTGACTAAATACTTTTTTGCCCCACTGTATTTAGCTTACTTTGATTGGACTAAATTGTTTTTTGTATCTTTTAGTCACTGTATTAGACAAAGCAATGGTGATTTGATGATGAAATGTTGAAGTTTAAATGGTGCGGAATAGTGGAGGCAGCTCCTGTTTTCTTTGCAACTTGCGGTAAGTCGCCATGGTTCTGAATGAACAATTGTTTAGTCGTCAGAAAATGTTGGAAACATTAACTTGCTTGACCATGCTGTAGGTCATGTAACTGTTTGTTACATGCCATATGCTTTTCTGGACTTCACCAGACAGAGGTTGCTCTCCGGGTTGTTGATGAGACAAAGGTGTGGTTGAATTTATTCTACTACTGTGTCTTCTTATTGTCTGGGCCTTTAGGCCTATATAACATGGTCGCAAGGCATATGAACTGTTGGGTTCTGAGAATATGAAATATACTTATTCATGTCACTGAGGAAGTGCTTAAGTTTAGATGGTCTACACCAGAAGTTCATGCTTAACTATAGGAGGGAAGTATATGTTGGGGGCAATTAAGCTTGGAATGTACTGAATGCAGAGAAAGCCATCACATATGGCAGGCATTGTTAAGGGGAGAGAACCAATGGATTAGTGATGAACGGGTGTCGAGAAGGTCACGATAAGGGAGAATAAAAGTGTATTGCATTTACATTTACATTTAAGTCATTTAGCAGACGCTCTTATCCAGAGCGACTTACAAATTGGTGCATTCACCTTATGATATCCAGTGGAACAACCACTTTACAATAGTGCATCTACCTCTTTTAAAGTGGGGGGGGGGGGTTAGAAGGATTACTTTATCCTATCCTAGGTATTCCTAGTATTGCCCACATTACTTAGTTTCCTGCTTATTAAGCAATAAAGATACAATATTTGTTCAGATGTGTAGGAGGAGACTCAGCATAGGGAAAGGGTTAAATATCAGTGTTTGTGTGAACAATGTCTTTGTCTAAATGCAGCTGTATTGACCCTCTGGGAAGAATAAACTTGGTTTAAGCTTTCATAGTGTCCATTGAGTTTTTACTCTGAGAATTAGAACCTAACAGAACAAACAGGTTATACTGCAAACAACGCAACTATCACAACACGTCGGTTGTAATATAGATTTTGTTCTATGGCTTGGCTTCCCCAGTGATTTTTACCCACGCACTGCTACTGATCAAAGCAAATTCACTAAATCCACTCCTACAAGGTATGGAATGAGCAGCAGCTGCCGCGGAGATCCTCAGGTTTATCTCAGACAGAACTCTCAATCTACATTCATCTCTAATTATCTACAGCGTTTTGACAGATTATCTGGTTTAGTGTGAAAAGCTCAGTTTCAAAGGAGAGATGATCTCTTTGACAACATCGCAGGATAAGCTAAAGAAGCATTCAACCATTGTTGTACCGACGCACAGGAATTGATATTGATCTGATGTATGTTGTAGGCCTTTATTGTCTTGGTATTCTCTTTTTTTTGCATAGGATAGAGATGACAGATAGAGGAGAGAGTGTGCTGAAATAGCAGTGGGCCAGATTCAAACCCATGCTGCAGCGATATATACTGAGTGTATAAAACATTATGAACACCTGCTCTTTCCATGACAACGACTGACCAGGTGAATCCAGGTGAAAACTATGATCGTTTATCGATGTTACTTGTTAAATCCACTTCAATTAGTGTAGATGAAGGGAAGGTGACAGGCTACAGAATGATTTTTAAGCCTTGAGACAGATTAGGCCTGGAGGAGAGGGTGTGCCTCTCTACAGCCAATGAACTAAACAAGTTCTTCACCCGCTTTGAAACAGGGGGTGCCCCCGCTCCCCTGGCCTGTCTGGAGGAGGATTTTATGGCAACCAAGACTGCGCTTGTCATCGATGAGGAAGTCGTACAACAAGTGTTCAAAAGCACTGGAGCAAGAAAGAGCCCGGGGCCTAATAACATAAGTGTAACGTCTGCTTCCAACTCACACTCTCATACACTGAACGCAGCTCACTTTATAGCCGACTTTCCATCTCACACTCTCAAACACCTAGATCCCCTGAACGCAGCTCACTCTCCAGATCCCAATCACCTGCATTCTAATCACCTGTTCACACACCTGTATGTCATTATCACACACTATTTAGTTCAGTTCTTTGCACCCCATCATTGTGAGGTATTGTTTGTTTTGTGACACGTCTTTCGGAATGCTGTTTTTCCCGTGATTTGCTCCTCCCGTGTATGATAGTTTTTGCCTGCCTCACTAATGACGCCTTTTGCCTATTCCCTGCCTGTACTTTAGCCTATCAGATTTCCTGTTATCTACCTATTGCCTGATCTCCCAGACAACTTTACTAGCCTTTTCCCTGCCTGTACTGTTGCCCTTTTGGACCCCATGTGTATGACTTTCTGCCTGCCCCCTGGACCCAGCTACCTGCCTCCTCCTGTGGTCCTTTGCAATAAACACCTGATGCGCCCTGTGCTTGAAACCAGCTCTCTGTCTCCCCTCGTGTTCATTACAATAAGTGGTCGTGTCTTGAAATACTATTCCACTCAACTGAGCGGTGTCTTCTGCTCTCTCTTTCGGTCCCTGGATACATTGGAAATTCCATCTTGATGGAAAAAATCTGTTGTACTTGTCCCAAAAACCTCTCATCTGTCTGCATCAAATTATTACAGACCTGTTGCTCTGATGTCTCTCTTGATTAAATCTCTTGAAAAGATCATCAAGACATACATCATCAACACCACCAGTCACCTTCTTGACCCCCTCTAGTTTGCATATAGGTCAGAAAGATGGACAGATGATGCCGTCCTTTCACTCTTACATCTGGTGCACATGCATTTGCAGGGCAGTAAAACCCATGTGTGTATCATGTTGACAGATTTCTCCTCTGCATTTAACACAATCAATCCGTTGGTCCTCACAGAGAGACTGAGAGGAGGCTTCGGACTTGATGCTATGCTTATCACATGGATCACCAACTTCCTAACTGATAGGTCTCAGCAGGTGAGGACCAAAGGATTGGCAACAAACTCTCTGAGGTGCGCACTACTTCAGTTGGAACCCCACATGGCAGTGTTCTTTCACCAGTACTATACGTACTGTATACAGACAGCTGCCGGAGCCAGTTCCCAGGGCGCCACCTGATCAAATATGCTGACGTTTCTGCTTTGGTCAATCTTCTCGAAGGGGATGAGACGGAGCACGGACCGGCTCTGAATGATTTTACTGTCTGGTGTGAGTCATCCCATTTAATTTTAAATACATCAAAAACAAAGGACATGGTGATTGACTTTCGAAGGAACATTAACATGCACACACCATCACTGATAAAAGGTGAGCCTATTGAAATAGTGGAGGATTACAAATACCTTGGGCTTGTCATTGACAACAAGCTGTCCTAGGATCAGTGTACTGACGCTATTTTTAAGAAAGAACAACAGAGACTGTATTTCCTACGGAAACTGCACTTTTTTAATGTTGATCTAACCATCATGGTTCTCTATTATAAATCATTCATTGAGAGAATTCTGTCCTACTGCTTGACCTGCTGGTTTGGAAATATCAAGGTTGTTCAGAAAATAGGTTGGGCAAGATAGTCAGGACTTGCGGAAACATCATGGGGCAGCAACTGTAAGAACTGTCATCTCTCTACCTGGGCAGAGCCCTCCATCTCTCTACCTGGGCAGAGCCCTCCATCTCTCTACCTGGGCAGAGCCCTCCATCTCTCTACCTGGGCAGAGCCCTCCATCTCTCTACCTGGGCAGAGCCCTCCATCTCTCTACCTGGGCAGAGCCCTCCATAAGGTACAAAAAATAGTGGTTGACTCTTCCCATCCACTCCACCCTGAATTCCAGCTCCTTCCTTCTGGACTCAGGTACAGACTACCTAAGGTTAAAAAAATAGGGTCAAGTACTCTATTATTCCGAATGCAATTCTGCAACTTAACAAATGTTGCACTTAGCACATGCACTATGAAATTGCACTTATTTGTTTGTAAATATCCTTTGCTATTTATTTTACATTTTTAGATGTTATATGTTTTATAAATGCTGCAAGATGAATTGCCTCTTTGAAGACATTTAAAGTTTTTCTTGAATCTGAGATTGTGTATGTGTGCCATTCAGAAGGTGAATAATTAAGAAGGTGTTCGTAATGTTTTGTACACTCAGTGTGTGTGTCCGGAGGCAACATCTTAGACCGCTAGACCACATTGTGTTGGTATTCTAACTGTGATTCCTATTGAAGAGAAAATACACAGGTGACTGAGGGGATGGCAGGAGGGCCTTCAACCATCATAACTCTGGGTATTGATTCCTAGCCGTTAATAATAATTGATTCCTAGCCGTTAATAGATCTCATTGGCGTCAAAGAGGCTGATTAAAAAGTGGTGCCTGATTATAGACAGTACGTGGTCAGAACTATTACTCTCGCATGTTTTAAAAATAAAAAAAATCCTATAAATATACTGTATAAGGTTTTAGATCTAATTTTATCAGAGTTGATAGTCAGATTATCCAAGTTTTTACCCTGAAAAGTTGTATCAATATTACAAAAAATAACAATGTTCTATTCGATAGTGATAGAATCATCTGAGAAGTCTGCTCATTGTCAATATCTCAAAAGTACAAGAGAACCAAAACAAGTAGAAAAAATAACCTGAAATCTTGGGAATTCTCTTTGAATGGGAGTAACAGTAAAAGTAGGACAAGTTGTGGACAAGAAAGGCGGTAGCGCCAGTATTGTTCAGGGAACAGGAGATCAGGGGGACTGCAGGTCAGAACAGTACATGTTTCCTGGAGTGTGTGAACATTTTTAGATATTTTGCGCTGATAAACACTGACAAACCAGATAAAAAGAGGTAGCATGGCAAAGAGAGACAGGGGTAGCCTACAGATGGCATAGCAGACCAATGGATCCAGGCCTAATTAAGAGAGAGGTTTTGCGTTCCAAATGGCACCCTATTTCCTATATAGTGCACTACTTTGACTGAGACCTATAGGAATCTGCTCAAAATTTGTGCACTTTACAGTACCATTTTGGATGCACCGAAGGACAAGATACTACACAGCACGATAGGACAGTAAGTGTCCTCTGGGAAAACTCGTACAACACTCCGCTCAGACTCTTAATAATATGCTTTGAATTAGCACACATAGATGCAACAATGTTTCCTGCTTCACATGCAAGTTACAATTCATCAGCTGAATGTGTTGTGTGTGCATATTAATGCTGTACTGACTCCCAAAGGACCAGTGTAGCCAGATTCAGATGAGACCTACCTTACACCACATCTATGACCCAAATGGCATTCTATTCCCTATATAGTGCAATATATGCCATTCTTTCCAAAGCGACTTAGTCATGCGTACATAAATGTTTTCCATATGTGTGGTCCCGGGAATCGAACCAACCATTCTGGCATTGCAGGTACAGTGCTCTACCATCTGAGCTACAGAGAAACACAACATTTTTTTTAAACATTACAAAAAAAGTTACATTATTTCTTTGAGTCTGAAATGGGGAATTTAATTGTAATGGTGAGATTATGAATCTTTGTCAAATTCATGAAACAAAAGTCAAACTGAAACATTTTCTCCTGTCTTCTAATTTCTCCTGGTTAGCCTCTGGTTAGCCTCTTCTGCAAAGGTTGTTACATTGTAACCACAAAGTAATAAAAAAACGGCACTTCACTTTACATTAAGTTGCTTGCTCCTGGGTAAGAAAAAATACATGTACAGTATATCCCTTGTAACAACATTGTAATTACAGAGTTGGTTGTTAAAGATTGTTACATTTGTAAGTACAATCTAACTTAAAGGATGTCATGACGTGGCACTTTCTCTCTCCTAATCCAGGTTTATTACCTCAGGTCATAAACACCGGGTAGAAACTGCCATGCAGTATGGAGGTAGAGAGCCTAGAGAGAACAAAGAAAGACTTGGCCAAACTCCTAAATCCCCAAAATGGGAGAATTAAACAATATTTCTACTTTTGAAAATGTGGGAATGGTCCGTGGACACTTAAGGGGCAGTCATGTTGAGTGTGTTTCATTTGGTGATCTCATGAAGGACAGGAAACAAACACAACTGTACCTCTGAATGTGTACATTTCTCAATTATGGTGTTTGCATCTAATTCTTGTATAAAATGAATGAGTAAAGATTTAACTATTTGTGAAATTATTTAATGTGATGTTAACCTTTAAAATGAGAGAATTGTCTTCCATGTAAAGTTTAACTAGTCAGTGGCCACACCCCTGTGAGGCCAGACATTACATCAGGCGTCATGGAATCAACCTTTTCTCTGAAATGTATAAAACTACCCATGACGAAATGTACATTTCATGCCAAAGAGACCCACGGTAAGCCGGACGTCTCGAATGGTTAAGACCATGCAAACCACAGTGTTAACTAAGGTTGCAAATGGTTGAATTTCTAAGACCAAAACATAACGGGTGACGCTAGTGTGTGAAGTGGTTTAAACTACAACTCTACCAAAGAACAGAATCAGAGCATATTCTAGATGACACAAATTACTAGTCTGCAGTTAGAAATTACGTAAACCTAGAATGAAAATACCGACAACCGCAGAAACATCTATTCTATGAGAACATTTCTATATGATACTCTGAAGTATCCATTCTAACCACCTACGACTTACGACTGATCTTCTGGGAAAGTTAACCAGAGACTCTGATGAACTCTCCAGCAGACGAACAGAGAAGAAAACAATGACATATGGGTGTAAATATATTTATTTATTTATATTTACAGTGGGGAGAACAAGTATTTGATACACTGCCGATTTTGCAGGTTTTCCTACTTACAAAACATGTAGAGGTCTGTAATTTTTATCATAGGTACACTTCAACTGTGAGAGACGGAATCTAAAACAAAAATCCAGAAAATCACATTGTATGATTTTTAAGTGATTAATTTGCATTTTATTGCATGGACATAAGTATTTGATCACCTACCAACCAGTAAGAATTCCGGCTCTCACAGACCTGTTAGTTTTTCTTTAAGAAGCCCTCCTGTTCTCCACTCATTACCTGTATTAACTGCACCTGTTTGAACTCGTTACCTGTATAAAAGACACCTGTCCACACACTCAATCAAACAGACTCCAACCTCTCCACAATGGCCAAGACAGAGAGCTGTGTAAGGACATCAGGGATAAAATTGTAGACCTGCACAAGGCTGGGATGGGCTACAGGACAATAGGCAAGCAGCTTGGTGAGAAGGAAACAACTGTTGGCGCAATTATTAGAAATGGAAGAAGTTCAAGATGACGGTCAATCACCCTCGGTCTGGGGTCCATGCAATATCTCACCTCGTGGGCATCAATGATCATGAGGATGGTGAAGGATCAGCCCAGAACACGGCAGGACCTGGTCAATGACCTGAAGAGAGCTGGGACACAGTCTCAAAGAAAACCATTAGTAACACATACGCCGTCATGGATTAAAATCCTGCAGCGCACGCAAGGTCACCCTGCTCAAGCCAGTGCATGTCCAGGCCCGTCTAAAGTTTGCCAATGACCATCTGGATGATCCAGAGGAGGAATGGGAGAAGGTCATGTGGTCTGATGAGACAAAAATAGAGCTTTTTGGTCTAAACTCCACTCGCCGTGTTTGGAGGAAGAAGAAGGATGAGTACAACCCCAAGAACACCATCCCAACCGTGAAGCATGGAGGTGGAAACATCATTCTTTGGGATGCTTTTCTGCAAATGGGACAGGACGACTGCACCGTATTGAGGGGAGGATGGTGGGGCCATGTATCGCGAGATCTTGGCAACAACCTCCTTCCCTCAGTAAGAGCATTGAAGATGGGTCGTGGCTGGGTCTTTCAGAATGACAACGACCTGAAACACACAGCCAGGGCAACTAAGGAGTGGCTCCGTAAGAAGCATCTCAAGGTCCTGGAGTGGCCTAGCCAGTCTCCAGACCTGAACCCAATAGAAAATCTTTGGAGGGAGCTGAAAGTCCGTTTGCCAGCGACAGCCCCGAAACCTGAAGGATCTGGAGAAGGTCTGTATGGAGGAGTGGGCCAAAATCCCTGCTGCAGTGTGTGCAAACCTGGTCAAGAACTACAGGAAACATATGATCTCTGTAATTGCAAACAAAGGTTTCTGTACCAAATATAAAGTTCTGCTTTTCTGACGTATCAAATACTTATGTCATGCAATAAAATGCAAATTAATTACTTAAAAATCATACAATGTGATTTGCTGGATTTTTGTTTTAGATTCCGTCTCTCACAGTTGAAGTGTACCTATGATAAAAAATTACAGACCTCTACATGCTTTGTAAGTAGGAAAACCTGCAAAATCGGCAGTGTATCAAATACTTGTTCTCCCCACTGTATTTAACCTTTATTTAACCAGGTAGGCTAGTTGAGAACAAGTTCTCATTTACAACTGCGACCTGGCCAAGATAAAGCAAAGCAGTTCGACACACAACAACACAGAGTTACACATGGAATAAACAAACATACAGTCAATAATACAGTAGAAAAAAGTCTATATACAGTTTGTGCAAATGAGGTAAGATGAGGGAGGGAAGGCAATAAATAGGCCATGGTGGTGAAGTAATTACAATATAGCAATTAAACTCTGGAGTGATAGATGGGCAGAAGATGAATGTGCAAGTAGAGATACTGGAGTGCAAAGGAGCAAGATAAATAAATAAATACGGTATGGGGATGAGGATGAGGTAGTTGGATGGGCTAATTACAGATGGGCTATGTACAGGTGCAATGATCTGTAAGCTGCTCTGACAGCTGGTGCTTAAAGTTAGTGAGGGAGATATGAGTCTTCAGCTTCAGTGATTTTTGAAGTTCGTTCCAGTCATTGGCAGCAGAGAACTGGAAGGTAAGGCGGTCAAAGGAGGAATTGGCTTTGGGGGTGATCAGTGAAATATACCTGCTGGAGCGCGTGCTACGGGTTAGTGCTGCTATGGTAACCAGTGTGCTGAGTTAAGGCGGAGCTTTACCTAGCAAAGAATTGTAGATGACCTGGAGCCAGTGGGTTAGGCGACGAGAATGAAGCAAGGGCCAGCCAACGAGAGCATACAGGTCGCAGCGGTGGGTAGTATATGGGGCTTTGGTGACAAAACAAATGGCACTGTGATAGACTGCATCCAATTTGTTGAGTAGAGTGTTGTTTTACGAGGGTATGTTTGGCAGCATGAGTGAAGGATGCTTTGTTGCGAAATAGGAAGCCGATTCTAGACTTCATTTTGGATTGGAGATGCTTAATGAATAGGTTATGGTCCGGTTGAAATATTATCGATTATGTTTGTTAAAAACAACCTTAGGATTGATTATAAAAAACATTTGACATGTTTCTACGACCATTACGGATACTTTTTGGAATTTGTCGAACGGAACGAGGCTGTAGTTTTCTCAACATAACGCGCAACCCAAATGGCGTTTTTTTTCCGGCTTCCTATTTCTCAACAAAGCATCCTTCACTCATGCTGCCAAACATACCCTCGTAAAACTGACTATCCTACCGATCCTTGACTTCGGCGATGTCATTTACAAAATAGCCTCCAACACTCTACTCAGCAATTGGATGCAGTCTATCACAGTGCCATTAATTTTGTCACCAAAGCCCCATATACTACCCACCACTGCGACCTGTATGCTCTCGTTGGCTGGCCCTTGCTTCATATTCGTCGCCAAACCCACTGGCTCCAGGTCATCGATAAGTCTTTGCTAGGTAAAGCTCTGCCTTATCCCAGCTCACTGGTCACCATAGCAGCACCCACCCGTAGCACACGCTCCAGCAGACATATTTCATTGGTCACCCCCAAAGCCAATTCCTCCTTTGGCCACCTTTCCTTCCAGTTCTCTGCTGCCAATGACTGGAACGAATTGCAAAAATAACTGAAGCTGGAGACTCATATCTCCCTCACTAACTTTAAGCATCAGCTGTCAGAGCAGCTTACAGATCATTGCACCTGTACATAGTCCATCTGTAAAATGCCCATCCAACTACCTCATCCCCATATATATATATTTTTTCTTCTCCTTTGCACCCCAGTAGATCTACTTGCACATTCATCTTCTGCACATCTATCACTCCAATGTTTAATTGCTATATTGTAATTATTTCACCACTATGGCCTATTTATTGCCTTACGTATATATACTTTTCTATTGTGTTATTGACTGTATGTTTGTTTATTCCATGTGTAACTCTGTGTTGTTGTTTGTGTCTCACTGCTTTTCTTTATCTTGGCCAGGTCGCAGTTGTAAATGAGAACTTGTTCTCAACTGGCCTACCTGGTTAAAAAAGGTGAAATAAAAAAATAAAAGAAGCATGGTGGTGGCAGCATCATGCTGTGGGGATGTTTTTCATCAGCAGGGACTGGGAAACTGGTTGGAATTGAAGCAATGATGGAGGGTGCTAAATACAGGGGAAATTCTTGAGGGAAACCTGTTTCAGTCTTCCAGAGATTTGAGACTGGGACAGAGGTTCACCTTCCAGCAGTACAATGACCCTAAGCATACTGCTAAAGCAACACTCGGGTGGTTTAAGGGGAAACATTTAAATGTCTTGGAATGGCCTTTTCAAAGCCCAGACCTCAATCCAATTGAGAATCTGTGGTATGACTTAAAGATTGCTGTACACCAGCGGAACCCATCCAACTTGAAGGAGCTGGAGGAGTTTTGCCTTGAAAAATGCAGCTGTAATTGCTGTAATTGCTGCAAAAGGTATTGACTTTAGTCAAAAGGTATTGACTTTTCCGCTGAAAAGTCATGCACGCTCAAGTTATATTTTATTTTCTTATTATTTTTTGTTTGTTTCACAATAAAAAGTATTTTCATAGTGGTAGGCGTGTTGTGTAAATCAAATGATACAAACCCCCCAAAAATCTATTTTAATTCCAGGTTGTAAGGCAAAATGGGAAAAATGGGAAAAATACCAAGGGGATGAATACTTTCATAAGCCACTGTATTAACAGTATTGCAAAAATGTTTGGTTCCTAATGTTAACAACAACTGTCTGTGTCACGAGATTTTCATGATGCTTTATTATAAATTACTACACAATTGGTGACTTATTTTTTAATATATGGTATTGTAGTCAGTTTTAATGAAGAAATTACCAATGATCCATGTTTCAGATAAAGAATGTATTACCAATTCTTATAAACAAGGCTAACCCTCTCCTGCCTTATGCATAATTACTAAATATATGCCTAAATAACATAACCAAAATAAAAATAAATCCTGAACTATGTGGACTGCAGGCATAAATGTGGTACCTACAGAGAACAAGCATCTGTGAAACTGCAACTGTAGTGTCAAGACATTATGTGGGCATTCCTGAGTAAGTTTAACAGGAGATAAACCATAGCAGAAAATACTCTGAAGCAGGCTTGGGTAGAACAGGTTAACTTGGCTTTCAAAGACCTTAGAAAGGCAGGGTAGGATAGATATAGGTCTGTAACAGTTTGGGTCTAGAGTGTCTCCCCCTTTGAAGAGGGGGATGACCGCGGCAGCTTTCCATTCTTTGGATACAAAGGAGAGGTTGAACAGGCTAATAATAGGGGTTGCAACAATTGCGGCGGATAATTTTTAGAAAGAGAGGGTCCAGATTGTCTAGCCCAGCTGATTTGTAGGGTTCCAGATTTTGCAGCTCTTTCAGAACATCAGCTATCTGGATTTGGATTAAGGAGAAATGGGGGAGGCTTAGGCAAGTTGCTGTGGTGGGTGCAGAGTTGTTGACCGGGGTAGGGGTAGCCAGGTGGAAAGCATGGCCAGCCATAGAAAAATGCTTATTGAAATTCTCAATCATCGTGGATATATCGGTGGTGACAGTGTTTCCTAGCCTCAGTGCAGTGGGCAGCTGGGAGGAGGTGCTCTTATTCTCCATTGACTTTACAGTGTCCCAGAACTTTTTGGAGTTTGTGCTACAGGATGCAAATTTCTGTTTGAAAAAGCTTTCCTAACTGCCTGTGTATATTGGTTCTTAACTTCCCTGAAATTTAGATTTTAGAGGGCATTTAGAGGGCAGGTTGGTCAGGATGATATCTATGAGGGTGTCCGTGTTTACGATTTTGGGTTGTACCTGGTAGGTTCCATGATAACTTGTGTGAGATTGAGGGCATCTAGCTTAGATTGTAGGACAGCCGAGGTGTTAAGCATATCCCAGTTTAGGTCACCTAACGGTACAAACTCTGAAGATAAATGGTGGGCAATTAATTCACATATGGTGTCCAGGGCACAGCTGGGGGCTGAGGGGGGTCTGTAACAAGCGGCAACAGTGAGAGACTTATTTCTGGAAAGGTGGATTTTTAAAAGTAGAAGCTTAAACTGTTTGGGCACAGACTTGGAGGGGATGTGGGAAAGGTGTTCTCGGGGTGATGAGAGGTGTTGGGTTTGCGCCAGACATAGCGTTTTCCTTGATGGCCAAAACGCTACATTTTAGTCTCATCTGACCAGAGTACCTTCTTCCATATGTTTGGGGAGTCTCCCACATGCTTTTTGGCGAACACCAAACATGTTTGCTTATTTTTTTCTGGCCACTCTTCCGTATAGCCCAGCTCTGTGGAGTGTACGGCTTAAAGTGGTCCTATGGACAGATACTCCAGTCTCAGCTGTGGAGCGTTGCAGCTCCTTCAGGGTTATCTTTTGTCTCTTTGTTGCCTCTCTGATTAATGCCATCTTTGCCTGGTCTGTGAGTTTTGGTGGCAGGTTGTAATGCAACAAAATAGGAAAAACGCCAAGGGGGGTTGAACACTTTTGCAAGGCACTGTATATGCAAAGGATAAAACTAGAATCTGCACAATTGTAGTATAGAGCAGCAGCAGCTTATAGTTAGTACATTTAATAACACATATTGTTCAGTACGTTATTTTAATCTGAACCATTTTGATTTCTTTGTTAGGGGCCCTGTAGATTTTTTTTCATGGGGCCCCAAAATTCTGGCAATGCCCCTGCCCACACCACCACAGCTTCTCTGTGCTGCCGGTGCATGGAAAATCCCACCAGCTCTATATTATCCCTGTCGTCGTTCAGCCATGACTCGGTGAAACATAAGATATTACAGTTTTTAATGTCCCGTTGGTAGGATAATCTTAAGGCATTTATCCTTGTGTTTGTTCCCTGCAAACAAAACTCAGAGGTTATACTCCACCAAGAGCCCAGCGTTGAGCCTTCTTGTGAGCAAACTCATTTATAATGTCTTTAAAGTTGAATTTTCTAGCTAACTGGTTTTCAATTGAAAGGATGGCAAGGCTGTTCAACCTGTCTTGGCACCTGTCTTGGCACATTGCAGATCTTAGATAGTTCTTTATAAGTTTCAGCTTACTGAAAGCACATTCACCTCCAGCAACTGTTACAGGCATTGTACAGCAGATTGCACACCTCTCCAAAAATGCTCTGTAGCTGCATCTTGTGGATGGCATTTAGGAGCTCTACAGGAGAAAGACCACCTGAAAAAGTGTATATTGTCTATTGAAAAAAAAAATTGTCTTTAGATGTCGCACTTCAATTTCAAATTCATCTGTGAGATCTTTGGAGCACTTGTTTCTCAATTTGTGGCAAGATACACGAATTTGGATTTCAGTAATTTCCCTAAATGTAAGTATTGGTGAAAACTCCTCGCATATAGCTGCAATCG
Source organism: Salvelinus sp. IW2-2015 (assembly GCF_002910315.2). Lineage (NCBI taxonomy): Eukaryota > Metazoa > Chordata > Actinopteri > Salmoniformes > Salmonidae > Salvelinus > Salvelinus sp. IW2-2015. The sequence continues at coordinate 8,216,787 of NC_036863.1, read as the reverse complement.
TGTGGAACCGCATGTCCAAATTACTGATTATACTATCCAGAGCCACATAAAACAGTACGTTGCAAAATCTAGTGTCTGACTTCTGTTCGTTTGCTATGTCATCTTCAGTCTCATCAGGGAAACGTTTTCTTTTTTTCTGGCGGCTCCTCTGTTCACTGTGAAACTGAGTAGTTACACCCATTTCATTTGCCACCATGGAGGCTCTGCCAGAAGAGCATTCCATTGATTACGCAGAGCCTGCATTTCTTCCTGTAGTGCCTTAATGTGCTGCTTCAGTGTCCAGAGAAATATTTCCTGTCTGAAGAATTAGGCTTCTATTCTCAATACACTGCAAAACTTTTACCCAGAAAGTGAGCAGGAAGATTGCCTTGAAAGACATGAAGTAGCTTTTCAGACCTTTTTACCTCAGATTTGGCTTCATTTGTCAGCCTGCAGGTAGCAAGAAGCATTTCTAGGGCTTTGATGATGGTAAATGAGTTGCCACTGGTCGGACCGCAGCAATATGCGCACTCCATCGCATGCATGTTTGAAAGGTTAAGACAGCAGCCAGTCTTTTCCTTGAGAATGGCCCATCGCTCTGGGCTGGCACTGAACAGATTGTAAAGACGATTCACACAGCCAAAAAGGTTGATACTTCTGGGCACGACTGAGCTGCATGTACACCCACAAGATTAAGAGTATGGGGAGCACAAGGGGAGTATGTTGCCATTGGATTCTTTTGCTTAAACTCCCTTCACTTTCCGTGACATATATTTGCACCATTATCATAGCCTTGACCACAGCAATCTGCTATGTCAATACCACTCAAAATAATTTCAGAAATTTCACTGCCTGTCTTTCTAACAAAGTCTTTAAATTCAAGCAAAACTTTCAATTATTTCCTATTCAACTGTTCCCTGAACTTCACCTTTGTGTACATGTCTCACCAATAATACATTTAGCTCTCAGTATGGGAAATGTCTGGAGTTGCATCACATATAAGCGAGTAATAGATTTCATCTTCTCTTTCATAAGGTATTGTTTTTAAAACCCTTTGACCACATATTCCTATGAACTCGTTTTGGCTCTCAGGGCTGAGGTTATGAGTCAGTCGTGCTCCTTTATTTTTGTCCCTGACTTTCTGTAAGTGCTCAGGTAATAGAGGGTCATAATTTGACAACAGTTCCAGTAAGCCTAGGTAATGTCCATTATGCACATCATCAAGATTGAGTGATTTCCCACGGAATGGCAGATTCCTAGTTGCTAAGTACAGCGTCACATCCAAAATCCTTTTTAGAAGTGCTCTGGGTTGGAGCCCGTTTTGTCATTCCCACTGCCTTAAAGCGGCACAGCCGTCCCCAAGACGTCCTCCTCGGGACGTAAGCAAAGCCTCGGATGTCTCTGCCGTTCCCACTGAGTACCATGACCTCCTGGAGGAATTCAGTAAGGCACGGGCTACTTCTCTTCCCCTGCACCGTCCTTATGATTGTGCCATTGATCTCCTCACAGGCACCACACCACCTCGTGGTCGGCTGTATTCTCTATCCAGCCCAAAGACCAAGGCCATGGAGGAGTACATTGAGGATTCTCTGGCTACTGGAGGCATCCGTCCGTCTGCATCTCCTGCCGGCGTGGGGTTTTTCTTTGTGGAGGAAAGGGACAAGACCCTGCATCCGTGCATTGACTACCGGGGTCTTAATGATATAACGATCAAGAATCGTTACCCCTTGTGACGACTTCTGCCGAAGTCGGTTCCTCTCCCTACTTTTCATTTATCCATTGGTTTTGTCTTTGTTTCCCACACACCTGGTTTTAATTTCCCAATTACTGGTCATGTATTTAACCCTCTGTTTCCCGCATGTCTTTGTGTGTGATTGTTTATTGTTCATGTCGGTACGTTTCCGGATGGTTTTGTCCGGGTGCTGTTTTCACCCGTGTTTTGTGGCAACCGTTATTGTTCGCACATTGGTACTGTTACTTGTGCTATTTTCTTGAGTAAAGTGCGTTGTTCACTCATCTCTGCTCTCCTGCGCCTGACTTCATGCACCAGCTACACCCACCGCCTGACACCCCTACCACTCCTCTCCTCGGCTTTCAAACCTCTCCAGGTGGCCACCATTTTTTCCAAGCTGGACCTTCGGAATGCCTACTATCTGGTTCGGATACGCGAAGGAGATGAGTGGAAGACAGCATTTAACACAGCCAGCGGACATTATGAGTACCAGGTCATGCTGTTTGGACTCACCAACGCCCCCTCTGTCTTCCAGGCCCTGATAAACGATGTTCTCCGGGACATGCTAAATCGTTTTGTGTTTGTCTACCTTGACGACATCCTGTTTTTTTCCCGGTCTTCCCAAGAACACGTTCTCCATGTCAGACAAGTCCTTCAGCGCCTCCTTGAGAACCAGTTGTTTGTGAAAGCTGAGAAGTCTGAGTTCCACCGCTCTACAATCTCCTTTCTGGGATAAGTCATCACTGATGGAAATGTCCAAATGGATCCTGAAAAGGTGAAAGCAGTGGTAGATTGGCCTCAACCTACGTCCAGGGTGCAGTTACAAAGTTTCCTGGAGTTCGTTAACTTCAAACGCTGTTCCATTTGGGGCTACAGCACCCTGGCGGCCCCCCTCTTTGCACTCACCTCTCCCAAAGTACCGTTCACATGGTCTCTAGTTGTTGACAGAGCCTTTGTGGACCTGAAGCATCGGTTCACCACAGCACCCATCCTCGTCCATCTGGACCCGTGTCATCAATATGTGGTAGAGGTTGATGCTTCTGATGTTGGAGTGGGGTGGGGGTCATCCTGTCCCAGCGATCTTCCCAGGACCAAAAGCTCCATCCCTGTGCCTTCCTGTCCCATCGTCTCAATCCGGCAGAAATTAACTATGACGTAGGCAACCGAGAACTTCTGGCGGTCAAGATTGCGCTGGAAGAGTGGAGGCCCCCGGCTGGAAGGAGCAGAACAGCCATTTTTGGTTTGGACCAACCATAAAAATGTGGAAAATCTCGGTAAAGCCAGGCTCCTTAACTCCAGGCAGGCTCGGTTGGCTTTTACAAGATTAATTTTTACAAGATTCATACAGTATTTACAATATTCAACTTCACCATTTCCTACCGCCCAGGGTCCAAAAATGTGAAGCCTGACGCCCTCTCCCGCCTATACAGTTCCTCTGCCACACCCTCGGGTCTCCGAAACCATTCTCCCTATCTCATGCCTTGCGGCTTCAGTGGGTTGGGGTATTCAATCAACTTTATTTATAAAGCCCATTTTACATCAACTGATGTCACAAAGTGCTGTACAGAAACCCAGCCTAAAACCCCAAACAGCAAGCAATGCAGATGTAGAAGCACGGTTGCAAGGAAAAACTCCCTCGAAAGGCCAGAACCTAGGAAGAAACCTAGAGAGGAACCAGGATATGAGGGGTGGCCAGTCCTCTTCTGGCTGTGCCGGGTGGAGATTATAACAGAACATGGCCAAGATGTTCAAACGTTCATAGATGACCAGCAGGGTCAGATAATAATAATCACAGTGGTTGTAGAGGGTGCAATAGGTCAACACCTCTGGAGTAAATGTTAGTTGGCTTTTCATAGCCGATCATTCAGAGTTAGAGACAACAGGTGCGGTAGAGAGAGAGTCCAAAACAGCAGGTCCGGGACAAGGTAGCACATCAGGTCAGGGATCCATAGCCGCAGGCAGAACAGTTGAAACTGGAGCAGCAGCATGACCAGGTAGACTGGGGACAGCAAGGAGTCATCAGGCCAGGTAGTCCTGAGGCATGGTCCGAGGGCTCAGGTCCTCCGAGAGAAGAGAGAGAGAGAAAGAGAGAAAGAGAGAAAGAGAGAGAATTAGAGGAAGCATACTTAAATTCACACAGGACACCGGATGAGACAGGAGAAATACTCCAGATATAACAGACTGACCCTAGCCCCCCGACACAAACTATTGCAGCATAAATACTGGAGGCTGAGACAGGAGCGGTCAGGAGACACTGTGGCCCTGTCCGACAATACTCCCAGACAGGGCCAAACAGGCAGGATATAACCCCACCCACTTTGCCAAAGTACAGCCCCCACACGACTAGAAGGATATCTTCAACCACCAACCTACTACCCTGAGACAAGGCTGAGTATAGCCCACGAAGATCTCCCACACGACACGAACCCGAAGGGGGTGCCAACCCGGACAGGAAGATCATGTCAGTGACTCAACCCACTCAAGTGATGCATGGAAGAGCACCATTAAGCCAGTGACTCAGCCCCAGTAATAGGGTTAGAGGCAGAGAATCCCAGTGGTGAGAGGGGAACCAGCCAGGCAGAGACTATGACCAGGTGAAAAAACTTTTCCAAGGATGTCCTTTGGTAGTTGTCATAATTACTGTGTAAGTCTATGGAAGAGGGTGAGAACCATGAGCTTCCTAGGTTTTGTATTGAAGTCAATATACCCAGAGGAGGACGGAAACTAGCTGTCTTCCGGCTATACCAGTGTGCTGTTGAGGCAACTGTAGACCGTCATTGAAAACCAGTGTGTTTTAATAAATTATTTGGTGACGTGAATATATTTAATATAGTTTTATCTAAAAAGTTTAACTTTTTTAATGTTTCACTATTTTTATGAAATTCACTGAGGAGGATGGTCCTACCCCTTCCTTCTCTGAGGAGCCTCTACTGATCCACATGTACTATCAGGGTTGTTGATAAAGGACCCGGTAACAACAATTGTAACAAGCCACACCCAGTCATTAAGTCATTAAGTGTAACCCATGTAACAGTATAACTTTAGACCGCCCCCTCGCCCCGACACGGGCGCGAACCAGGGACCTTCTGCACACATCAACAACAGTCACCCACGAAGCGTCGTTACCTATCGCTCCACAAAAGCCGCGGCAACCAGTGATCCGGGTCAACAGCATCAATGTAACAGTATAACTTTAGTACCGTCCCCTCGCCCCGACACGGGCGCGAACCAGGGACCCTCTGCACACATCAACAACTGACACCCACGAAGCGTCGTTACCCATCGCTCCACAAAAGCTATTGGAGAAAGCCCTGCCTCCAGCTGTTTGCTTAGAAATTCTAGGGACAGTAAAGAGGCCGGCGTTTTGTGACCGTAGCATACAGTTGAAGTCGGAAGTTTACATACACTTAGGTTGGAGTCATTAAAACTCGTTTTTCAACCACTCCACAAATTTCTTGTTAACCTCTCTAGGGTATATGGGACGGTAGCGTCTCACCTCGTCAACAGCCAGTGAAACTGCAGGGCTCCAAATTCAAAACAACAGAAAACCCATAATTAAAATTCCTCAAACATACAAGTATTTTACACCATTTTACACCAGTTGTTGTAAATCTAGCCACAGTGTCCGATTTCAAAAAAAGCCTTTACGACGAAAGCAAACCAAACGATTATGTTCGGTCAGAGCCAAGTCACAGAAAAACAGCCATTTTTCCAGCCAAAGAGAGGAGTCACAAAAAGCAGAAATAGAGATAAAATGAATCACTATGATGATCTTCATCAGATGACACTCATAGGACTTCATGTTACACAATACATGTATGTTTTGTTCGGTAAAGTTCATATTTATATCCCAAAATCTAAGTTGACATTGGCGTGTTATGTTCAGTAGTTCCAAAACATCCGGTGATTTTGCAGAGAGCCACATCAATTTACAGAAATACTCATAATAAACATTGGTAAAAGATATTTTTTATAAGGAATTTTAGATCCACTTCTCCTTAATGCAACCGCTGTGTCAGATTTAAAAAAAACTTTACGGAAAAAGCACACCATGCAATAATCTGAGTACAGCGCTCAGAGACCAACACAACCCAAAGAGATATCCGCCATATTGTGTAGTCAACAGATGTCAGAATAGCATTATAAATATTCACTTACCTTTGATGATCTTCATCAGAATGCACTCCCAGGAATCCCAGTTCCACAATAAATGTTTGTTTTGTTCGATGAAGTCCATCATTTATGTCCAAATACATTATTTTTGTTCGCGCGTTTAGCCCAGCAATCAAAATTCATGACGCGCGATCACTAGGTGCAGACGAAAAGTCAAAAAGTTCCGTTACAGTCCGTAGAAACATGTCAAATGACGTAAAGAATCAATCTTTAGGATGTTTTTAACATAAATCTTCAATGATGCTCCAACCGGAGAATTCCTTTGTCTTCAGAAATGCAATGGAACGCAAACTAACTCTCTCACGTGAACACGCCTGGTCAGCTCGTGGCTCTCTGGCAGACCTCTGACTCATTCCCCTCTCACTTCACAGTAGAAGCCTCAAACAAGGTTCTAAAGACTGTTGACATCTAGTGGAAGCCTTAGGAAGTGTAATATGGCTCCATTTCCACTGTATCTTGGATAAGCAAAGAGTTGAAAAACTACAAACCTCAGATTTCCCACTTCCTGGTTGGATTTTTTCTCAGGTTTTTGCCTGCCATATGAGTTCTGTTATACTCACAGACATCATTCAAACAGTTTTAGAAACTTCAGAGTGTTTTCTATCCTAGCATCTGGGCCTGAGTAGCAGGCAGTTTACTCTGGGCACGCTTTTCATCCGGACGTGAAAATACTGCCCCCTACAACAAAGAAGTTAACAAACTATAGTTTTGGAAAGTCTGTTAGGACATCTACTTTGTACATGACACAAGTAATTTTTCCAACAATTGTTTACAGACAGATTATTTCACTTATAATTCACTGTATCACAATTCCAGTGGGTCAGAAGATTACATACACTAAGTTGACTGTGCCTTTAAACAGCTTGGAAAATTCCAGAAAATGATGTCATGGCTTTAGAAGCTTCTGATAGGCTAATTGACATAATTTGAGTCAATTGGAGGTTTACCTGTGGCTGTATTTCAAGGCCTACCTTCAAACAGTGCCTATTTGCTTGACATCATGGGAAAATCAAAAGAAATCAACCAAGACCTCAGATTTTTTTTTTATAGATCTCCACAAGTCTGGTTCATCCTTGGGAGCAATTTTCAAACACCTGAAGGTACCACGTTCATCTGTACAAACAATAGTACGCAAGTATAAACACCATGGGACCATGCAGCCGTCAGGAAGGAGACGAGTTCTGTCTCCTAGAGATGACGTACTTTGGTGCGAAAAGTGCATATCAATCCCAGAACAACAGCAAGGACCTTGTGAAGATGCTGGAGGAAACAGGTACACAAATATCTATATCCACAGTAAAACGAGTCCTATATCAACATAAATGTCCTCTGGTCTGATGAAACAAAAATAGAACTGTTTGGCCATAATGACCATTGTTATGTTTGGAGGAAAAAGGGGGAGACTTGCAAGCCGAAGAACACCATCCCAACCGTGAAGCACGGGGGTGGCAGCATCATGTTGTGGGTGGGCTTTGCTGCAAGATGGACTGGAGCACTTCACAAAATAGATGGCATCATGAGGAGAGAAAATTATGTGGATATATTGAAGCAACATCTCAAGACATCAGTCAGGAAGTTAAAGCTTGGTCGCAAATGGGTCTTCCAAATGGACAATGACCCCAAGCATACTTCCAAAGTTGTGGCAAAATGACTTAAGGACAACAAAGTTAAGGTATTGGAGTGGCCATCACAAAGCCCTGACCTCAATCCTATAGAAAATTTGTGGGTGGAACTGAAAAAGCATGTGTGAGCAAGATGGCCTACAAACCTGACTCAGTTACACCAGCTCTGTCAGAAGGAATGGGCCAAAATTCACCCAACTTATTGTGGGAAGCTTGTGGAAGGCTACCCGAAACGTTTGACCCAAGTTCAACAATTTAAAGACAATGCTACCATATACTAATTGAGTGTATGTAAACTTCTGACCCACTGGGAATGTGATGAAAGAAATAAAAGCTTAAATAAATCATTCTCTCTACTATTATTCTGACATTTCACATTCTTAAAATAAAGTGGTGATCCTAACTGATCTAAAACAATTTTTACTAGGATTAAATGTCAGGAATTGTGAAAAACGGAGTTTAAATGTATTTGGCTAAGGTGTATATAAACTTCCGACTTCAACTGTACGTGTAGGTATGTACGGACCAAATCGGAAAGATAGGTAGGAGCAAGCCCATGTATTGCTTTGTAGGTTAGCAGTAAAACCTTGAAATCAGCCCGAGCCTTAACAGGAAGGCTAGCACTGGAGTAATATGATACATTTTTTGGGTTCTAGTCATGTTTCTAGCACCCGTGTTTAACACTAACTGAAGTTTATTTAGTGTTTTATCCGGGTAGCCGGAAAGTAGAGCATTGCAGTAGTCTAATCTAGAAGTGACAAAAGCATGGATTCATTTTTCTGCATAATTTTTGGACAGAAAGTTTCAGATTTTTGCAGTGTTACGAAGATGTAAAAAAGCTGTCCTTGAAATATTCTTGATATGTTCGTTAATAGAGAGATCAGGGTCCAGAGTAACGCCAAGGTCCTTCACAGTTTTATTTGAGATGACTGTACAACCATCAAGATTAATGGTCAGATTCAACAGAAGATCTCTTTGTGTCTTGGGACCTAGAACTAGCATCTCTGTTTTGTCCGAGTTTAAAAGTAAAACATTTGCCCCCATCCACATCCTTATGTTTGAAACACAAGCTTCCGGCGAGGGCAATTTTTGGGCTTTACCATGTTTCATCGAAATGTACAGCTGTGTATTGTCCGCATAGCAGTGAAAGTTGACATTATGTTTCCAAATAACATCACCAAGAGGTAAAATATATAGTGAAAACAATTGTGGACCTAAAACGGAACCTTGAGGAACACCAAAATTTACAGTTGATTTGTCAAAAGACAAACCATCCACAGAGACAAACTGATATCTTTCCTACAGATAAGATCTAAACCAGGCCAGAACTTGTCCGTGTAGACCAATTTGGGTTTCCAATCTCTCCAAAAGAATGTGGTGCTCGATGATATCAAAAGTAGCACTAAGGTCTAGGAGCATGAGAACAGATGCAGAGCCTTGTTCTGAAGCCATAAAAAGGTAATTTACCACCTTCACGAAGTGCAGTCTCAGTGCAATGATGGGGTCTAAAACCAGACTGAAGCGTTTCGTATGCATAGAACAGCTTTTTCTAAATTGTTTGAGAGGAATGGGAGATTCGATATAGGCCGATTGTTTTTTAAATTTTCTGGGTCAAGGTTTGGTTTTTTCAAGAGAGGCTTTATTACTGCCACTTTTAGTGAGTTTGGTACACATCCGGTGGATAGGGAGACGTTTATTATATTCAACATAGGAGGGCCAAGCACAAGAAGCAGCTCTTTCAGTAGTTTAGTTGGAATAGGGTCCAGCATGCAGCTTGAAGGTTTAGAGGCCAAGACTATTTTCATCATTGTGTCAAGATATATAGTACTAAAACACTTGAGTGTCTCCCTTGATCCTAGGTCCTGGCAGTGTTGTGCAGACTCAGGACAACTGAGCTTTGGAGAAATACGCAGATTTGAAGAGGAGTCCGTAATTTGCTTTCTAATGATCAAGGTCTTTTCGTCAAAGAAATTCATGAATTTATCACTGCTGAAGTGAAAGCCATCCTCTCTTGTGGAATGCTGCTTTTTAGTTAGCTTTGCGACAGTATCAAAAATAGATTTTGGAGTGATCTTATTCTCCGCAATTAAGTTGGAAATATAGGATGACCACGCAGCAGTGAGGGCTCTTCGATCCTGTACGGCACTGTCTTTCCAAGCTAGTTTGGTGTAGGGCCATTTCCGTTCCAATTTTCTGGAAGCTTGCTTCAGGGCTCGGGTATTTTCTGTATACCAGGGAGCTAGTTTCTTATGGCGAATGTTTTTTGTTTTTAGGGGTGCGACTGCATCTCGGGTATTACGCAAGGTTAAATTTAGTTCCTCAGTTCGGTGATTAACTGATTTTTGTACTCTGACATCCTTGGGTAGGTGGAGGGAGCCTGGAAGGGCATCTAGGAATCTTTGGGTTGTCCGAGAATTTATAGCGCGGCTTTTGATGATCCTTGGTTGGGGTCTGAGCAGATTATTTGTTGCAATTGCAAAAGTAATAAAATGGTGGTCCGATAGTCCAGGATAATGAGGAAAAACTTTAAGATCCACAATATTTATTCCACAGGACAAAACTAGGTCCAGAGTTTGACTGTGGCAGAGAGTAGGTCCGGAGACAAGTTGGACAAAACCCACTGAGTTGATGATGGCTTCGAAAGCCTTTTGGAGTGTGTCTGTGGACTTTTCCATATGAATATTAAAGTCACCAAAAATGTGAATATTATCTGCCATGACTACAAGGCCCGATAGGAATTCAGGGAACTCAGTGAGGAACGCTATATACGGCCCAGGAGGCCTATAAACAGTAGCTATAAAAAGTTATTGAGTAGGCTGCATAGATTTCATGACTAGAAGCTCAAAAGACAAAAATGCAGTAATTGTTTTTGTAAATTGAAAATAGATATCGTAAATGTTAGCGACAGCTCCGCCTTTGCGGGATGCGCGCGGGATATGGTCACTAGTGTAACCAGGAGGAGAGGCCTCATTTAACACAGTCAATTCATCAGGCTTAAGCCATGTTTCAGTCAGGCCAATCACATCAAGATTATGATCAGTGATTAGTTCATTGACTATAACTGCCTTGGAAGTGAGGAATATAACATTAAGTAGCCCTATTTTGAGATGTGAGATATCACAATCTCTTTCAATAATGACAGGAATGGAGGAGGTCTTTATTCCAGTGAGATTGCTAAGGCGAACACCGCCATGTTTAGTTTTGCCCAACCTAGATTGAGGCACAGACACAATTTCAATGGGGATAGCTGAGCTGACTGCACTGACTGTGCTAGTGGCAGACTCCAATAAGCTGGCAGTCTGGCTATCTCATTGTGGAGCTTGGGGAGTTAGAGCCCTGTCTAAGTTCGTAGATAAGATGAGAGCACCCCTCCAGCTAGGATGGAGTCCGTCACTCCTCAACAGGCCAGGCTTGGTCCTGTTTGTGGGTGAGTCCCAGAAAGAGAGCCAATTATCTACAAATGCTATCCTTTGGGAGGGGCAGAAAACAGTTTTCAACCAGCGATTGAGTTGTGAGACTGCTGTAGAGCTCATCGCTCCCTCTAACTGGGAGGGGGCCAGAGACTATTACTCGATGCTGACACATCTTTCTAGCTGATTTACACGCTGAAGCTATGTTGCGCTTGGTGACCTCTGACTGTTTCATTCTAACACTGTTGGTGCCGATGTGGATAACAATATCCCTTTACTCTTTACAATCGCCAGTTTTAGCCTTAGCCAGCACTATCTTCAGATTAGCCTTAACGTTGGTAGCCCTGCCCCTGGTAAACATTGTATGATCGCTGGATGATTCTTTTTAAGTCTAATACTATGGGTAATGGAGTCGCCAATGACTAGGGTGTTCAATTTGTCAGAGCTAATGGTGGGAGGCTTCGGCGTCGCAGACCCCTTAACGGGTGGAGTAGAGACCAGAGATGACTCTGACTCTGACTCCGACTCGTTGCTTAATGGAGAGAAGCGGTTGAACGTTTCTGTCGGCTGAATGAGGGACACCGGTTGAGCATTCCCTGCAATCCTCTGCATCAGAGTCTGTCTGACAGCTTCTGCTGTGATTTTGCCTACCTGGGGCTGAGTGAGTAAACGAAGGGAATTTTAGGTTTAATGTTCGCTCCTACAAAGGTTACCATACTAAAAATCTACTACTGAAAGAAAATACTTTTTAATTTTACACATATCAAATAGAATACGTATTTAAGTGTGTCTAAGTCATCATGTGCCTAACTTTACAATTTAAAAATGGTCTAGTTATGCTGCTACTGCTACACAACAACTGCCTCACCTCCAAGGTCTGCTGTTTCAACTTCATGTAGTAGACCCATGTTGGGATCTTTGTCTACAGCAGTAGTAGTAGTAGCATCTGCAGTATGGATAGGAAGTCTACATGTTAGGTTTTAATTTTAGCCTAGCTAGCTAACAAATATCACGCAAATATTGGGGAATACAGTTGTAATAATATCTAAATAATAGCTAATTAGCTAGCCATAGCTGGTAGTGGTAGCTCATCATCATCATGTTAATAATTACTGCTCTGACCGAGCTGAGTGAGTCCACGGTAGGCAGCTACTTGTAGCTAGCAAGCTATCAAGCTAGCTATATTGGCTAGCTAGGCTACTCAGTTCGGCAGGCCGTCTGCACTGACTTACCACTCAAATCCTTCTCCTAATTTTTTTTCTGGGAAAAAACGAGTCATTCTTTTGTCTAACATTTTTAAAATAATAAACAAATAATTCTCTAAACATTTCAGGGCCCCTACCAGGCTAGGGCCCCATGAATCATTCATGCCCCCCCCCCCCCCCCCTTAACGATGCCCTTGGATGTGGGTGTGTGTCTATTTGTCAATAACAGCTGGTGATCGATGTCTAATATTAAAGAAGTCTTGAGGTATTGCTCGCCTGAGGTAGAGTACCTTATGCAAAGCTGTAGACCACACTATCTACCAAGAGAGTCCTCATCTATATTATTCGTAGCCGTCTATTTACCACCACAGACCAATGCTGGCACTAAGACAGCACTCAACCAACTCTATCCATATTCCATATGTGCATGTAAGTAATGTTTTGTAATTACACATTTGAAAGTCGCCTGTGAATTACCACGTCAATAACTCGCACCAAAATCTGACCTTGTTACATTTAACTACAAGGTGCCACTATCATCGAATCCACATCAGTGGCGGTCGGTGGCGTTGAAGACGAGGGAGGACGAAAAATGTTTTTATGAGCATGACCTTATTTCTATTACAGCATATTGAATGACTGTCATTCATATTCCATTCACCCAGCTCAATGTAACATTGATAGGTTTAGGCTACTACATGAGACTCAAATTTCCCTTTACCAATCATGAGGTTGCTACAACCTAGCCTATGAATGAAAGTTTACAACGTAAGAGCACAGGTCGAGAGAAATTTGAGTAATCAAGATGACAGACATTGACACATTCAATACTGTCTTGCTCACCCTTGCCTGCATCTAGCTGATCCAGGGTGTAATCATTAGTCCAACAGTTCCAAACGAGAGATTCTTTCGAACAAATTTAGGTATGTTTATCCCTGTTTGGTCCTGTATGCTTCAGCTTAAGAAATGTTTTTCAACAGAATCGGTGGAATGAATGCACCCCTGATCACACGCAAACACAGTTCACTTTCATAGCAGCCACATAACAGCATGATCGCTTTGATTGTTATATTCCTTCTCGCATCTACGCGCTCTCCTTCTCTCACCTTGTCCCTTCGCTTGTGGACTTCAGTCCACAACACATCAGGTTTCTATGACCAGGTGAAAAAACTTTTCCAAGGATGTCCTTTGGTAGTTGTCATAATTACTGTGTAAGTCTATGGAAGAGGGTGAGATCCATGAGCCTCCTAGGTTTTGTATTGAAGTCAATATACCCAAAGGAGGACGGAAACTAGCTGTCTTCCGGCTATACCAGTGTGCTGTTGAGGCAACTGTAGACCGTCATTGAAAACCAGTGTGTTTTAATAAATTATTTGGTGACGTGAATATATTTAATATAGTTTTATCTAAAAAGTTTAACTTTTTTAATGTTTCACTATTTTTATGAAATTCACTGAGGAGGACGGTCCTACCACTTCCTTCTCTGAGGAGCCTCTACTGATCCACATGTACTATCAGGGTTGTTGATAAAGGACCCGGTAACAACAATTGTAACAAGCCACACCCAGTCATTAACTACTGGTCATATTAAGATAGTTTATTTCTATGTTATGACCGTAAATCAACGGCTATAGTGAATCAAGTGTAATGTAAGAACAATGTAGTTACATAGGATATACTTATAATTATCATGTACCCACCCAGGAGCAAGCAACTTAAAGTGAAACCCAGTAGGGTATAACCTTTATAATTACTATCTAGTTACAATGTAGCAACCCCTGCAAGACAACAGGCTGACCAGGAGAAATTAGGAGACAGGGGAACATTAGGTATAACCCTTGTCGTGTCTGGACTATCATTAAATGTGAAAACTGTTATTTTATCAAATCCATTCTCTATGTGTAATTATTATCACGTGACTAAACTAATCATGTAAACTTAATTAACTAGGAAGTCGGGGCTCCACGGAAAGATGTTGAGCTATAATTTTCCGAATTTTAATATCTGATCGATTAGTCATTCTCATTAATGTATATTTATTACCTTGTAAGTTTCATTCCAAACATCGTAAAATTCTTGGTTATCTGCACGAACTCTAGCATAAATGATGAATCAGCGATATACAAATTGGCTTAATTATTTATTTACTAACTAATCAAATCACAGAAATACATGAAAACACATGTAATCCGGTTTCAGAGCTGGTCATGGGTGCACCTCAGCCACGCTCAAAGTCTTAATCGTAGGTCAGCAATTTTATTTTCCAATTATTGCACGTTAGCCAATAGAACGGATGGCAGTGGGAGTTTACTCGCTCACCTACGAATTCTCAGAAGGCAGCCCAACCTCCGCCCCCTTTTTTTCTGTCTTTTCTTCACGCAAATGACAGGGATTTGGGCCTGTTCCAGGGAAGGCAGTATATCCTTCTCGTCGGACTCGTTAAAGGAAAAAGCTTCTTCCAGTTCGTGGTGAGTAATCGCTGTTCTGATGTCCAGAAGTTATTTTTGGTCATAAGAGACGGTAGCAGCAACATTATGTACGAAATATGTTAAAAAACAAGTTACAAACAATGCAAAAAAACTAACAAAATAGCACAGTTGGTTAGGAGCATGTAAAACGTCAGCCATCCTCTTCGGCGCCATCTTATCATCTTATATAGTGGGCCCCTGTAGGTCCTGGTCAAAAGTAGTGCACGACATAGGGAATAGGGTACTATTTGGGATGCAAACTACCACACTGAGCAGTTTAGACTAGAATTCACAGGGCTCCATATGAAACATTTAGCTCTTAACAAAATAGGACATAAGCCACACTGTCGTCATGAGTACGTTAGTGTTTTACATTATGTTTGTTCCTTCCAAGGCTGCATCATGCCAGAACCGTTAGTCCCAGTTGTCGGCGACAATAATTGTTTTCGCTTTTTTGTCCTCGCCTCGCTCGTTATATTTATTCGTTTGAGTTGTTTATCTGTCCTGACACATATTCCCAGGCCTTCGTCTCATTCGCTTTCTGGAATTCTCCTCAGACTTTTGCTTGTTTGTTTTTCCAATGGGACAGCACTTGCCAAATGTTGTTGTGCCTCCACAACACTTGAATACAACTGCATTCATGTTGCATTGAGGAAATGCATAGATGTGGAATTGTGGTCTAGCACCCTCTGCGAGTCAGAAACAACCGGATGCATCCAGTTTTCAGGGTAAATGGAAACAGAGACTGACTTGGAAAGAGAGCCTGACTTTCAATTTGACAGTATCTTTTTCTCATCAGGACTAGAAAGAAAGAAACGCCTCTCTGGCATGTCTTTTATGGCTGTTACGTTACATTAGTGGCCTAGAAACAGAATTCTTCAAGCAGCTGTACTCAGGACAAACAGTCTAAATAACACGCCGTGTCCTATCTCGCCTTGTTAAATAGGTAATAAATGGAAAGGAATAATAATAATAATACAAAATTGCTGTTCATTTACAGACATAAATCACAAAGCTCTTTACATTGTGAGCAACCATTAAAATAAAAAGCTTGCCTCCCTCTAGCTAGGTCAAATAATGACCAAAGCTGACAACAACAAAAATGATATCTGCTGTTCAATTTCATGCTAGAGGAGTTACATTATTGTGCTATATCCCTTTGATGAAAAGTGTGAGCTCGCTGCATCGTAATCAAGTTAGTCCGGCTGGAACACAGTCACAGACCAGCCTGGTGGTGCAATTTTTTTAGTTTAATTTTACACTTGGACCTACCAGGTCACCAAATGCTGAAAAATAGTAACACAACAAATTATTTAATAAACAATGTTTCTTTGACCTGCTACAACCAGGAGGGAGTTGTAACCGGCCATGTGGTGTGAACCGTGGTGTGAACCATAAACTTAGAATGGAAATACCCATTCAAGTCAATTATGCATAGCATAGCCATGAGTTTACCAGTCAAACTGCCATGGTCAGAGGTTTTATTTCCGTTCTACTCATTCTAATTTTATGGTGTGACCCCTTGTCTATGAATCCTCTGGAGTATCCCATATGTTTACCATGATTGACCTGCAACTGACATGGTTGTAGGGAGGTCTTCGTCAATATGCTAGATCAAAATGTAATAGCTGTATCAATGTAGCTCAATATCCATCAACCCTGTACGCCTCTAACAAAGTTACGGTGAAAAAATATTGCTGTGTTTTTTGGGGGTTGAATCATTTGTAGGTTGGAGGTGTTGCCCATCCCCATAGGTACCATTTTGCATTAGGCCTGCAGGCCCATTGTTTAGGGAAAGCTATGGCATTATGTAGCTAAAAAGAGGGAGAACATTTTTAAACCAAGGCTGTATAATGTAGAATTAGAAGTCAGATGTCCAGCAACTGCTATGTACTGTACATTTCTCATTCCCATTCACAATCATGCAATGACATTCCATACACATTCATCCTGGCCATGACTGTTGTTCCAGTCATACTTTATCCTATGATTAGACGAGACACAGACATACAGCCAGACCCAAGGCTTTATCTGTGCTTGATTGAGCTAGCCTTGCTTAATGGACCATTAGAATAGTCAAAAAATGGTAAACCAAGCCGATCTGACACTCTAGGCAGACTAGAGCAAACGCTCACAGTATTTGAAAGATTTAAAGTAGTGTTTGGTCTGATACAGATGCAGTATAAACGCTGACACACTCCTCCCCACGTGTAGAAGCCAGGTCATGCATCCAGACATTGTACAAGACAAAGGCCCTAATGAGGAAGGACAGCACGTCCATGAGTAAAGCCATTAAGTCACAGCCGAAAAGTCTTGAAGAGTACCCGTCTCAATGCAAAGAGACACCTGCTATTGCCTAATGGGCAGTGGTGGGCAGGAGAATCCATCGAGTGGTGCAATCTTAATGTCAGGGGTGCCACTCGGTATCTCAGGGGGCGTCGGGCCCAAAGTTTGAAAAGATTTTTGTTGAGTCGTGTTTTATTTTATTTTATTGTTCCTCCTCACAGAATAGGAGCCCTCATTGTTTAAGGAGGTTCCCAATTTAAGAAGGTTCAGCAGTGTTCAAACTGAAGATTCAAATGTGTGCTGAAAAGCAATTAATAATGCAATGAGCACTGAGAATGAGTGAGAATAAGGTCTTAAGATTTTGTTATTTTCATGTCATAATTAATTATGAAGATAGAATATGATGCAGCCAAATGAAGTCACAGGTAAAAGTGTCTGACACACATAGCAACATTCTATTTCATAAAACGCTGAATCCTTATAATAACAGTCATGTCCTCATGTGGCTCAGTTGGTAGAGCATGGCACTTGCAACACTGAGGTTGTGGGTTCAATTCCCAAGGGAGACCAGTATGATGAAAGTATCAAAATGTATGCACTCACTACTGTAAATTGCTCTGGGTTAGTGTCTGCTAAATGACTCAAATGTAAACTATTGTACTGTATGCTCAGAGGAATACACATACAGTAACCACAACCTCTCTTTCTCCCACTTCCTTCTTAAGGTATCCGCATGCTTCCCAGCCAAAACAGTTTGTGCTTATATTATGGTGACGTTTTTGTTAGTTTTGACTTCTGTCAGGGTTTTTTCTGCTGTTCAGGCACACAACATTTTCTCTGGAGTCTACGCCCCTTCGGCGGTGATTGGTCAACAGTAGGGAGTCTTCAATAAAGTCTTTGTTGTCATTCAACGAGAGATGACTCGTTTTCATGCTATTTTTTTTATTGAGAAATACTGCACCAAACATCTTAGATGTAAAATTGCGCGACGAAGATCTCTTCGGCAAAAACGTCAAAATTAATAACAGATTTCTTTGATCAAATCAGACTAATTTGAGGAACTGCATACTGGCTATGGCTTTTCAAAATGGACAAACAGTACTATTGCCGCTTTTTTCTAATTTTTCAAGCGAGTCTTTTAAGGGAGTATAGGAGCACACTCGTTCGGTTCGAGTTCAGTTAGGCACCAGCCGAACTGAAGCATGCTGACACCTTTACTCTCTCTCTGTTCCTCACCTCTTTTTCTCTATCCCCCCATCTCTCTCTCTCTCTCTCTCCTTCTCTTTCCACCCCCTCCGGTGCATCAGAAAAAATTACTATAGATTGTTTTTGTTCTGGCCTCAGTGGAGGAAAGTTCAAGCGGAGTAATGTGCAGGGGGGCCCACTGCACAGAATACCAATGAGCAGGCCTGGTGAAAAAGTGCTGATGCAATGCTCTGCTATATGGGATTGTCTCATCTCCTAAGTGACGTTATGGATTGAATATTGACATGCGCTGCCTGCCAGCTAGTGAAACAATGTCCGCAAGGGCAAAAACTACAGTGCAGGAAGGGACCAACTTATTTTATTCATGCAAAACTTTTGAGCAATTACATTTAGCTCCGGTGAAGGAGATGGACCATTAAGAATACCTCTAGAATGGCTGTGGGGGACACTCTTTGGGAATCTTTTCAATAATGCAAGGCGAGCTAGTTAGAGTTGGCCTGTGGGTCTGGAGATCCTCATTGTGTGAAATGGAATAGGGACGGACAGAGCATGAAGCTTGAATCACGTATAATGGACGTGCCCATGTCTTGTACAGTGTCCCACTTACCCATTATTGTTCATTCACCTCTGGCTCTACATACTTCAAACGCAGGTCATCCCACTCTAGCGCATTCCAACAATTCCAAGGCTCTTCACATCATTGACATGAACACGCTTGAAATGACAATGTCATGCATGCTACACTAGACTTAAGACTTTTTAAAGGGAAAGTGACCTATAGGAAATAACCAGGATGGATATTTGCATTATCTTCACACTACGGTCGGCCCTGATTGTCATGTTTGCTCCCGCTCTTCCCTTCCCCTGGCGCTTGAGGGCGCCAGATTACCCTCCATCACCCACACCTGCCTTCTCTCGTCACTCGCATCAGCGTTAATGGACTCACCTGGACTCACTTATTACATGTTAATTTCCTCCCCTATATTTGTCTGTTCCCTTGCTCTGTTCCCTGCTGCTGCATTGATTGTTTCTTGTCTAAGTTTTTGTTTGCTGACGCTGTGCTTGTCTCGTTATATGTCCGTCATTTATTAAATGTTACTCCCCGTACCTGCTTCGTCTCTCCAGCGTCATTTTGCGTGACACTGATTAGAATTCCAAACACAATTGAACAGGTGAAGGTTAATCATTATCAATCCTTTAAATAGATCCGGGGAGTAGTGGGAGAAATCCGATGGCTCCTGTCCCCAGTTGGGAGAAATTGCTTTTGGGCCACAGCATTCATCTGACATGATCTTGGCTGCTACTGTACAGATAGAAATCTATAGGCTACCAGGGAGGGGATGCCTGTAGGGTTGCCATTTTTGTGACTGTAATTGCTTTTTGATGATATTCCCCCATACAGAGGTGTGAGACTCCCCAAAGCAGTGAGTCAGACCCACCGGTAAGAGAAAAAGAGAGAGGGAGAGAGGGACACACAAACACGCCCGCACACATGCCGAAACACACACACACGCTCACACACATACACAAACACGCCCGCACACATGCACAAACACACACTCAGACACACACGCTCACTGTCACAGACAAACACACACATAGCCACATACACTCATGGACAAACACACACACACACTTGAGCCATTTCGGTCCCCGGTGCTGATTGATCAATAACAGATGTCGTGAGTCACTGACCACAGATTGCAGCGGCCGAGCAAAAGTGTTAGAGCGAGAAAGAGAGAGAGCGCTCCTCCCATCTATCCAACATATTGAGTCTTTAACTAGTTTTTTTTTCTCCCTCTCGAAACAAATTAAATGTCAGATATTTTTAGCGCTCTTGGCGTTGGTGAAGGTGGTGAGATAGAGACAGCATGAGTTGCACACACACACACCATGTTCCCTGTGCAAGTGGTCGTTGGTGAGAGAAACACACACACACCATGTTCCCTGTGCATGTGGACATTGGAGAGAGAAACACACAAGGACACACTACACACACACTAACCAGCTGTCTCTCTCTCTGTCGAACCAGCGATTCGAGCCTGGGGACGAGTTCACACACGCACACACACACAGACCAGGAGCTGTATCAGTGGACGTGGGTGGCAGGGACCTCATCCTGACTTGTATAAATATTACATTTGAAGTCATTTTTTTCTCACAAATTTTATACAATCCGTATAAGGTATACTGGAGTGGATTCAAGTTTTGCGTGATCTTTCTATACAGTGTACTGCACATTTAAACAATCACATATTCGACACAAATAATGTATATATTACACATCGCCTTTTAGATAACATCTAACTGAAAAGCAAATATTGTTTGGGAAATTTAAATTCAACAATATAATTTTCATCAAGAAACTATGCTTTGTTCTTTAATCTTTAATGTATTGACTCAGAAACAGAGCATTTTCACTGTATATGATATTCAGAAATGATTAAGTATGTTATTATCGTCCAGTTCTCTTGACTTCTATCTCTCTCTTTCTTCATCTCTTATTCCCTCTTTCTCCCTCCTACTCTTACACTCTCTCATTCTTGTCCCAGCTCTCTATCTTCCTTTCCCTCCCTCACCCCCCTTCTCTCTGTGCAGGTGCCTGTGCTGCTTTGGCTTACACCAGCCGCCCTGTGTGTGTGTGTGTGTGTGTGTGTGTGGGTGTGTGGTGTGTTGTGTGTGTGTGTGTGTGTGTGTGTTGTGTGTGTGTGTGTGTGTGTGTGTGTGTGTGTGTGTGTGTGTGTGTGTGTGTGTGTGTGTGTGTGTGTGGTGTGTGTGTGTGTGTGTGTTGTGTGTGCGTGCGTGCGTGCGTGCGTGCGTCCTTCACACATACGAGGCTGTTTCTGCTGACCATCTGCTTTAGCTACCGCTCTCACTTGTCCTTCAGGAACACACCCTCAAAGTCACTCTCTCTCTCTTTCTTTCTATCTCTTTCTCTCTCTCTCACCCTCTCTGCCTCTCTCTCTCAACCTCTCTGCCTCTGCAGCCACACACACACACACACACACACACTGCTCCTCAATCATCCCCAGGACTTTGGTCTGGTGTGATATTATCTGTTCACAAATACAGGTGAGGAGAAATTTACAGAGAAAATATATATATAGACACATTATTTATATTTAATTTTCTCTACCAGAACTCTTTGACTGATGTGTTGTTGGAGACTGTATTCATCATCTGAATCTAATGCCATCATTTATAAAAACATTCATCACAGAGTGGTACATTCTGATTTGGCAGACAATGGAATGTAATGAAGGTTCAGCTTGGTTTGGTTTGTTTGAATGGGAGAATCACCTGGGAACATCAGGATGCACTGACAGGGACATTTTGTGTGTGTGTGTGTGTGCGTGTGTGTGCACGCATACGCAGGCATGTGAAGGCGTTCGTGCTTCCGTGTGTGTATTTTACGTACATGTTGTTGTACCTCCGTGCTGCATACGATGCAGTGTGTTTTGCATGTGTCAATAGTATTGTAAGTGGACTGCAGCTGGATGTGCTACGCTGGTGTTCCTACTCTGCAGTGTTCTCTCTGCTCCAGGTGCCGCTGCACCCTCAAGGTGACCCCCGTTTATCACACCACCACCTGATCCTGGACACACAGAGATGGGTTACATGAATATACTGCAGGTGGAGGGATGTGGGGTTAAGTGTTCCGTCACCATGTTTTTATCCTGACTAAGCACAAGAGAAAATTAGATTATGATGGTGATGATGATGGTGGTGGTGATGATGATGATGATGATGATGATGATGATGGTGATGATGATGGTGATGATGGTGATACTGTCCTTGATATTCACTGATGCCTGATTGCTCTTTCAACAGCATATTCGAAAACATGAAGATTGAATCATTTTGTCACTGAGATTGAAATTTGAGATCTTGTCAGTCCCTGTATCCAGTAAAAAAATATATATTACTCTGATGAATCTGCTTAAACCTGTTAGTGATCCCTTCGCGCGCCAATCCCTTTAGAGGGATCGATTTGACAACATCCAGTGAAATTGCAGAGCGCCAAATTCAAACTACAGAAATATCAATATTCAAGATAACCGAAAATATAAGTGTAATACATCAAAATAAAGCTTAACTTCTTGTTAATCCAGCCGCAGTGTCAGATTTCAAAAAGGCTTTACGTCGAAAGCAGAGCATGCGATTATCTGAGGACAGCGCCCCGCATACAAACACATGAAAATAATTTTCAACCAGGCAGGTGGCGACACAAAAGTCAGAAATAACGATATAATAAATGCCTTACCTTTGAATATCTTCTTCTGTTGGCACTCCAAAATGTCCCAGAAACATCACAAATGGTCCTTTTGTTCGATAATGTTCTTCTTTATATCCCTAAAATGTCAATTTATTTGGCGCGTTTGATTCAGAAATACACCGGTTCCAACTCGCCCAATATGACTACAAAGTATCTAATAAGTTGCCTGTAAACTTGGTCCAAACATTTCAAACAATGTTCCTAATCCAACCTAAGGTATCCTAAAATGTAAATAATCGATCAAATTTAAGACGGGATAAACTGTTTCCAATACCGGATAAAAACAACGTGAAGTCCGTTCCAGTTCACGCGCACCAAACAGTAGAATCCATCTGGAGTGACACTTACAAAGAACAGCCTTACTTCTTAATTTCTCAAAAGAAAAACATCAACGAATTTTTAAAGACTGTTGACATCTAGTGGAAGCCATAGGAACTGCAACCAGGTTCCTGTTAAATAGGGCTTTCAATAGAAACCTAATGGGAAATACTATGACCTCAATTTGTTTTCCCCTGGATGGTTTGTCCTCGGGGTTTTGCCTGCCAAATCAGTACTGTTATACTCACAGACATTATTTTAACAGTTTTAGAAACTTTAGAGTGTTTTCTATCCACATCTACCAATTATATGCCTATCCTAGCTTCTGAGCATGAGTAACAGGCAGTTTACTTTGGGCACGCTTTTCATCCGGGCGTGAAAATACTGCCCCCTATCCCTAAGTTAACAAACCTCGTAGGACAAAGTATTCTACCGACATCTCCAAACCCTGTAGGACAAAGTATTCTACCGACATCTCCAAACCCTGTAGGACAAAGTAGTCTACAGACATCTCCAAAATGATCACTGTGACATCATTGTATTGTCCAGACTGACAGAGAGCTGTACGCCGTGAGATGCCTGCCGGCCCCACTGGAGTGGAAATAAAAGGTGTTGCCAGCTACGCGAGGGAGATAGGAATTTGGTGAGGAAAATTGCAATAGGCAGGCCGAGCTGTGGAAATGTGTTTTCTGCGATTGGTGTGTGAAAAGTTCCTACAGACTCTTCTAGTACAGGCCGCAGCATTTCTTCGCTTTGCACTTCTGATTCGTTCTGACACCCTCGCCAG
Organism: Salvelinus sp. IW2-2015; assembly: GCF_002910315.2. Lineage (NCBI taxonomy): Eukaryota > Metazoa > Chordata > Actinopteri > Salmoniformes > Salmonidae > Salvelinus > Salvelinus sp. IW2-2015. Next base: position 8,193,325 of record NC_036863.1, on the reverse strand, counting down.
ATCCCAAGACACTGATGAACGCTAAGAGAGGGCAAATGTGAAAATGTTGTTCAACACACATTGAGATCATGTCAGGGCGATTCATATTCCTTGCCCCCTGCAATTTCTATCGATTCAAAGGCCTGTCAAAATATCTGCAGTTGATATTCTGTAGATATAGATATATATGTATAGATATTGATATTTAGGGTTGGTTTCCCAGACACAGATAAAGCCTAATACTGGACAAAAAATGTAACAAAAAATATTAAATGAAGATTCTCCATTGAGTTTGCTTTTAGGACTAGGCTTTATCTGTGTCTGAGAAACCACCCCAATTTGTATTTAGGTTATGTGGGTAGAATGTCTGTGTGATGTTATAGCTTCAAGATTAGTTAGCTAGAAAATTAACAGATATCAGACCATATGATTTCAGGTCACTAAGCTTACTAAATGAATGAATAAATGACTGCACGGAGCAGTTTGAAGGAATTCATCAGTTTGAAGGAACAAGGCCGTCCGTTCACACTCGACTGGAGAATCCCCGGTTGCTTCGCTCTCGCCAGGGCCTCCGACATGACCGGCGTCTCCTAAAATGAAGCAACAGTGTGCATTCACGTCGTCGTGGATTAGAGCTGGGAGCTGGCAGCTGAAGAGAAGGAAAGTTCTTTCTTTTCACTCACTTAAAGTGATGCTCCAGGACTTTTGTATAATTTAAGCCAGTAGTTTTGAAGGTGGTGCTCACCATCCTAAACGGGTTCCCGTTTTTTTGTGTACCATGTCATCCAATTCTGTACTACATTATCCATTTCATATGATATGTTACATCCTGGAAATGTATTTCTTCATGTTGTAACATTTTTGCAATTCGTATGATATGTTACGAATCTCCTGTTATTTGACGATATCTGTTTGTACTGTTTCAGAATCCAACGTTCTTCAGCTTTGTGAGAATGTCCAGACAGCTGTTTTGTGTGTGTATGACAGGTAAGTGTGCAAAAGAGGTTGTAGCTTGTTATGTTTAACACATTCCAACCGACTTGTTTTCTGTGTAGTAATTTAAGAGTTAGAAAGGCACGGTCATGCATTGAAGGCCCAGTGTAGTCAAAATTCAGTTTTTCATCTGTTTTATATCATATTATACAGTGGTGTAAAGTACTTAAGTAAAAATACTTTTTAGTATAACTTAAGTCGTTTTTTGTGGTATCTGTACTTTACTTTACTATTTATATTTTTGACAACTTTTACTTTTACTCCACTACGTTCGTACAGAAAATAATTTACTTTTTAGTCCATACATTTTCCCTGACACCTAAAAGTACTTGTTACATTTAGAATGCTCAAGCAGAACAGCATTCTGGCACCTATCAATATAACGCTTTGTCATCCCTACTCTGATCTGGCGGACTCAAGAAACACAAATACTGTTTTTGTAAATTATGTCTGAGTGTTGGAGTGTGCCCCTATCTGTGTGTAATGTAAAATAATACAAAAATTGTGCCGTCTGGTTTGCTTAATATAAGGAATTTGATGTATAGCATTTACTTTTAGTATGTCAATTGAGTACTTTTTCTACCACTGTACTTAAGTACATTTAAGAACTTCTTATGGCTGAGATCCCGTTAACGGGATTGACTTGACAACAGCCAGTGAAAGTGCAGGGCGCCAAATTCAAACAACAGAAATCTCAAAATTAAAATTAAAACATACAAGTATTTTACACCATTTTAAAGATAAACTTGTTGTAAATCCAGCCACAGTGTCCGATCTCAAAAAGGCTTTACGACGAAAGCACACCGAACGATTATGTTAGGTCAGTACCTAGTCACAGAAAAACACAGCCATTTTTCCAGCCACAGAGAGGAGTCACAAAAAGCAGAAATAGAGATAAAATTAATCACTAACCTTTGATGATCTTCATCAGATGACACTCATAGGACTTCATGTTACACAATACATGTATGTTTTGTTCGATATAGTTCATATTTATATCCAAAAATCTGAGTTTACATTGGCGTGTTATGTTCAGTAATGTTTTGCCTCCAAAACATCCGGTGATTTTGCAGAGAGCCACATCAATTTACAGAAATACTCATAATAAACATTGATAAAAGATACAAGTATTATACATGGAACTTTAGATAAACTTCTCCTTAATGCAACCGCTGTGTCAGATTTCAAAAAACTTTACGTAAAAAGCACACCATGCTATAATCTGAGTACAGTGCTCAGAACCCAAACAAGCCATACAGATATCCGCCATGTTGTGGAGTCAACAGAAATCAGAAATAGTATTATAAATATTCACTTACCTTTGATGATCTTCATCAGAATGCACTCCCAGGAATCCCATTTCCACAATAAATGTTTGTTTTGTTCGATAACGTCCATAATTTATGTCCAAATACCTCCTTTTTGCAATTCGTATGATATGTTACGAGAGAGGCCGAGCAACACTAATCTGAATACCTCCTTTTTGTCTGCGCGTTTAGTTCCAAAATCCAAATTGATGACGCGCAGGTCAGACGAAAAGTAAAAATATTCCATTACAGTTCGTAGAAACATGTCAAATGATGTATAGAATCAATCTTTAGAATGTTTTTAACATAAATCTTCAATAATTTTTTCAACCGGAGAATTCCTTTGTCTTCAGAAATGCGATGGAACGCAGGTCGCTCTCACGGGAGCGTGCGTGATCAACTCATGCCAGACACCTGACTCAAAGAGCTCTCCTTCCCTCATTCTTCACAGTAGAAGCATCACACAAGGTTCTAAAGACTTTTGACATCTAGTGGAAGCCTTGGGAAGTACAATATGACCCCAAAGACACTCTATATTGGATAGGCAGTCCTACAAACCTCAGATTTCCCACTTCCTGGTTGGATTTTTATCAGGTTTTTGCCTGGCATATGTGTTCTGTTATACTCACAGACATCATTCAAACAGTTTTATAAACGTCAGAGTGTTTTCTATCCAAATCTACTAATAATATGCATATCTTAGCTTCTGGGACTGAGTAGCAGGCAGTTTACTCTGGGCACCTTATTCATGCAAGCTACTCAATACTGCCCTCAGCCATAAGAAGTTAAAACCAGATACTTTTAGACTTTTACTCAAGTAGTATTTTACTGGGTAACTTTCACTTTTACTTGAGTAACTTTCTGTTATAAGTTATCTTTACTTTTACTGAAGTATGACAATTGAGTGATTTTCCACTAATAAAACTACCACTGTAAAAGTGTGAAAAAATGTATTCAGGACTATTCATTCAGGACTATCCGTAATCATGGTTATCCACATTAATATAGTGATTAGAAACATATTCTAAGTGACTCCAAAATGACACAATACGTAATAATCTGAAACACAACCAAAACAAACAGCAAACGCATCCAGCAAATGTATAGAGTCACAAGCTTGATGTAATCATTGCATGCTAGGAATATGGGACCAAACCTTTGACTACTTTAATACACATATAAGTGAATGTATCCCAAAACTTTTGGTCACCGAAAGTTGGGGGACAATGTACAAAAAGTGCTGTCAAACTGTTTACCCGATATGTATGAAAATACCCTCAAATTAATAAAGCTGACAGTCTGCACTTTAACCTCATAGTCATTGTATCATTTCAAATCCATAGTGCTGTACTCCAGCACTATGGAGTGCTGGAGTCAGCTTTATTAAAAAAAAGCTTTATTAAAAATTCACTGTCCCAATAATTATGGAGGGCATGGTAAGTATGATTTCCCTATGACAATTTGATCTGCAATTTGACCTTGGTCTATATACATTTAGAAACAATTTGCTTTCTGCACAGGAATGGTGAAACCATGCTGATCACATAGATACTGTATAAGTAAGATGTCCCTATGATGCTCAGAGGCCGAGCAACACTAATCTGAAGTCAATTTGAAGTCAATTTGACTTTGAGCTTAACCTTTGTGCTAGAGACAAATGGTCTTCTGTGCAGTAAACATCCATGATGATCACAAGGATATACTGTACAGTTGCGGCCAAATATATTGCCACCCTTGCACTTTTCTTAAACAATTCCCTATTTCTTCTCAAATAAATTGACATTTAAATACAACTGTTGGTCACCACACCTTGTTAATGGAATTTTAACATTTCAGAACCAAATGTAGTTTTATAAACTGAAGTTTACAATTGCAATTTTGAAAATAGCATTCAATGAAAAGAACACTCTACCTACAGTACAATCAAAGAGGGAGGTTTGATAATGCTGTAGGGTTGCTTTGCTATCTCTGGTCCTGGGGGCATTGAACATGTGGAAGGAATCATGAAATCAGCAGATTATCAGGTGTTTTGGAGTCCAATGTTCAACCCAGCATCCAGAAACTTTCTCCAGTGAAGGTTGTGGGTCTTCCAGCAAGCCAATGACCCCAAACGCAAATCAAAAGCACCTTGGAATGGTTCAAGAAGAAGCTCTGGACTGTTCTGGAGTGGCCAGCGTTGGGTTCAGATCTGAATCACATCCAAAAACTATAGTGAGATCTGAAAACAGCAGTTGGTGGAAGGCACCCCTCAAACATTGAATAATTAGAGCAGTTTGCCGCTGAAAAGTGGGCTGAATTGCCAGTATAAAAGTGAAGCAAGCTCATTGATGGCTACAAGAAGTGTTTGTCTGCAAACATGGTACAACCAAGTACTACAGTGCCTTGCAAAAGTGTTCACCTCCCTTGGCGTTTTTCCTATTTTGTTGCATTACAACCTGTAATTAAAATGGATTTTTATTTGGATTTCATGTAATGGACATACACAAAATAGTCCAAATTGGTGAAATGAAATGAAAAAAAGAACTAGTTTAAAAAATATATATATATTAAAAAGGGAAAAGTGGTGCCTGCATATGTATTCACGCACTTTGCTATGAAGCCCTTGAATAAGGTCTGGTGCAACTAATTACCTTCAGAAGTCACATAATTATTTAAATAAAGTCCACCTTTGTGCAATCTAAGTGTCACATGATCTGTCACATGATCTCAGTATATATAAACCGGTTTTGAAAGGCCCCAGAGTCTGCAACACCACTAAGCAATGGGCACCACCAAGCAAGCAGTACCATGAAGACCAAGGAGCTCTCCAAACAGGTCAGGGACAAAGTTGTGGAGAAGTACAGATCAGGGTTGGGTTATAAAAAAATATCAGAAACTTTGAACATCCCACGGTGCACCATTAAATCCAAAATTGAAAGAATATGACACCACAACAAACCTGCCAAGAGAGGGCCACCCACCAAAACACCAAAAAACGGACCAGGCAAAGAGGGCATTAATCAGACAGGCAACAAAGAGACAAAAGATAACCCTGAAGGAGCTGCAAAGCTCCACAGTGGAGATTGGAGTATCTGTCCATAGGACCACTTTAAGCTGTACACTCCACAGAGCTGGGCTTTATGGAAGAGTGCCCAGAAAAAAATAAGCAAACATGTTTGGTGTTTGCCATAAGGCATGTGGGAGACTCTCCAAACATATGGAAGAAGGTACTCTGGTCAGATGAGACTAAAATGTAGCTTTTTTGCCATCAAGGAAAACGCTATTGTCAGATCTCCTCAAGGAGATGTGGGTGTAGAGTCAGGCGCAGGAGAACCGAGTTCCAAAGAAAGGGCGTTTTATTTTCACAAGCTCAAAAGAAAACCAACAGGACTCAGGGCTACAGTAAAATACACTGGATAAATCCCCCACTCAAGACACACTGGTCCAGGGAACCCCCCCCCCCCCCCCCCCCCCCCACCCCCCCCCCACCCCCAACCTCACTGACAGGTTCAACGAAAATAATCCCGCACAAAACCCCAAAGGAAATGTCGAATTAAATAACCCCCCTAATTAACCAAAGTGAAACCAGGTGATACACAAAACAGACATAACCAAAAGAAAAGGAAAAGGGATCGGTGGCAGCTAGTAGGCCGGCGATGACGACCGCCGAGCGCTGCCTGAACAGGGAGAGGAGCCACCTTCGGTGGAAGTTGTGACAGCTATGTCTGGCGCAAACCCAACACCTCACATCACCCAGAGAACACCATCCCCATGTTTTTCATCTGCAGGGACTGGGAAACTGGTCGGAATTGAAGGAATGATGGATGGCACTAAATACAAGGGAATTCTTGAGGGAAACCTGTTTCAGTCTTCCAGAGATTTGAGACTGGGACAGAGGTTCACCTTCCAGCAGTACAATGACCCTAAGCATACTGCTAAAGCAACACTCGAGTGGTTTAAGGGGAAACATTTAAATGTCTTGGAATGGCCTTTTCAAAGCCCAGACCTCAATCCAATTGAGAATCTGTGGTATGACTTAAAGATTGCTGTATACCAGCGGAACCCATCCAACTTGAAGGAGCTGGAGCAGTTTTGCCTTTAAAAATGGGCAAAAATCCCAGTGGCTAGATGTGCCACGCTTATAGAGACATACCCCAAGAGACTTGCAGCTGTAATTGCTGCAAAAGGTGGCTCTACAAAGTATTGACCTTGGGGGGATGAATAGTTATGCACGCTCAAGTTTTCAGTTTTTTTGTATTATTTCTTGTTCGTTTCACAATCAAAAATATTTTGCATCTTCATAGTGGTAGGCATGTTGTGTAAATCAAATGATACAAACCCCCCAAAATCTATTTTAATTCCAGGTTGTAAGGCAACAAAATAGGAAAAATGCCAAGAGGGGTGAATACTTTCGCAAGCCACTGTATGTAACTCCAGGGTGCAAATAATTTTGTCCATACCATTTGTCTTTATTTTCTAAATTAAAATTGTAAACTTAAAATAAAATTGGTTCGTTGAAAATCCAATAACAAGGTGTGGAGACCAAACGTTTCTTTCAATTGCAACTTAGTTTAGAAGAAATAACGGATTTATTTTAGAAAAGTGCAAGGGTGCCAATATTTTACGTGTTAAGTATGTTCAAATGCCGAGGGTCAGTGATTTGAAGTTTGGCAAAACAATAGAAAAAATGTCATAAATGTCATAAAATGTCATAATTTGGCTCTATATACTGAACATTTGGGTCTATTAACTCAGGGGGGAAAAGCATATCAAAGAGGATATTCTCAGCTACAGCTGGGCGGTTAAAATCAAATATTTATGTGATTATATCTTGATATACTTACTATACTCACTGTATGGGTCAAATTGACCCGGAACATAAACGGTGTCGGCCGAATCAAACATAAGGGAAGGGTTAACAAAATCCCATACTTTAATCTTGAAATATAACTGTGACTTTATTCTCAAAATTCTGAATAGTTTATTCCCTAAATGTTTCGACTTTATTCTAAAAATATATTTAAACTTTATCCTCGAAATTTCCAATCACGTTTTATAAATTGTTTCTCTTCACTAATACTCTTCCGTATGATCCTGAGGTGGCCTGAGCTGGTCTTCAAACACAGTCTCTGTCTTCCCCTCCACAGCTCCAAACTAGTCAAGGCTACAACAGGAACAGAAACATTCTTATTTCTTTATCTTCATTCTATCTTCAAATGTTCATTCTTTCTTTCCTGTTGGATGCACACAGCCAACTCATCCTGTCAGCTTCTCAGGATTAAATAATTTAAAAATATATATTTGGATTTGTTTTTTTATTCAGGTCATGTTTCAACCCGAAACCCCCTTTCTCCTTCAGTTATCCTTACTTTCAAAGTCGTAAACTCTTAGATGGCCTTGACAGTGCAGTCCTGTAGTTTGGGTGCAGACTGCAGTATTCAGAAAGAGACTTTCCGTAAACCAAATTGCTGGTTGTAAGAGGATGTTCATTCAACTATCATAGTGTAACCGCTGGGATTAGAACCCAGGTCTCCTGCACTCTATGCCATTAGACCTCGATGACATTATTCTCGTAAAAGAGATTTCATCCCAATGACTACAAACTGTATAAATAATGGTAAAATAAAAACATTTGGTCTCAGACAGGGCTACTCATCACAAGATCGCATCCCACATCACTGCTACAATTATAAACTCGTTAAGAATGGCATTTCGGTTTTCTTAATGGGGCAATCAGCTGTTGCTACATCCCTTGTGGATGTATAAATTATTGATGTTTGTCCATTGAGTCTTGATGAATTTAACTTAGTCAGGCCTTATGAGCTTAGTTCAATTGCTTACCCCATCAGAACCCAAAGTAAATTTAAACAAACACAGTATAGCCTCAAAACATGGTTAAAACTATAACTTTTACACAATGGATGGTCAGTTCTTATATTTCTCCAGCCCCATCCCTCAGCTTTTTACAGAAACCGTTGCGGGGAAACGCTTAGTTATTGTTTCATCAAGCCGATTGGCCCTTTAAGGCTAAGTAACTGCTGTCAGAAAATGATGAAGACTGAATTGGACTGATTCTGAGCACAAGGTTTCTCTGTCTCTTGAGTGAGCTGAATAATTGATTCTATCTCAAACCACTGGGGGAGAGAAGAATGGACTGTGAAAAGAAGAGCAGGAAGTGAGGTTTTTTAATGAGGGAATAAGAGCAAGATGGGTCTCCTTCTCAATGTCGGCTTCATAGCTGAAGAGGCTCTCCCCAGAGGGAAAAAGTAGGCATGGGATATAATAATTACGCCATTTCCGGGATGCAGATAAAGGTATATTTCTAGTCACTACTTTTTTACAAAATGCCCTTTACAGTCAGCTAATGATCATGATGTCACAGAAGAGCCGTCAGCCTGACGTCATTGCATCTAGGGTCCTGACTCGGTTTAATAACTTTTTAATTTATAAAGCACAAAATCAGTTATAAACTTGGTTTGCTTTGTCAAAGGGAAATAACTTTATCACGGATACAATTCAATGACTTGGAACTTTATTTAGAACATTTCCATTTTAGTTGTTCAGTTTAGAACTACACTAACCCTTGAAGATACTTTCTTTGATTCGTACCACTAGAAAGTGCAGTCTCTTATATCACCAATTATAAACTGGGTGGGTCGAGCCCTGAATGCTGATTGGCTGGCAGCCGTGGTATATCCGACCGTATACATTTGTTTGTACTGCTCTAATTACCTTGGTAACCAGTTTATAATAGCAATAAGGCACCTCAGGGGTGAGGAGAAAGTGAAGTGCAGTCTCATATATCACCAATTATGATACTGCACTGTAAGTATATTTAGAGTAGGGCTACTGCATACAACTGACCATTTGGGTTATAGCCAGTGGCAGATATGCACTGAAATAGGTGCCGGTACACATTTAAGATGCTGGCTCTCATCATATTTAGGTGCCAGTACACGTCATATTTGTAGGCCAAGATTGTATAAGAGGTCCCTGTACTCAAGCAGTAGAAAATGCAAGGTTCCAGTACTCACTACCGGTGTGTACCAACCCAATCTAAGCACTTTGTATTTTAATACACTTGACCAAGATCGTTCGTAGCAATACTGATTTAAGACGACGTCTTAGGGGCCATGTTTCTCTTCTACTATTTAGACATGTATCACGCCCTGGCCATAGAGAGGGTTTTACTCTCTATTTTGGTTAGGCCAGGGTGTGATTAGGGTGGGCATTCTATGTGTTAAATTTCTTTGTTTTTGGCCGAGTGTGGTTCCCAATCAGAGGCAGCTGTCTATCGTTGTCTCTGATTGGGAATCATACTTAGGCAGCCTTTTCCCATCTGTGCTTTGTGGGTAGTTGTTTTCTGTTTTGTGTCTGCACCTAACAGAACTGTTTCGTTTTGTTCTACTTTGTTATTTTGTTTCAGTGTTCAGTTTGATTAAAAATCATGAACGCTTAACACGCTGCACCTTGGTCTCCTTCTACTTCATATGACGAGCGTTACAACATGGTAGGTATATTCTACTTTCCCCACTTCCTGATGGATTTACTTATGCCATTTAATTCATCCGGCCTGGCGGTGTCAAACAGAGAAGAGATCTGGACATGTCAAGCATGAGCTTGTGTTTGATATATTCCGTGGAATGGAAAAAGACAGGAGTTTTGACAGATGTACGTAAATAAGATGTTTATTCTCCCCAGGCCAGGGTTCAGAGTGGATTGGATGACTCAAAATTAGTTTGTTTAGCGTGGAGTTATTTTTACAGAAAATCTAGGTCAAGGATTTGCAACGTGTTATTGTCCTATTTAGCTGGACTCTGTGATCTGATGTACAGTGGGACTGTAACGTCTGCTTCCAACTCACACTCTCAAACACGTAGATCCCCTGAACGCAGCTCACTCTCCAGATTCCAATCACCTGAATTATGATCACCTTTTCACACACCTGTATGTCATTTACACACTCTATTTAGTTCAGTTCTTTGCGCCCCATCATTGTGAGGTATTGTTTGTTTTGATACACATTCTATTCGGAGCTCTGTTTTTCCCGTATTAGTCCTCCTGTTTATCATAGTTTTGGCCATCCTCACTAACGACACCTTTTTGCCTATTCCCTGCCTGTACTTTTGCCTATCGGATTTCCTGTCAGTAACCTCTTGCCTGATCCCCCGGACTACGTTACTAGCATTTTCCCTGCCTGTACTGTTGCCCTTTTGGACCCCCTGTGTATGACCTTCTGCCTGCCCCTGAACCCAGCTACCTGCCTCCTCCTGTGGTCCTTTACAAATAAACAACTGCTGCGCCCCGCGCTTGAAACCAGCTCTCTGTCTCCCATCGTATTCATTACAGGGGCACTAATCACTCAAATAGTGTCAAAGGACTTGCAAGCAAGTAATTGCTAAGGCTTCCAAAACAGCAACTGAGTATAAAGCTTTTAATGTACTGTAGTTCCTTTTGTAATTCATTTTCGTGAGTAGCACATATTTGTCAGATAAAAAAATAAAAAAATGTTATTATTAATATTGAACAGGTTCAGATTTGATTCCTGCTGAGACTGAGGCTGTCCGAATATGAACACAATAGATATGACATTTACATGGTTCCCAATACTTTATTTTTGCTAAATTTGAAAAGGTACATTACATTTTAGTCATGTGATCCTGAGAGACTTACAGTTAGTGCATTCATCTTCAGATAACTAGGTGGGACAACCACATATCACAGGTATAGTAAGTACATTTTTCCTCAATAAAGTAGTTTATCAGCAAAGTCAGAGCTAGAAGGGGGGGGGGGGGGGGGGGGGGGGTCAAGTGCAAGTGTTGAACTATAGTGTCCAAAAGGGCTGGCAAAAGGAAGAGGAAATGAAGATATGCCACTTCTGGTCTCTTGGAGGAGGAAGGGCCACAAGACTGTTCCAGTCTTTTTATTCCTCCAATGTTCTCACAATTCATTAGTGTTCCTCATAGAAATCATGATGCATTGTATATGACAAATTGTGTTTTCAGACACATTTTCTTTGTGAGAAAGGGTGTTGTTGTGAGTGTAATGAAATTATCAACCATATTTCACTGGGAAATGAAATCGGGTTTTAGTTAGGCTTTGAGTATTATATTCAGAAGGCTGGGCATATTAGCATAATTGCTGCAACTTGGAAATAAGGGCGCAGCAGAGAACTTCTGAATCTTGTTTGTCACGCCACAGCTTTGGCTTACTTTGTTTTTATTGTCATCATAGAGCATGTAGGAGGCTAGGAACATCACCATTCATGAATTCAGTAGTAGGCCTACACATTGTCCTGGTATGAGAGGAGGATGGCGTATGCTGCCCATTTTGGGGGACAGATATGGATTATAAATTAAGAATTGAGGATTAGTATTGGGCACCATAACCCAACATAATTTGCAAGGTTAATGGTTCCGGAAGCCCATGCCAAGGCAGTATTTAATTAATTTAAATAACCCACTTAAAATGATGACACGTGTGTGCAGAGTGATTGATGCACCCATCACTCAGTGCAGTATTCCTCGATGACCAGTGAATTTCAAACCCGATGCTTGGCAGCTTGATCCCAGCTTTCGACAACATTGAGAAAATGCTCCAAAATGCTCTGTTTGTTGGTTCCTTTTCATAAGTGTGATGCAAGTTTGTAATTGAATCGAGTTTGTAATTTAATCTGTTCCGAAAGTTAATTAGTGCAAATTGTGTTTCCGGCATATGAAATGAATCCTCGTTACAAAAGCCTGCCACGTTGTTATCTTTGGAAAGTACTGTTTACCCTCCCATTTATTATACCAAAGGAAGTCACACACAACATACACACACACACACAAAGCACACACAGACAAGCAACACACACACACACACACACACACACCACGCACAGAAACACAACACCCACACACCCACATGCTTTCATTGCTTGACTTTAGAGCAATAATAATAGAATGTCAGCAACAAAGAATGGTTCTCTCTTTTCTTGTAATGTTCCCCTCTCCCTCTCTCTCCCTCTCTCTCTCTCTCTCTCTCTCTCTCTCTCTCTCTCTCTCTCTCTCTCCTCTCTCTCCTCTCTCTCTCTCTCTCTCTCTCTCCCTCCCTCTCTTCTCTCTCTCCCTCTCTCTCCTCTCTCTCTCTCTCTCTCTCTCTCTCTCTCTCTCTCTCTCCTCTCTCTCTCTCTCCTCTCTCTCTCTCTCTCTCTCTCTCTCCCTCTCTCTCTCTTCTCTCTCTCTCTCGCTCTTACTCTCTCTCTCTCTACTCTCTCTCACTCTCTCTCCTCTCTCTTCTACTCTCTCTCTCTTTCTCTCTCTCTCTCTCCAACCCTCTCTCTCTCCCCCTCTCACTCTCTCTCATCCTCTTTCTCCCCTCTCCCCTCCCCCCCCTCTCACTAGGACTAGGCAACAAGTCCTTCATCCGGAAGGTGCAGCCATGCTGTAAGCCCTGGTGGTTACATGGTAGAGTGATGAGTGGTGGGCGAGGCCTCGATTCCACTGCAAGAGGTAGAAGGACTCATGTTTGAATACCACTGTCTGATAAACAAAGATGCCATGTTCAATTTGATTGTGTGTGTGTGTGTGTGTTGTGTAGTGTGCGAAAACTTTTTTATTGATCACCAATCCACAGCCACATGAAATGTGACATGAATCATTTGATTCAACCCTCGCTCAGAAATTGACTGTCAACAGCAGAATTCAAGACCAAGAGAAATGCTCCTAGTCTAGGGCCACCGTCTATTGATCAAGATTGAACAACTGCCTTTAATGAATTGTCACCAACTTATTGGCTTGTATTATCAACTTAAAAGGGTGGTTCCTATATCACCGATGTAGTTGGTTCATTTATCAATGATCAGTAATTGATATGAACATGCATAACATTGCATAAATCCACATGGCATTACACTACATAAGTGACATAGAATATACTATAATAGAAACACAATCTGTCTTTGCCTTCACACATTACAAATGACATAAAAACATGAAAACAACATCAGCATAACATAAGCTGTCTGTTATAAGGTTGTCTTTGCCTGAACAACTTTGGAGCATATTAAATACAAGATACATTTACCTATGCTTTGTAAATGTTACTACATCTTCACATAGTATGTGTGCATTTATCATGTGAGAACAGGCTGGTATTAATTTGTACACACAGTAGCAAATAGTTTTGCAACGAAAAGTGTGTCGCATCTTTGGTTTCTAGGGAATTACAACCCAGGTTGGTAATTAAACTACAGTACTAACAAGTAACTCGTAACTCTCTACTCTGAAGTACCACATTCACATCCCATTGCCTTGTTGAGCATAACAGTTGTTTGCTGGGAATTTGAGCCCTTCCACTGTTCCTGCTCATATTTTTGGCTGCTGATGTAATTGTATCGCATGAGAAATTGTATTTATAATACTCAACATGGCAGCCAAGACTATTGGCACCATATGGTGTTGATTTCATTCCAGTTTAAGAAGTACAGAAAAATATTGCGGGGCTATTTGTCTTAAGATGAATGATGAACATGTCATCAGGGATGCCATATGTTTACAATATATCTTCCGATCACTGGCCAAGAGCCAACCAAAAAGATAATTGCCTCTTGTAGAAAGTGAGTTACTCCGAACATTTTTCAGTTAACATTTTTGTGCGATGGAACATTGTTGGTTGCAGTGGAGCACAATATATTTTCTAGACTTCCCATCTCATTGAGGTGGCCATTGCTCTACCCTCAAGGCTGAGGCTACCCTAATACCATAGTTGTACAGGGTTGTGCCAAAGGCTGGGCCAAGACTGTGGAGTCCTGTGGAGTGACTGTTCACATCCAGATGGTAGTGGTGGCCGGCTGTGGAGAATTTACTTTCGGAAGCCGCATCGCCATCGGAACTGTACCTTGAGACATCATATCAGCCTGTGTCTAGAGAGTCAGAGGTGCAGTACTACTGTATACCAATATTAGCACACATACATAGATACACACACACACATGCAGATGCACACACCAACTAACACAAGCTGTACACACACACATGCACACATACATACACATACACGCACAAACTACACAAACACACACAAACTACACAAACACACACAAACTACACAAACACGCACACAGTCTAACAATAAATATCCACCCCACTGACCCTTGATCTCTTAAAAGTTATACAGCCAAGTACATCATTATTGGCACCCTTGATAAAGTTATACAGCCAAGTACATCATTATTGGCACCCTTGATAAAGTTATACAGCCAAGTACATCATTACTGGCACCCTTGATAAAGTTATACAGCCAAGTACATCATTATTGGCACCCTTGATAAAGATATACAGCAAAGAATACTTTATAAAATAAATAATACAAATACTGAGCTATATTGCATTATAGTAATAGATATTGCTCAGAGTAATAGATTTTGTTTAACAAGTAATATACATATTTTTTTAATGTAGGGGTCAAAATTATTAGGACCCATGTTTTCAATACTCTAGCACCCTTCCCTTGCAAGAATAATGACAATGAGACTTTTTCTGACATGTTTTGTGAGATTTGAGAGCACATTGGGAGGGACCTTAAGAAATTCTTCCATACAGAATCTTTCCAGATCCTTGATATCATTTGTCTGTGCCTATGGACTGCCCTCCTCAATTCAAATCACAGGTTTTCAATGGGGTTCAAGTCCGGAGACCGATGACCATTAGTAGAATATTTGCTCAATTAACCATTTCTTTGAGGATTTTGATGTGTGCTTGGGGTAATTTTCTTGCTGAAAGATCCACTTGCGGACAAGTGTCAGCCTCCTGGCAGAGGCAACCAGGTTTCTGGCTAAAATGTCTTGGTACTGGATAAAGTTCATGATGGCCACAGGACCAGTGGAAGCAAAATAGCCCCATGCGTCATCATATGAGGTACTTTTCTACATATGCTTCTCTTTTTCAATGCCACTGACTATAAACAACTTCAGCTATAATATGTGTAAATAGAGACTACACGTCAATAAATGTGATTTATGCAGAAAACATTTGATTAATTATCAATGTATATAGCGGGCATTTGGTGAATCATTTAAATGCGATGAGCTTCAAGTCATTATAGCAGAAATCCTTGCCAATATATAGAACTCTTTGGTGAACTCTTGACCCTTGGCTGTGTGACTGCACACCAAGTAATAGTAGTAGTTGTAGCAGAGTATTTAAGTGTCTTTCGGAGAAGTTGGGATAAGATTAATTTCCGTAAAATGCAAGGAAAATAGATCAAATATTTTTCATATTCTGCTGTTACTACTACTACGACTACGACTACTACTACCACTACTACGACTACTACTAATAGTACTACCCTACTACTACTACTACAACTACTAGTACTACTAGCATACTACAACTACTACCATGCTACTACTATGACTACTACTACTACTCCTAATACTACTACTACTGCTACCATCATACTACTACTACGACTATGACGGTGACTACTACTACTGATAGCATAATCCTAATACGACTACTACTACTACTACTAGCATACTACTACTGTCACTACTTCTACTACGACTACTACTATTAACATACGACTAAAAGTTTTGTCAGATATTATTCATCCTAATCAGACAGGTTTTTTACATGGACGATACATTGGAGATAATATAAGGCAAGTACTGGAAACAATAGAACACTATGAAATATCGGGGACACCAGGTCTGGTTTTCATAGCTGATTTTGAAAAGGCTTTTGATGAAGTACGACTGGAGTTTATATATAAATGCCTAGAATATTTCAATTTTGGGGAATCTCTTATAAAATGGGTTAAAATTATGTATAGTAACCCTAGGTGTAAAATAGTAAATAATGGTTACATCTCAGAAAATTTTAAACTATCTAGAGGAGTAAAACAAGGTTGTCCACTATCGGCATATCTATTTATTATTGCCATCGAAATGTTAGCTGTTAAAATTAGATCAAACATTAATATTAATGGATTAGAAATCCGTGGCTTAAAAACTAAGGTGTCATTGTACGCTGATGATTCATGTTTTCTTTTAAAACCACAACTAGAGTCTCTCCACGGCCTCATAGAGGATCTAGATACCTTTGCTATCCTCTCTGGATTAAAACCAAATTATGATAAATGTACCATATTACGTATTGGATCACTAAAAAATACACATTTTATATTGCCATGTAGTTTACCAAATTAAATGGTCTGACGGAGATGTGGACATACTCGGTATAAAATCCCAAAAGAAGAAATGATCTCACTCCAATAAATTTTATAGAAAGTTAGCAAAAATAGATAAGATCTTGCTACCATGGAAAGGAAAATACCTGTCTATTTGTGGAAAA